>NW_023458564.1:4426331-4513118 GCF_013731165.1 Rhagoletis pomonella | reverse complement strand
AAAGTATTTTAAGAACAAGTGTCTAACAAGTAATGTGTATCACTACAAACTAATAAATAACTGATTATACCGTGCGAAGCAAGCAATAAACTGAACAAACAGTGGGAAAGAAAAATATAGTAGTCAAAACTGCGTTTTTAGTTTATCTCTCTGACGCCAGGATTTTTTGTTAAAGGACTTTGAAGTTTGGAAGATATGATTAATTGCAAAAATTGTTTAAAAATTTTAGTGCAATGTAGAATAACAATATGGGTACCAAATGGAAGAGAAACTTCTGTAGAGTTAAAATAAGTAAAAATTATTGGTTCAAAAGGACAGTTAGGCATTGAAAATTGCCTTTTAATTAATATTATTATTTTTAAGCTAATAAAGTTGGGAGGACCAATTTCGAGGAAGTGGTCCTTAACATATTCTTGGTCCTTAACATATTAGTTCGTCCTTAACATATCATTTTTTTCAAAAATAATTGTTGGAAAATTTCAAGGATCATCAAGGATAAAATTTTAAAACAACATTTTCAATACCTAATCGCTCTTAGGTACCAAAAAATTTAATCGGCTTTAATTCTATAGAATTTTTCTTTAATCTGATACCCATATTATTTTCTTACATTGCACTAAACTTTTTAAATAATTTTTTGAAGGGCGGCAGAGAGAAAAATTAAAAACGCAGTTTGACTATATTTGGTCAATAGTTTCGCGAATATATTTTTTCTGAAAAATTTACTGTCGCACGGTGTTATATAAAAAATTCAATTCCTCACAAAAATGTATTTTTGATGAAAAAAAACACATTTACATTATGCTTTTTTATAAAATTTTTATGTAAACGTTAATATATTGGTAATAACTGCAGACTAACAAAAAATAGTTATTTTGCTAATTAAAGTTGTTTTGGTTGAAAACAAAAAAAATTTTTAACACTTTGAATTTTGTCTTGGGCGAGCCTGAGCTATTGACCGAAATTTTTTTATCTTTCGTACAGATTTTTTAAAGTATAATGAACCATATTTTTGCTATTAATAATAAAAATTCTAAAAAAAATTGGATTTTCAGCCCATCTTAATGAACAGTACGGATATAGAGCCTGGTGCTCAAACAATATTTGGATAGGTCAGCTGTCAGGCCGTCAGATTCAGCAGCTTCGTAGTTTTTCAGTCACGAAAATCCCATATTTATCCGTCATAGTCAGGGGTAGTACATCCACTCAATGGTCCACGATTTGAGGCTTGGGTTCATCTTATCGCAGGGTTACAGGATGTGTGTAAAGTTGGCATAAAAAAGCTGTTCTGAATAGATTTTTAATAGCTCTAGGGTCCTTGAAAAGTATTCTGGATATTTTGGAAAAAAAGAAAAGTTGTTAAAAAAAATTTTTATGCCAGATTCACGCATACGACATGTGGCAAAAAGGCAAATAAAAAACTGTTTTGAGTAGCTTTCTAATAGTTCTAGAGTGCCTGAAAAAAAAAGTTCGGCAAAATGACGCAAAAAAAAATTTCAAAAAGTTTAAAAAATTGAACGTTTGAAAAAAACTAAAAATTAAAACTGTTCTGAGTAGCATTTCAATAGTTCTAGAACTACTGAAAAGAAAAAGTTAGCTCTGCGAAATTACCCCGATTTTGTTTTTTTTATGATCGAGAAAGTAAATTTTTCTAGAGCTCCTAAAAAGGAGAAAAAATTCTGCAAAACTACACCAAAATAAGCGTTTTTTAAAGTCGATAGACTTTAATTAAAAAAAATAAATAAAAGTTAAAACTGTTCTGAGTAGCTTCTCGATAGTTCTAGAATTCCTGAAAAGTTTATTTTTTTTTTCAAAAATCTAGCTTTTCGACATTTTTGAAAAAAAAAATTTTTTTGGCGTAATTTTACTGAACTTTTTTTCAGAAATTATGGATCTATTAAAAAGCTACTCAGAATGTTTTTTTTTTCAAATCTTCAACTTTTTCGACTTTTTTTTGGAAAAAAAATTACGACGTAAAATTGCAGATTTTTTTTTCTTTTCAGGAACTCTAGAACTATTGAGAAGCTACTTAGAACAGTTTTCATTTTTATTTTTTCTTTCAGAAATTTAAAACTTTTCGTCTTATAAGAAAAAAAACTTTTTTTTGAAATATTTTTTTTTTGGCGTAATTTCTCAGAACTTTCTCTCCTTTTCAGGAGTTCTAGAACTATTAAAAAGCTACTCAGAACAGTTTTTTATTTACCGTTTGCTGCGTGAATCTGGCATAGACAATTTTTTAAAGATTTTTTTTTTCAAAATATCCAGAAGTTTTTTTTCCTTTTCAAGAACTATTGAAAATCTACTCAGAACAGCTTTTTTTGCCTTTTTGCGTCATACCAACTTCTCAGACATTGTTACAGTGCCATTCAGTACGGTGGAGAATTGGTGACTTGGTTATTCGTGTTTGTACTTACAGGAATTGGGTTTCGTCTTCTAAGCTTCTGATAAAAGATTCCAAGTTTCCCTGTGGTTTATGTAGCTTCATATTTGGGTAAACCAAATGACCATCAAAAGCGGCGAGAGATTTTATTTGCCTAGATTTGTGTAACAACATTCAGGCGTACACCAAATAGCTAAAGAAACATGCCTTTTACGCACCAACGTAATTTAATTGAATTCAACTGAAGTTGTTGATATAACATATTCCAATGGAATATATCGTAAGTGCTTTGGATTTACATAGTATGCATGTACTGTAATCAATTTGATACATTACGAAAGTAAGCATCTAGCAATTCAAACTTATTAGGGCATGTTCTTTGCTTGTTTGAGTAGTTTTTCATTCGAACCAGTATATGTATGTAGATATTGTGTCAATGTCAGAGGATACATTCATACATACATACATGGAAGTTATGAAGGACTTTTTGTAGCCACTCACACTTTCAATGGCATACATACATATATGTATATCTGGGTATGTACATACATATGTATGCATTTCTAAAAGCTACTATTTATTGATGTGCATTCGCTATAAACAAGCGCATACGCTAATTAAAAAGTGAAATTGAAATGCAAGCTTCATAGCTAATAAGCAAACGAGAGTATTCGCTATTCTACGATGCGTAAGAGAGGAAGCCCAGTGTATTCTCTATTATCCGTAAAAGTGGAATAACAGTTTGATTGGGAAAATTGCATGCAATATCAATAGCCAAAGCAACACGCTAACTAGAAGCGATGATAGTTAGAACAAAAAAACAAACAATAAACATTGAACGCCATTGATGGCAACAGGAATAGCCGCCAACCGTACATGCAAATGCACATATACACATACTCATATATTCACATTAGGGTGGTCCGAAAATGCATGTGAAAAGTAAAGTCGGAATTTTTATGCTCTCAGCCACCCCCTAAGATTGTTCTATATCGAAAAATATACCTCTATTTTTTATTTTGAAATCAAAAATATTTAGAGATCGCTCAAAGCGCTCAAAGTTTTCCATGCATTTTAAATGGTAAAAACAACTTTTCGTAGATATGCCATATAATAAAACAATATTTTTCGTTCGGAAGAGTCTTGTTCTCTTCAGGAGACTACCAATAAATAATAATACCCAATTGTTTATTTAACAATTTTTTAATACTTTAGCTTTGTTATTGGTCGCCCCATTTCTTTTTCTGGGTTTTTTGGGGGACCTATAAAATATAGCTAATATGAAAAAATGGATAAATAAACAATTGAGTATTATTAGTGGAAGTCTCCTGAAGAGAACCAGAGTTTTCTGATAGAAAAATATTGATTTTCAAGAATTCTATACCATTTATACGAAAAGTTGTTTTTTCCTATATAAAAAACATGGAAACCTTGAGCGCTTCGAGCGACCAATAAATAAATATTATCTCTTTTCAAAAAAAAAAAAAAAAAAAAAAAATGTCGTATATTGTTTTCGGTGTAGAACAATCTTAATGGATGAGCGCATTAAAATTCCGACTTTTTCACATGCATTTTTGGACCACCCTAGTGCACATACATACACATGTAAATGCCAGCAAATGTATAACATTCGTGTAGTGTTTATTGCTTCCGGTCAATAGATTGCACACTTTGTTAGCAATGTTGAGCTGGTCTTTGTTAAGAATGCAGTGGCTTTTGTTGCTTTTTCTGTTTTTTTTTTTCAATGTACTCAACTTTTTGCCCCATTTCGCATGCCATGTAAGCGGGTTTCAAGTGAACCGAAATTTCTGTGAAACGCTCCGTACACTTAAACCATGGCATGCGCAGGCAAGTTGTAGGAGTAGCAGACGAAATATCTTTGAACAGCCGATTTTGTGTCCATAGTTGTTGGCTATGATTGTTGGCTTCAGCCTATTTCATTTGAAGGTTCTATTCATGTCTATGCATACACACACATTTACGTGTGTATAATAGTAGACCACTTTACCAACATTGTTACGTACATGGATGGAAAAGTACGACTAAATCAAATCCGCGCGACTTAGTCCTTTAGGCACCTGGTACATATCTACAGGCGCTTCCTCCCATCAGTTCCTCTATTCATTTATGTATTAGTAAGTTTTTTCTGTCCTTGATTTTTCCTATTTTTTCGCCCACTGACAGATTGACCTAAATTCTACTTTTTGATGGAACTAACAGCAAGTGGTTTGATCTCAATAAATCTATGTATGTATGAAGTTGTATAGCAAAATGTGTAGTAAAGCATAATCCTAAAATATATTAGCAGGTTAAATTCGCACGATATTGCAGCTCAGTCTTTTTGAAGAAATGTCCACGTCAATATCCTTAAATTTGGGTAAAAGAAAAATTGGTGTGATAACCTAACCAACGTCGCTCATAAGGCCATTTAAACGATCTAGAAACTTAACTTACCAAACTTTTAAGAAAATGAAACACACTAAGTACCTTTCATTTTATGGAACCCCACTAAGAACATTGGTTTACAGCAAAAATGTTCAATGGATGCCAATTTTTACGTAGAGTTGCTCGGTGAATCCGTAAATCGAGTTCATTTTTATTCTATGGATACGTTTTCCAAATAGTTGCAATTTACTGTTATTAAGCTTAAAACAAAAAGTGGTTGCACTTAATCACGTATATCTTACGAACCAATTTACGTCAAATCAAAGCTAATAAAATTCTCCATAAAACATTTATACATTAATTTCCGATAGGACTGATAGTTTCTGAGAAATTAATTAATAATTTTTAATAATAATCATTTTAAATAATACTAATTTAATAAAAAAAAGGATCAGTCCAGCGACCTCGTCTTGGCCTGCGGGCTGTGTCGGAGCCACAGCCGCTAAACTAAAACGTACGCAAAATACAAGCTGCATTTAAATTTTTAAAACGGGTGGCAGCTCTGCTACATGTGTAAAAAGGTGGCAACCTTCTTCAAATTATTTTTAAACTAAAACGTGTGACACCCGTATTGTGATGCATATTAACAGGTGGCAATCCTCCCACATGTCGTTTAGAAATAAAATATCTTCAAAGCAGCCTCGATTGATATCCATATTTAAGTAATTCATTACATTCAATTTAGCTTCGTATAGAGCTGGCAACGCTACTTTAAATCCTCACAATCTCTTTCGCCTGACGCTTATATCGGGATACAAATTTCAATTTTCGAATCGCCTTAATTTAAGTTTGAACTTGATTTTGTAAACGGGTGGCAACGCTCCTACAAGCAATTTAGAAATAAAGCTCCTTTAAGGCCACTTTAATTGATATCCATATCGTAGTAATTAACCTGGTTAACCTGTTGCATATATTGAATTTAAATTTGTAAACTGGTGTCAACCCTGTTTAAAATAATTTCAAACTAAAATCTTTTTTAATACTTTTTTATCTGGCACCCGTATTGCCATACATATTTAAATTATCTAATTCTCATAATTAAAGTTGCATTAAGTTTTCAAAACAAGTGGCAACTCTCCCACATGTAGTTTAAAATACAGTTTTTTCCAAGCTCTTTTAATTGATATTCATATTGTAGTAACTCATTTTACCTATTTTATATATTGAATTTATCTTTGTAAATAGGTGGCAATCCTCCTACATATACTGAAGAAATAAATCCTTTTCAAAGCCATTTTGATCGATACCCATATCGCAATAATTGATTTGACTTATAAATAATTTGTATTTATTTATTTATCAGGTGGCAACCCATTTCAACAAACTGCGCATCTATAGGCCAAGGCTTTTAATTTGATACTTCATTTTTTAAAATCGAACTAACGGCACAGATCTGATGATATGACAAAAAAGTTTTCGCGTAATATGCATACATATGTATATGTGCATATGGATGAACAATAGGGTGGTCCGAAATTGCATGTGAAAAAGTAAAGTCGGAATTTTTATGCTCCGACCCCCTAGGATTGTTCTATACCGAAAAAATACCCTTATTTTTTTATTTTGAAATCAAAAAACTGTTAGAGGTCGCTAAAATCGGTCAAAGTTTTCCATGTATTTTAAATGTGGAAAAAACAACTTTTCGTACAAATAGTATATAATTCTTAAAAATCAATATTTTTCTATAGGAGATTCCCAGTAATAATACCCAATTGTTTATTTAACCATTTTTTTCATCGCAACTGTAATTTATAGGTCCGCCAAAAACCCACACAAACCCCGAAAAATGCAATGGAGAGACAATTAAAAAATCGTTAGTATTAAAAAATGGTTAAATAAACAATATTATTGAAAGTCTCCCAAAGAGAACAAGAGTTTTCCTATCGAAAAATATTGATTTTTAACTATTCTATACCATTTCTACGAAAAGTAGCTTTCTTTCCATACAAAACAAAATACAGGGAAAACTTTGAGCGCTTTGAGCGACCTCTAAATATTTTTAGATTTCATACTAAAAAATAGGGATATACTTTTTTCGATATAGAACAATCCTAGCGGGTGAGAACATTACAATTCCGACTTTACAGTTTTTGGACCACCCTAATATAGATACATATATAGGTAGATACAAAATATGCTGCGATAAGCTTATAAGTATTTCCCCTCACCTTCGCAATCTGGTTTTGGTCTCTTTTTGTCTCTGCCAGCACCTAACTGTTTTTACACATGCACGTGTTTACAAATTGATGACGAAGCGATTTTGTATGGAAAATCATATATGCCCATATATTTGAATAAAATAAACACACTTAGAAGATATCAACCAATACTTCCCGTACACCAAACGAAAGGGAAACACATGAATTTTTGATTAAATACAAGTAATTTTTAAGCAAAAAACAAAACCGACTTCAATTCTCATATAAAAATTTAAGAGTACCGTTATTTCTTCATGATCCCATAATCGGATCTAAACCAGATTAGTATGGGGCCACTGCTGTGACACTACCTTTCCGATGCAAAAAGAACTTTCGAAATCGGTGTACGTGGTCCAACGTTATGCTGTAACATACATAAAAAAAATTATTCCGACGAATTGATAACCTCCTCCTTTTTTCGAAGTCCGTTGCAAACAAAAAAAAATCATTCGAGCGGGTTTCGAGCATTTCGGTAACAAAAAAAAAATTGCGAATTTTTTCAATACTTTTTTGCCTTAAAATGCTCAATATTGTTTGAATTTATATAACATTTGTACACGATAATATTTGTATTACTCCAAAGAACCTACATCCCGAAAAGGAGAGTTATATCTGTAAATCATATTTTGCTAGAGCACTTTCAAGCTCAAAATTTACCCCAAAATGAGCCAATATTTACCGTTATTTCTACGACAGAAACCGAATTGGTTACATACAAAAATAATTTTATCTTTGATGTGTCACACTTTTCTTTGAAATCGCTTCATTATTTCTCATACGATGAGCATTTTCGTGAAGCTCTAAAAAATACAACTACAATATTTGAGCATAGCCTCCATATCGAAACGTAAGACGTATTCTACGTCAAAATGAAAAAAAATCAAACTTTAACAGAAGAAAAATTTTAAAAATAACAGGTTCTGTGCCAAATTTTTGCATTTGTGTAAAGCCTGTTCTGTTACAAAAAAAATCCAAGTTACTAACGAAGGAAAGCGAGGGATAAGTAAAAAAGTGATGAGTGGTGAAATAAAAATACGCAAAGATTTTTTTTATGAAAAATGAGCAGCAAAGAAAGTTACTCATACGCCACGTACACCTTAGTAACACGCTACTTCATGGTATTCACACCAACTCAAAATTCGTTCAGAGACACAGACTCAAATGTGTGTCTCAATGTCGAAGTATTCTGAAGATCTATGAATGCTTCATAAATGGATTGCATTGTATTTTGGCGCTTGTACGCTAAGTGCTTGGCCGAGATTCTCCTCCAATTTGTGGTGTGCGTCTTGATGTTGTTACAAAAATGGAGGGACCTACAAATTTACGCCGCCTTCGAATGGAAATTGGAGAAATTTTGTGAGACTTTTTCATGGCAAAAGAACTCTCAAATGCTTACCATCGCTTGCCGAGGGGCGACCGCTATTAACTGTCCGTCTTCAGCTGCTTGAAACCCACGCTGGCGTAACTATGCATGCGAGAGACTGAGCGGTTTGCGAGCTCCCGCTTGCTATCAACTGTCATTTTTGTTGCTTGACCGCTACCCAGCAAAAAACACGATTACCACAGAAGCGAAAGTGGAAACGAGCTAGGCGATGGGAATCGCTTACCCTTTCGCTTCAGGAAGGCATTATTTTAACATGGGCATGTCATTGGCGGTAAGCCCTTACCCGCAGCATTACCTTCAAACGAAGGGAGAACGCATGGATAAACAGAATCCAGAGAAGCGAACAAAGAATGCCTTACAGAGAAACTAATGTAGAATGCCCAGATGAGTACATACTTATTTACATATATTAAATCAGAAAATGTGTTAAAAGATTAAAAATAATTAAAATTTGTATAATAATCATAATCATATAATCAGTTTTAATACATACATATGTATGTATTTGGGTATTTAGATTTTACTTAAAAATCGGTATGTACATACATGCATATTTAATTAAGCTTAAAATTGTACTTCCTCACTCATGTACTTCACTTCATTGACTGACTTCAACTTCGCTGCAAATTGAACAAAGCAAAACATGATTTTTATGCGAAACAAATGTCCACGGAAACTAACGGTAGAAAAAGATTTTTTGGATATTCATTCTATTTTTCAGCTGGCTACGATGCAGCATTCTACTTTGCATTCCCCGAAATGAAGCAAAGAAGCGAAATAAAAAAAAAATATTGTAGGACATTCTACTTTGCATGCCCTGAAATGAAGCAAATAAGCGAAAAAAATAAAATGTTGTAGGACATTCTACTTTGCATTCCCTGAAATGAAGTAAAGAAGCGAATTAAGAAAGAAATATTATAGGACATTCTACTTTGCATTCCCCAAAATGAAACAAAGAAGCGAAATAAATAAAATATTGTATGACATTCTACTTTGCATTACCTACAATGCCTAAAAGAAGTGAAAAAATTCGAAGGCATTACAACGCTATGCCTTCTAGAACACGTTACCACTAAAAGCGATTACCGATTTTTTGCTGGGTATTTTCTCATTCTCAGAATTCTTCAGAGTAGCAAATTCGTTTATTTTGGTGGCAGATTTTCTTTATGCAGATTTCATAATTTTTTGCAAACCTTTAAGAGCCTGCATGAAACCTTCTTGTTTGGCGACATTTTTAAATGAAAAGTATTCTGTCAAATGCCCAGTCAACAAAACTCTATCTTGCTTGCGAGAATGAAAAGTAGATCGCAAGCGAGATTTTCAAGCAGGTGAAGACGGCCAGTAAGAAGGAACCTATTTTCTATATTTTTAGTGATATTGCTTTGACCAGGGCTCGTATACAGGTCATTCGAAATGGTAGAACGCACCTTAAACCCTTCGGCAACAGCGGACAACAACACATACATGTTACGAAAAACTGCTGACAGGCGCAACGCTCAAATCAAATCAAAAATCATAAATACTTCGTATCTTGTAAAATTAATTCAAAATAGGCCTTAAAATATTAGGCCAAAGTACCGTCGATATACCCGAAAATAGATAATTGCGTCTCGGTCGTGCTGTTTATAGAACTTTTCTTTGCAAAAGCTGAAATCGAACTAGAAATGATTGCACTTCGTAATGATATCGTTCTCAAAGTCGTACAAAATGAAGACGATGCAGCGTTTAAGGTTATGGGCACCGACAAATATTAAAATGCCCGCAATCGTGAACTCATCGTCAAAGCGTTTTTCGGGTCAACATATGCAGTGACTCGAACAAGTGACCACGTGTTGATTTTTTTAAATATTCATAATGTTTTCGAGTTATTTTATTTTCTTGTTATTTTTTTCGTGAGAGCTGGATAGTGAACATTACTTTCTATTTTAACGTTTGTATAGTTAAAACGTCTAATTTTTAAGCAAAACATATAACGGACTTCATTGATCATATACAAATTTAAGGGTACTGTTAATTCTTTACGATCCACCGATCGGAACTAAACAAAATTTGTATGGGGCCACTTTTCAAATAAAGAAAGAATGATCGAAATCAATTAACGTGGTCAAAATATTTCGATGAATTGATAACCTTCCTACTTTTTTGAAGTCGGCTAATAACGAGTCTTTTTCTATATCTATGTAGTATTTAATTAAAAAAAAAAATGTCAGTGAAAAAATAAAATTTTTTAGAAAACGCAAATTTTGGTGTTTGGTTGGCAGTAAGGGTTCATGCAGCTGTTGATTTTTAATAAGCTTTTTCGTTTGTATTCCAATTTATTATGCATGTTTTTGGGGTTTTCGGCTACGAGTAACATATGTATGTATGTAAGAAAGTGTATTTGAATATGTGTTATGAATAACTTAATATGCCAACAATGACAACATCATATTTTCACACAACTTACAGTGTGCACATTTGTTTGCATTTAATTTGCATTTGCTTTTATTTTTACCAAAGCTGTGTTTACTTAAAATTTGTGTGCAACAAATACAAAAAAGTGCATATCTACGTATGTACGTATGCATGTAAGTAAAAAGTTCATGAAAATGTCAATCCGCATTCTCGTATGCTATGGCTTTACTGCTTAAAATTAAAAGGAAAATATGTACTTTAGTTTCTAGCCGTCAAAGTTGCAAATAATCGCATTTACATATGCAACACGCTATCGCTTTGATGGCAATGAAGAATGCAATAATTTCTGGCAGTTGCGGCAAAACAAGTATTACACATAATGTTTTTGCCAACTGAAAGCGCCAAAGTGGAGCAAATCGAAATGCGATTGCCTTGTAGGGAAAACTAGGACAGTCTGTCATTCGAATTGGTTCGAAGTGGATTGAAAATGGAGTGGATTAGTTCCATTGAAGATATGTCGAGAAACTACTACCATCGATAGGTTTTTGGTCCATGAAAGTAAATTCAGATATTACTTATCTACACATATCTGATTCCAAAATCATTTTGTATTAAGTGATACACTCGCTGCATAAATTTTTAACTCCACTTTCTAAAATAGTATTTTAAATTAAAGTCTGTTTTATTTTTAAAAGATGTTGAAAGAACTGTCGATTTTCAATTCACCACTTCGGCTTTAGGAAAAAGTTGTCCCATTAGCGGGAATCACCTCTATTTTTTCTTTCCCTTTTAATCTCTGAAGAGGATGCTGAAGAGGATGCTAATTCTACCCAATTTTCGCGACCTAAGAATGATGATTTTTGGCCGCAGGTATTCGGAAATCTATAAGGCTTCTAAGATATTGTTAGAGGAACAAATATATATCGAAACATTTGTATCGAAAACTTCTTTAGAGAAGGTAACCGAGAAAAATTCATTAAAAAACGAAGAAGGCGAATTTGATATTGAAGTTGGGGATGAATTGATGACGACTTGATGACGCAAACACTTCCGAAGAACCCAAGAAACCATACCAAATTCTGGAGGTCTTAAAATCTATATAAATTTTAGTAGAGGAGTAGAGTAACGTATACGCCCCGTAGCATCATACGCACGCTTAAACTTAAAAGACATATTATTTAAAAGTAATTAAATATTGGCATTTTTCTAAATATTATATATTAATTTCTTCATTTACATATATACTTATATATATCAATTTTAGAATGAATTGAGTATGCCAATAAAAAATTAAAAAAAAACACAATTTTAGTTTCTCAAATCATAGTCATCTTTTAATCATTTGGTGGCACACTAGTTTTATTACACTTGATGCATTGAAGTATATAAATTTAAAAAATTAAGAAAATCGTAAAATTTCAAAAAAGTATAAAAAGCTGCGACAGATATTCTGCATGTTGCCATTTTTTTAATGCGGTTGCACACTCTTGAAATTTCACAGATATCTTATATTTGATGCCAACGTCCATTGCCTCTAATATGAACATTCTAGTTGAGTTCTTCTCAAAGTTTATAAAACAAAAACAATTACGACTTTTTCGAGTAACAATGAAAAAAATTATAATTTCGGTGACTCTTTCGCCTACATAAACATTTTAAGGCTAAAATTGTTTAAATACTTGATTTAATTTTTATTCTACTTGTTTCTGGAGCTCCATTAAACATATGCAAGAAGAACGCTTTCGCGTTTTTTTTCTGGCAAGAGAGGGGGCAGTGACACTAAAAAAAAATCAACAAATGAGAGTTGCTCATAAGTATTCCAAAAACAACACAGCATTCTGTTTTTCTCGGGTACTACTTGTCCAATGTGCTGTGGTGTGCAGCCAATTTTCAAATATTGTGAAGAGATAAGATATTCACTAGGCGAAACTACGCAAAAAAAAATTTGCTGATTGTAGAAAGAAAAGTAGTAGGATATTTTATCATGTTTCCCTGCGTAGGAATGTTTGTAACAAATTTCGTAGGGTAAAAATCCCGAGCACAGAGTTCAAAGTTATGGAAAAATAATAACTCTAGGATCATTGTAACAGGTTTTAGAATCCTTTAGCTTTTGTAGAAAAAATTGGCAAAATTAATTTTGGTCCCGTATTCGGCTGCCACAAATATGGTCACCATAGATAGATATACATACGTGCAAATTAAGTCTGAAATGACTTCCTCGACAGGAAATTCCCGAGCATTTAAACAGCGCTCTCTAAAAAAAAAAAAATATGTATGGTAGCGTAGTGTACAACTTTAAAGCAAAAAAGTACAAGTTGAGTTTTTGGCAATTATATCTAAGCTCGCGCTGGTATTGTCTGAGAAATATGCTACATACTAGAAAAAGTGGAATTTATCGTATGGTTGTTACGAACACAATTACACGCATACATATGTATGTTTATACATCGATATATGTACACTTGCACATTTGACTTTGCTCCTGTATTATTTCGTTATCAAATTGTTTTTCCGTGGAATGTTCACAGCCCGCTGCCGCCAACTCCTTTTGGTGGCCATGGCAAAGATGAGCTAGCCAAATTTTGCATTTCAAGCAGTTATGCAAACCAAAAATTCATATGTAGAAATTCAATATGCAGATGTGTTCGCAGCAGACGTGTCCCTTTCGAATGTGCAAAAAAAAAATGAAAATTCAAATACAACGTTGCATTTGCAAACGGGTAGAGCTCTAAATTTTCACAATGGCATTATGGAAATGTTGGGTAAAAGCCACAACGCGAGAGAATTCGTGAGCGATCAGACACGCCCGCACACTTACAACTAACTACAAGCCAGCAAGCCCGATGGTAAAGTGCGGGAAGCTATGAAAACACGCACATCCTTTTCATACGAGCATAAAGTACCCGCGTATACATATGTATGTATGTATGAATTCATGTATTTATGCGTACCCAAATGGATGTTCGCAAAGGCTGTGCTTAAGTGGCACATTTATGGAGGCTGTGAAGCGCGAATAAATCGCGGCAAGCCAAAAAATGGTGTTTAGGGAGAAATAAAAAGTAAAGAGGAAAAGGTCAAATGTGGCGGCATGTACTACGTTTGCACCTTTGAAGTGATCCTTTTTCGTAATGCTACTTATACAGCTAGAAATATTTTATTTTTATTTTAAAAGTAAAAAAAAAAAATCCAAATCAAATATATATCAAATATGCGAGTGTCTGTGTTTGTGAAGTACAATGGGGTATGGTCGTTCGTCTAGGTACGCAGCTATAGTTGGACGACCATACCCAATCCCGACAATAGCTTCCCTGTTTACGCACTGTGGGCTACAAGAGCAACCCATTGGATGGGGCATGGCTGCATTAAGTTTACATGGTACGCCATTTATTACAAGAGTTCCGATACCTCCAAGCTCACATTATCTGTGAACAGATTGACCTAACCCACCCCTCCCCCAGTTCACATCAAAGCTAAGAGTAAACCTTCACAGCAAGCCTTTTTGCCGTTTTGGCCTTCAGTGTTCACGCCGCAATATAAAACTTAAATTATGTTGTGGATTTTAGCGCTAAGTGCCACTATATCAGCTTAAATTGTATGCACGTCCAAGCGGATGAGGAGCATTTGCGATAAGCGTATGAGTGCCACCTCTACTACGACGTTAAAGTTTGCTTGTCGACCTCAATGCCAGGGTGAACAAAAAAGCCATATTTGGTCAGAGTCGAAAATTTCGGCTTTCATGACAACATTTCCAACATCGAGGAGAGGCTGATCGACTTCGCCATGGAACGGAATATGGTCATGAGCCACTTGAGTGCCCGACGATCAAAGAACGAACAATCGAATTGATCACATTGTGATGGAATGACGTGCGTTCCATCCAAGGAGCCAAGATCGCCGCCGAGCACTACCTTGCTGTAGTCAAGGTCCGCATGTGCCCCTATGAGTCAGGTAGCGCAACGAAAGCTTGAAGTCGTGAAGCTGAAATCACAACGTATACGTATAGGCGAGAAGTTAAGCAAATGACTCTCAAGCCTGTCTAAAAAGCAACTCGTCATCTCATATCCTCATATAAACGCTCTGTCGGTTTCCGTCTACCAATCAAGCGGCAAATATATATGATGCACTAGAGATGTGGATGGAACTTTCTCAACATTCCTGAACGGCGACACAGGTGGACGTAGAAGCACCTTGACATATAGATACATAGCACGTATGTATATATGGACAAAGCTTACGTCCCCCACTCGGCTATACGGCAACGTAACGTTGAGTACAACTTTTAGCTCCTTCGAAATTGGGAAGAACCGCTAACTGTCGTCCGTGACTTCTTCAATGTAATGTAGGAATGCATGGTACGTGCGGCCAAATTGCAGCGGCACCATATACAGCAAAAACACAATGCTTCTGGCATACATATGTATATGTAGATGTCATTCGCATTATCAGTTTAAGCAACAGTGCTGTACGCGTAACATTTTTCAGCTTAGAGAAGGAGGCAAGATAGTTTGGTCTAGCAGTGAAGGAAAAAAACAAAGTAATTACTGACAACACTTAGCTGGTCTTCGCGTATTGGGACACATAGCTACGTTTTTGTACGTATATGAGCAAATCTTACGAGTTGTTCCTTTTTGTCACTCCCTTCCTTCATCAGAAAAAAATGCTAAGGCATTCTTATAATAAAAAATAAATTAAGTATTTGAACAATTTCAGCCTTAAAACGTACCGAAATTAAAAATTTTTTCGTTAACACTCGAAAAATCTTAATTGTTTTTTTAAGTAAGTTGTTGATCGAATTTAATATATATTATTCTTGTTGTTGTAGGCTAGTCGATCGATTATTTTCGTGTGCAAGAAAACCACTTTTTCTTCTCGTTTTGACCAACGTTTCGCTAATCACCTTAGCATCTTCAGGGGCGCATCTTAATTTACATAGACATCAACAAGAAAAAAAGAACAATGTTATCGACAAATATTGATATATGTATGTACATAATTACAAAAATTAGGTTAAATATCTGAAAAACAACAAACGAAGATACAACCACAAAGGGACAATCACAGGTTTTGAATTTTAACTGTGGCACTTACTCATGGTTAAGATTTAATTTACACTGAACATTTGGAAATATTTAAAAATTTAAAAAACACCAAAAACATATAGAAGTATTGATGTATTAATTGTTTTTGTTTAATAACTTTGGAAAGGTTTCAAATAGAATGTTCGTATTAGAGGAAAATTAAAAAAGTGGCAGCATGCAGAATATCTGACGCAGCAAGTTCGTAATTTTTGAAATTTTAAAATTCTTTTAATTTAAAAATGCTCTTCTTGCCAACACGAACGAATCTAATGTGATAGTGTGCTACAAAATGAAAAAAAATTACATTGATTAAAAGATGACTATGATTTGAGAAACTAAAATTCGATTTTTAATCTTTTTATTGGCATACTCGAAAATCATTCTAACATTGTTATATACATGAAGAAAGTAATCACATGTGCATAAGGAATACTTTGGAAAATTTTTCCACGCCAATATTTAATTACTTTTAAAAAATATGAACTTTTAGTTAAAGCGTATGAGTAAATGTTTTAGATTACTGCATATGGTGCTACGGGGCGTATACGTTACATACGCTACTACGAGTATATGAGCACCAGGAATGTACTTTAGGATTTTTTTTATATTCCGAAAATCCCGGGATTCTTGGCAAATAATCCCAGGATTTTCGGAATTTGTAATTTGCACTGATGGCAATAATAGAAACTCCTTTTCTTGACCAGTGTTGGCTATATTTTCTTTTTTTTATTTAATAGTTAATATTTTTTATAAATATCTAGCTGAATACACATATAACACCGTGCGATTTACACACAAAAATAAATATATTCGCGAAGCCATGTGCCAAATATAGCAAAATTTCGTTTTTAGTTTTTCACTCTGATGTCAGTAATTCAAAAATGATTTAAAAAATTTAGTGAAATGTGCTTAAAGAAAGAGTATAGGTAGCAAATTAAAGAGAAAATTCTGAACAATTAAAACAGTTTCAATTTTTTGGTTCATAGGGACGGATAAGTATTGAAAATGACCTTTTAAAATTTTATCCTTGAAATTTTGCAATATTTATTTTTGAAAAAATTATATTAGCTTAAAAGATTACCTATTCGTCCTTTTGGATCCGAAAAATTGTATTTTTATTTTTTAATTCTAAAAAATTTCCTCTTTCATTTGGTACCCATATATTTATTCTACATTACATTGAATTTTTTAAATAATTTTTGGAATTAATCATGTCTTTGAAATTACAAAGTCCTCTAAAATCAATGCTGACGTCAGAGAGAAAAAATAAGATCGCCACTTTAAATAAAAAACTTGGTTTCAAACACATTCATTTAGTATTTATTTTATGGTATGGAAACCAAAAATAAAATGGTTTTGTGGGCTTAAGAAAGAACTTTTTTTACGCAGGATCTATGGTCCCCTCGGACTGAAGAAGAACGTAAGACCAATTGTATGAGCGTCTTAATGAAAACGACACAAACGAAGACAAAGGCGTCCACGAACACATTGGAACGAACATTTGACGCAACTTCACTGGTAAGAGAGCGTATGAAAATTTCACAATCATTGGATGGGTTTCGAGCGAGTTGAATAGGTAGAATTTTAAAGTATGATTTTTGATTGGAAATTTGTTTTGATTTAATTTTATCCGGATATTCTTAGTAGGTATTTCCCTAATCCTACATACCGCTAAGACGATTACTACAATTTTATTCACACATCATGGAAAATCTTAGAAAAATCTTTTTAATTGCATAGTTCTTTGTCGTAAAAACTGTTATTAACTGTTTGCTCAAATAGGTTAGGTTAGAATGGTGGCGAAAAAGCTGTTATGCCCAAGTAGCAACTGAATGCCATTTTGATACCATATACCACGAATGAATAAGTTAGAACCGACCGGCGTATGCTTCTAGCGTGGTATTTCTGCCCCTCATTACAGGTGGACCTTTGCAAAGAAGCTGATCTACTATTTCTTGCTCGTTCTCGTCTCTGAAGCTTCTACAGAAGTCGTTGTAGGCGATTGCCAGCCTTATCGCATGGGTATCAACCGGTCTGTGCGTAGTAAGAGTTGCTACAAGCCTTGCAACGTCAGACCTGGGTTTTATTAATAAGTTGTGCGTTCTCTTAGGGTTGTACACGGGCCACATGAGTATGGATATAGGGCAGCCTGCCGGCGTGCGCTGTACCTTTGATACGATTTCTGAAGATTGTGGAGAAATATGTCTCTATATACGGTTACAATTGGGCGTGAGATCCGATCCTCGATCGACATCAATGTGCAACCCTCTCTGACTAACTCGTATGTAGTCTCGTTTCCGGGAATGTTGCCATGAGCTGACTACCTACTGAGTTCAAAAGATGTCAAGGCCTTAATGGTCGACGGGTTATCTGAGAAAACCGATACGTTCTAACAGACGGCAGCTTTCAGCTATAGCGAATAATTCTCCTTACAAAGTTGTCATCTTTTCTTTGCAAAAGATCAGAGACATTTACACAATGAAAAAATTGCTGACCAATAAATGTGTATGTTATTAGATCACTCTCTCATTATACTTATAATACGATTACCGCATGGCTTAAAAAAATGACTTTAATCAATTTGACTAAGAAAAAACGATTATTTTCTTTTTTATATATTTGAAGACAAAATTGTACCTCTTAATCCTTTTTAACAAAAATGAAAGGTAATTTGGCTTAATTTGTTTTTAAACAAGTAATATATAAAAAAGTTTTTTAAGACAAGCTTATACTAGGGGTTAGCAAAAGAAAATATCGATCCCCGCACCTCGATGGCTCATTTTTTAGTTATTTTTTCCATTTAGTATTAATTTCAGGTGCTAAATATGAATCAAATCTGATCATAAATACGAATTTTCTTGCTTGTGTGATTCTTGTGGTTTGTGATTCAAAACTTTTAAAGATTTTTTTGTTGTGTTTCCATGTATGTTTATGGCTCTCACGAAATATTTCATATCAATCCGTAGCCATTTATTTGCAATCGGGTCTGCATTGAAAATATTTATCTCTAAAAATCGCGCTGCTTTTCGTATGCACAATTTTTTGTTAAAATTATTTTTTACAGCTCATAATGCAATTTTTGGCAGCTTGACAATGCAGTTTTCATGGAAGTTTGAATAACTCAGCTCAGACCTGTTTGCGCACTGGTTCTTCCTTAAAACAACTTAACTCAATACATTCAGGCTTAGCGGCAAAAAAAAAACGTAAGCGGCATTTTTTTTTGAAATACTCGCTTTGATTTCTGCATCTAAAAGAAAATTGAAAAAAGATGTCGCTTACGTTTTTTGTCGGTTAGGGTGCTACATGTTCATTTGGGATCTGAATACGGCTCGAATTATATATGACAAATAGTTCAGTTTTTTCAACAATTCAGGAAAATAAACTTGTGTAAATTGCCCCAGAAGGTTCACAACTGTGAGATTCGGAGAGAAATTTGTAAAAAATAAGTAATGAATGTGTATGCCAATTTGAATAAAAGCGTACCTGCTAAGCGGTTTTCATTTCCAAAGTAACATTGAAAACGGCAACTATTTATAGTATCAAAAATTCGCCCATTCAAAACCTTTGGTTTTTCAGTGAAATACCTTGTTGAAGTTAACGGATTATACACTTGAGATTCACGATAAAGGTGATTGTCATTTCGCAGAATTGATGGAATTTACCTGACAATCAAAGCACGCATAGAAAAAAGCGTTCGGTGGGAGTGCCCCACTACTTCGCTTGCACTCCAATCGCTAACAATGAAATATGAGCGAAATAAACATAGGGCAAAGATGTCAAAAAACGTTCACTTCAATTTATGTTTGTTACAAAGCAGAGAAAAATATAACAAAAGGCAAAAAAAAAACAAATGGTGGAAAATGCGAATGGGCTGCGCCAACGATTCACACAACAATTCAACTGAAATTTCACCAACGACTGATTGCGGGCTTCCGATTGTCAGTTGCTTTTGTTGAAACTGTTGCTGCTTTATTATTATTGCTTGCAAATGTTGTTGTTTTTTGCTGAACAAACTTGCGCTAAGCTGTCACCAGCATTGGCAGCGCTCCTTGTTGTTTGCCAAAATCGAATGGAATTTGGAAAAAACTTTTCAGAATATTTATTTTTTTCCCGCAAATTTGGCCGTTTTTCCGTGTGCTACCAAATTGAAGTAATAAAAGTTGGGCTGGATATGGAGATATACATACATATGTACATATGTACAGACACAAATGCATGCGAGCACCAGCGGCAGGTGGCAGACATTGTTATTTTGCCAAAAAACTTCATAGCTGCTGTACGAAAAACTTTGCTTTTATTGAAGTTAGTAACTTTTTCGTATACATATGTATGTATGTATATACTGAAAACTCTTCGCTTGGCTCCGTGGGAGCTATCGTCCTACTCAGAGAAATTACTTAGGTAAGCGTGTGTGTTAATTTAATTTTGAACAAAATTAGCTGCTGAGTGTCGACAAAGACCGGGCGATGGAAGCTGTTTGTGCGCTCCATTGAGAGACTGATAAATAGCTGTGGACAGCTTACACAAGTCGACGCCATTTTGTACTTTGTTATGACATTTTGTTGGCTTTAACAGTGGCAAGAAGACATGTGTTGAATTATATATCGGAAAAGTGCCAAAAAATCTAAATATAGCAAGGACGAAGGCAACTATAACTACACACGTACATACATACATACATACGAGTACATAAATACTTAGCTCAACATTAATGTGCTTTCTAATAAATTGCCTACTGTGTCGTATATAGTATACGAACTAGTCCATATCTGCATAAGTATGTAATATGTGAAGCTGTTCGTATTTGTAAAGCTTTATATGTTTGTATGTATCTTTGATGCCTGCTACTTTAGGTCCACTTTCTTGTTTGCGGTTTTCTAGAAGCCAAATCAGTCAGGAAGTTAATCGCGGCAACATAAATGCATAGAGACTGCTCTTGTCATTCCGCAACTCAGCGGATATTACGTAATATTTTCATTTCCTCATCCGTGTAATTCAAAGTTTCAAAAACGGCTGCAACTGCATAATTTTGTTTTTGTTGCCACTGTTGCATGAACTCACTAACTATTCTATTGCTCCAGCTAAACTTGGCGGGCAACGGAAACGTTCAGCAGTCAGCAGCAAGCAGCAAGCAGCCAGCAAAATAATGAAACTTCAAAGTAAATATTGCAGTGCACTGCATTGATTGGCGGTTGGTAGAAAATAAATAGGAAGTTGCATGCAGCAGGGTGAAGGCGGCATTGCTAGTGTAGACAGCGGCCTAAAAAAAGGTCCTTGCTGGCGATAACAGCGGATCTGGCCAGTGGCAGCATTTATCCCGCATTGGCCGTTGCTTTAACAACAGAAAGAACGTAAACAAATAGGTAACAAAAAATTAAATTATATTAAAATTAAAATTAAAAAGAGTTTTAAATTCTGTGAGCAAGTGTGCAGGTGTGTAAACTTTTTTTGAGAATTTCGCGAAGCTGAAAGTAATAAATTTTTTACTTAAAAATTTTTACATTTACAAACCAACAAATAATAGTTCTTGCACTCTACCTTGTACTGAATTTCAGATATAAATATGTTCCAGGCCAGCCAGCCGCGATCGAAATTTGCCAAAATAATCACTCGCAATAAATTTATTTGGAGTACTACCGGAAATTGTGAAACGAAGAAATGCGTATTATTCGAAGAGGGAACAGAGAAACCATACTGCTCATGTACTTATGTGCAAAGAGCTGGAAATGCTGGTCGACAGGAAAAGCGTTCGAAAATTGTATCAGAAATTTCGGAAATTTACACCGAAGCGAATTATTATTAGAAAAAGAATTGCGAACAGATGGCTGATGTTCAGCATCCGCATTTCAACATTCGCTATTGTTAGATCTAGTCGCCAAAAATCTCCAAAAGAGTATCAGGCACGCCTAACAACATGCAACATCTAGTAACATGCCCCTCATACTGCCAGATTTGACTGACTACACTTTGAATCTGTCACGTTTTTATGTTGTATACTTTTAAGCCCCATTGCTTTTTATTTAGTGAATTTTGCAGGGAACCGGACTTTTATAGCTTTTATAATAAGGCTCGTTAGAAAAAAGTTACTTTTGGACTTTTATTTTATTAAAAAAGAAAATAATAATTAATCGATTAACCCGCATTTTTATTTCTGTAGCCCAGTAATAACAGTTAAACTTGGCCAAATATTTTTTAAGGTCGAATTAAAAGTCCTTTCCTATTAGCAAATCAAACAAATTTGGTATCAAATTAAAGAGGTCTAAAATAACTTGGCGTTCTATGTTGTGACTCGACCAGAAGCGCTGCCGAAACTTTACTAAAAATAGATCACATTTATTTTGCCTTTAAAATTTGCAAAAGCCGCGAAACCACTTTTTTGTAGCTAGTTTATGCGATTAGTAAAAAAACTTGTATTCGTACGGTTGTGATTATTATGATTGTTTTAAGCTTAAAAAAAGTAAGTGCGCCTGGGCCTCACTGGAGGAGTGAAACTTACGTTACATATCTATTTTGTACATAAATAAATACATCTGCTTTCGTTTAAGGCTATATTTGTTGTCTTTTTTCTATATAGATCCCTACCTCTAAACCTGTTCGTTGTAACTACATTTACGTTATTCTGTTTTCCTTTATCTTCATTTTTATCTTTATACTCTATCGATAACAAGATCGATAGTAACATACAACAAAATATCGATAACAAACCGATAAAAATATCGATCACAAAATCGACGACAAATTCGATAAAAATTTCGATAGCAAAATCGATAATATTATTGGTAGCAGAATCGATGAAAAAACGATAAAAATGTCGATAACAAAATCAACAAAAAAATATCGGTATCGAATATATCGGTAACAAAATCGATAAATAATCAATACCAAATCGATAATCAAAATCGATTAGAAAATCGATAAAATATCGATAACAAAATCGATTAATAATCGATAACAAAGTCGACAATCAATCGGTAACAAAATCGATAAGTAATCGATAATGAAGTCGATAAAATATCGATAACAAAATTGATGACAAATTCGATAAAAATTTCAAAAGAAAAATCGATAATATTGGTAGAAAACCGAAAAAAATATTGATAACAAATTCGCTTAAAATGTTGATATAAAAATCGATAAATAATCGATAACAAAACCGATAGAAATATCTGTTATATCGATAAACCCGAGAATCCCGAAAATCTCTGCAATCCCAAAATAGTTCCCAGATTGAGTCTCAGTGTCTCTATCTATATACATATATCCTTTTCTCTATAATTACCTTTATTTTCATCTTTATTCCTATATCTTCATCTTTACTTACATCGGTATCCTCATCCTCATCTTCTTCCTTATATTTATCTTTGTTTTTACTTTCATGTTCATCATTTTCTTCATCTACATATTCCCCTTCACCTTGCCCTTATATAAGTAATGTGTTTAAATTTACCTTGTTCTTCATTTTCGCTTTTATCTTTACGCATCTTTGTTTTTGTTTTTATTTGTATCTTTGCCTTTATCTTTTTCTTTATCTATGTACGTGCTCACTTTTACTTTCATTCTTGTATTAGTCTTTTTCTAAGTGTTAGCTTTATCCTTTTACTAGCCAGTTTTTTGTTAAATTAATAAGCTACATTCAAGAGGCACTTGTTTCCGTCCCAACTATTGCCGTTGCACCATTTCCGTGTGCGATTTCCGTTGAATTCGCCAATTTACTCCCAATCAACCAACCGCCGCTAAAAAAGTTTCACTTCAAAAATCACCACCAAACTAAGGTTTAAATTATTGGGTTTTGTTTCGTCTCAATTTCATGGTTCAAAATGATATACATAGGACTTAATAAAGATGGATATGTATCGGTAGAGTGAAGAGTTAGAGTTCCCATTTTGAATGCTTCCAGAGAAGATCTTAACCCAGGTCACTTGGTTATGGTGACAAAATAGAAATTTGAAGAAAAATTTGATAAGCAAAAACTTTCGTCTTAAACCTTATCCAAGCGTGCTATGACACGTGTCTATCTGAGCCAGTGCTACCGACAGTACTACTACTACTACTACTATATAGAAGTTTGTTACTAACAGTTTGTCATTCATACTCCCGTACTCCCCAATGACCGATTATTCTACCTTTTTGCGAGATAGCAAACTTTTTTATTGAAATTTATAAAGCTACTCAAAATATGTTGCATTATACACTGCCAAAGCGCTTTGCATGGAATGATTTGCTATCAACCAAACACCGAGAGTTCACGTTTTGTTCCTAAATAAGCCATATTACAGCATATTTTTTCAAAACTTACGACTGCAATGAGGCCTTAGTTTGGGTAAAAACTCTCGTGCGCAGGATTTTGTATTTTTATATTTTTATTTGTTATTTAACTGATGCGAATTTCGTTTCGGTTCGGAAATCCGTCGTCATCGCTCCGTCTGACGAAATGCGCTCAGCGATTTGATTATTTTTATACTTTTAGCATACATACACTTACCTCAAATAACAAAATTTTATAAGCCTTTTTCACAATGCGCTTGGGTTTACGAATTGTAAATCATCAAAAATTTGTTTCTCTTTAGTAGACAAAGGACTTGCTTTCTTTCTATAAAATTTGTACTTATGCATACATATAATTATATTTTATATCCACTTATTTGAAGGATGTTACATACACGTACGTATGCAAATATATGGCAACCATGCTGGTTGGCTCATGTCCGCTTAATCCCCGGGCTCAAGTAAACAATTAAACAACGATAATTACCATAATATCTGTATATAGTGCATTACGTGAAGAAATGGCATATTCTTCTGGTTAACCACATTTGCAAATGACTACTTTATGTAGAATTTTTATCTTCTTGAGAGATTCTTCATCGTCAGCAAAGAAGATGGTTTTTGTATTTCGAATTTTGTAAATTTTGTTTGTTCTCAGAATGGCTAAAGTTGCTATCATTACTAAAACTTCTTTGGTTTGCAAAATGTATGTATGTGCATAAAAATGTGTACATACATATGTTTGCCTAAACACCTGCTACAGGCGGTGTTACTCCTGCTGACTTAAAAGTGAATAAGCCAATGCCCGTTTGCTGGTTGCTTAGTGCAACTTAAGTTGATGAAGATAAATTGGCCGATGTCATTGACGCCGTTACAATGTGAAGCAACCATTAATAAGCTAAACGTTCACACACTTTACATTGATGCTTATGCGTACGAAGGTAGGTAGATGATACAAATATACATGTTTATGCATTTCATCTTATTTGGTAAGTGAATTCACATAAATGACGGCATGGTAGTGAACCACAATATGCCACATATTTTTCCAATTTTAGTTTCATGTGTAGGTACGAATATACTAATGTATCCGCCTACATTATTATACATACATATGTATGTATATGTAATGTTCACATTAGCGCACACAAGGTATGGGTTTAGGGGTGAAACCATTGTCCTAAAAATATGCAATGCATACTCCCTTACTGTTGTTTTTTACACTTTACAGCTTTAAAGAGTTTACCACTGATATGCACTTAACAAGGATTCGAAGATTTAATTTGCCAAATTCGAATTCGTCCCACCAAAATAAGCTACATAATAAAAATACAAGTTCTGGGTCATCCATTGTGACTGGTGGGACATTTTACTCCATGTGAATGTGATCAATTGTGAATTATAACTATGTCGTCAGAACTTATAAACAGCGAAGGAAATTTTTTAACATAGAACGATAACTAATGTATAAAATTGCTTTAACAAAAATACCAAACGATTTCTTAGTTTTATGTAGCTATCATTTGAATGAATGTGACTGCTGAGAGAGACATTGAAGAGAACTCTATTTTACTCTTGTGAACTCAAAGGTGAATTTTAGCCGAAACACTTAATGTTCACAAACGATGTTTTTGTGTTGTAATAGAAATATTAAAAAAAAATATTTTGATTTGTGACTGGTGGAACATCTCCTTGGGACTGGTGTAAAATAAATGTGCAAGAAATAAAAGTTTCCATAGACAAAAATTACAACTTCTTTGTATTTTTGAATATTTTTCAACAGATAAATGAAATGTAGTCAGCTAAGAAGAGGTTACTACTGAAATAGTGATAGTTAGGGCATATTTAAATTTAGGTCGCTTTCCTCTTTTACATGAAATGACCCTTCATTTAATTTTACCGGTATTCGAAATATTAAAAAAATTTGGCAATACCAAAACCAGAAACCAAAGATCGAAAAAAATGAACATTAAACCTATTTTATAAAATTTTTTATTACTTTTGAAAGTTGAGCGCATCTTGTGCTTATAGAATTTTGTATTAAGCAAGTAATTTTTCAGCAAAAAACACAACCGACTTCAATTCTCATATACAAGTCTAAGAGTACCGTTAACTTTTTCATGATTCAGTGATCGAATCTAAACCAAATTAAGGGACGATCAGTGAGGTACCATATTTCCTATCAAAAAAAAAAAAAATATAGAAATCGGTTAACGTGGTCCAAAGTTATGCGGTAGCATACATAAAGAAAGAAAAAATATTCCTACGAAATGATAACCTCCTCTTTTTTGAACTCGGTTAAAAATGTTTGAGTTCTTTGTTAATGTTATGTAAACAAAGCGCAGTATATGAAACTTTAAAAAGTGTATTTATTTGTTACATACTGTACATAAAATTTGCATAAATGTATTTTAAAGAGCATATTGTCTGAAGCCAATTTTCAGTATTTTCTGGTGATATATCTCTAGAAGTATACACCCCTCCCAAAATATATTCCGGGGTGCGCACCTCAATGTTCATATCGTCGATGTTTTTGCAAAACCGACTATCTTACGACACTCAAATTTTACAGGAGAGCGAAAAAACGGTTCATTCTTTGAAGGCATTGCCTTGATAGGCGGTATTTTCTCTACCTATTATTAACCGACTTCCAAAAAAGGAGGAGGTTATCAGTTCGTCGGAATAATTTTTTTTTTTTTTTTTTTTTTTTATATGTATGTTACCGCATAACTTTGGACCACGTCAACCGAGAGGTGGTCCCATACTAATCTGGTTAAGATCCGATCAGTGGATCATGAGATATATATATATATATATTTTTTTATATGAGAGTTGAAGTCGGTTTTTTTTGCTAAAAATTACTTGTTTTACAAATCTGTTGTTTTAATAACGATTTAACGATTTTTATGCGTAAATCTCGATGCCTGGAGTTCAGGGTTACCAAATCTAATTTTTTCTACAACGGCGATTTAGGCGGTTTTGAAACTGGTCGATGGGCGGTTTTGCAAGAATATCTACGATATGTATGTATGTATATTAGGGTGGTCCAAAAATGAATGAGAAAAAGTAAAGTCGGAATTCTTATGCTCTCACCCCCTAGGATTGTTCTAAACCGAAAAAAGTATAACCCTATTTTTTTTGCAATAAAAAATATTTAGAGGTCGCTCAAAACGCTCAAAGTATTCCATGTATTTTTATGTGGGGAAAAAACAACTTTTCGTTGAAATGGTATAGAATTCTTAAAAATCAATATTTTTATTAATTTCGATATTCAAAATGTAAAAATGTATAACATTTGTCATTTAATTTCAATTTTAAGTCGTTTACTTTCAAAACTTGCAATACAAATACAACATGCCATTATTTAAGTACACAAAATTAGGTACGTCTCATTTGTTTAAAGTAAACCGTAGTGGAATTCGCGCTTCTGTGTATTCGTTGTATCTTGTGTAATTGTAACTGAATGAGCGTGTGATTTGTTGTTACAAGCGGTACGATAAATACACATGCAACAACAATCATACGCTCGTCCAGTTACACTTACGCAAGATAGAACGAATATACAGAAGTGCGAATTCCACTAATATTTGTATTTGTTCTGTTATGGGTGCAAATTTATTTCAAATAAATCAACAAGAATGAGTCTTTGGAAATATATGATGCAGTATATGAAACCGATCGTCTTTTAGATAAATAACTAAATGAAAAAATAAGAAAATTACATAAGAAAAAGTGACCCTGCCAAGGGTTCAAACCTCTAACCAACAAAACGGCAGTCGAACTCGCATCCATTCGGCACACATCAATTGATGAGCAAACATGGAAAAAATGCATATTCTACACATATTCTATATTTGCGCTTATTCATCGATATTTTGGCGGTGACACAAAAATGTGTTTGTTTTGAGATGAGTTTTGAGCAAAAACTACTTGTTTTTATGCGTATATCAACTTATGTTTTTAAAAGTTAACAGGAATAAAAATCATAATTTAGCTTATGTGTCAGCTAGTGATCAGATTTTCATTTGGAAATTGCTTCCCATTCCTTCAGGAATATTCAATGGTTGTGGTTGCACATCGATTTCAGCAATCTCCAACCCTCGACCATGGATTTTAAAATATCGCACGCGTATAAATAAATATAATTAGATTTATACATATTTATCTTTCTATTAATCCAATTATGCTTTCATACACGGGTGCACTTTTACTTTATTTTGTAGATGAAAGCAGAAACCGATGCCGGGTAATGTATGGCGTGATAAGGTAAATATTAATGTGTACAGGTAATGGAATAACAATTTTTGCTTTTGTGGGACAATAAAAGAATACAAACTGACTTGCTACACCGAGATTAAAGGCATTAAAATGACTAGTAGCAAACAGCCCGTGTGTGCAGATGTGAAGAGTAAACAAAGTAAAAAATATGCAATCGCCGTAGTCAGAAAATGTGAAAATAAATGTAGGCGAAAAAAGTTGGATATATTTACATACGAGTTGGGAGCTACCAAGCTTTACCAACATTAATATGTACATGGTTTACAATTCCACAAGTATGTGAGATGGAAGAGATTAATGTTATTCCCATAATCTTATCTCAAATGGTTTATTGTAGCAGTTTTGAACTTGTGCTGATCAAGCGCCAATATTTCTGAAAAAAAGTTAAATATCATTCGACGGATAGCTTTCGATTTTCAGGGCAAATATTTAGAGTGGACCATCAAACGGCGATTAACTTATTAAGCGGGCAAAAATAATATAAAATACTTGTTTACATTGAAATACATTATTTGGTTTGCGCTAATTAAAATCGCAAAGAATACATAAAACAGAAATACAGAAATGATAGAATCAAATACTAAACTTGTATTGAAAGTAGAGAAAAAGTCATCCTATAAGTAGGGGCGGTGACATTTCACAGCTAAAGAAACACAAACATTAAATAAAAAAATAAAAAACCTAATGATTAAGCTGATTCGAATACCATAGCGCGCAAGCAGGTAATGGGGGTCTCATAAATCAAGCTAACACTTCGGATTAACATTAGCGGACAACAAGCATTTTTGATTTTTGTACAGGGGAAGTAAGCGCTGAGTTATTACATTTTACACAAATACACTTGCTAAGGGTTGGGTGGAGTTGTCGGCCATTTGGGGTGGACGTCATGGCGTTGTCATATTAAAAAAAGTTTTACGCTCCCTTTAAAGTAAGTAAATAATCCGTTTCATAGCAGAATACTTTAACGCCGATTTTATAAATTGAACAAACCTTAAATTACTTATTCAGAGGTGCTTCTATGTTTTAATTTAGTACATAAGTAAAAAAATTTTAAAATGGGATGCTGCGGAAGCGGTAAAATCAAATTATATTTTGTTTTTGAAAACTCAAACTGCAAAAGTATAATCTGATGGGACCACAGTTGGGAGGAGAGCAGCAAAAGTTTGAGAAGCTGATCACAAAGGAAATAACAAAAGTAGTTTTGATTCGATTACTTTTATTTTTTATTGAAGGAATAGAGACAGACTTCAGAATTTGTCTTGCTTTTTAAATTTTTTTCTCTGCTGGAATCAGTTGGCATTATGACATTTTTTCTAATCGTTAAAGCAGATCCCTGAAAAAACATCTGTACTTAAATTTTGTGGGTTACAAAACTGCATGTTCAAAAAAAAAACATAGAAATAAAAATCATTATGATCTGATTAAAAAGTTTAAAATTTGTTAAAGTTTGAAATTCTGATTTACATAGATTTTTTTTAAATATCTAGTAATAAACATTTTTTGAACAAAGAAAAATAGCAAAAACTTTGCTAAAATGTCTCGTCCCTATTTACATTCTCGCTACCATATATGCGGTATAAGCTTGGACTTGCGAAAGTTAATTAAACCCATTTTTGAAGTCAAGTTCTCAACTCATGAATATCGAGTAAAACGCTTCTGTATTCAAGCTAACTTAGGCCACTGCCTTTGCGTTAATACGTACCAACGAACAGTGGTTTGAAACTGGAAAATTGAGTTCAAAACAATGTAGAGGTTTCATCTTTTATTTCAAATGAAGGTAGTAACAGTACAAGAATGATAGAATAAAAGATTGCGCCAATCGAGCTGAGAGCAACTGGCCGTGACGTCAAAATATACCAGAATGAGAGAGCAAGACGAACTCGACAAGAAAAAGAAGAAGCATCGAACAAAAGGCAGTATTGCCAAGTTTTGAATTTGAAAAAGCACCAAATTTTTATTGGTGTATTTTATGGACTTTATATGAATACATAATTTTATTGTAAGGATGCCGATTCAAATTAATAAAAATCAATGTTTCTTGCACAACGGTCGATTTCTTCTGGCATGATTGAAGGTGCTGCACATATTTCGTTGTCGCTTATGATTGTCACTGTGCCATGATTTTGTTTAAATTTTTGCAAAATTGCTTAGCACACTTACGATTGCTATAAATTTTGCTTCCATTTTTTTAAGATTTTCTAATTAGAAGTCTTCAAACTAAAAACAAAAGCACCAAAAACGCACCAAGCACAAAACTCAAAAATTTTCGCGTTTTGAATAGCCACTAAATTTGGTGCGAAAAGCATCAAGTTGGCAACAGTGAATGTAAACAAACGTATATTATGACGTCAGCGATTGAGTGGATGCTGTCAAATCGACGAAGAGAGGGTTAGCGGTCCGCGAATGGCGCGAACTTTATTTTCTGGATCGTGGTAACAGTAGAGAAGCGATTTGATTTTTTTTTCAAATTATTTGGTCTCTAAAATATCAAATATTTTCCATTTCTTCTCACAAAAATTCTAAATAATCAAAAAGTATTTGCATGTGTAACCTTTTTCCATGCAAAACAAGCGATTTATTAGCAGCGTTTGCAAAGTTCACCCGACTCAGCAGAACAAACGCTGATTACTGGGCTTTGCAAAGGATGAAAAATGCTATTTTTTAACCGACTTCCAAAAAAGGAGGAGGTTATCAGTTCGTCGGAATCTTTTTTTTTTTTTTTTTTTTTTTATGTATGTTACCGCATAACTTTGGACCACGTCAACCGATTTCGATAATTCTTTTTGCATCGGAAAGGTAGTGTCTCAGAGGTGGTCCCATACTAATCTGGTTAAGATCCGATCATGAGATATATATATATATATTTTTTTTTTATATGGGAGTTGAAGTCGGTTTTTTTTTTTGCTAAAAATTACTAGTTATTTTTTGGTTTTTATATTTCACATGGTACACTTTGATTTAAAAGAAAAAAAGCAGTTTTTGACACTTTAGATACTGTAGGTCCCTCCACTTTGTGTGACAACATCAAGGCGCACGCCACAAGTCGGAGGAGAAGCTCGGCCAAACACTAACATACGTGTAAGCGCCAATCAAACACTTGTTTTATTTAATATAACCGGCCAAAGAGCTCCAAACCCCACAGTATTATTATTATTATTATTATTAGATACCAGAAGCAACAACAAAATACACGTAAAGGTTGTTTTTGCTGTTTAAAAAGCCGTGGTCGTGCCACAATTTTGAATTTTGATTTGTTAATATAAAATGTTCAGCATAAAGTGCAGAGATGTAGCGATTTTGAAGAAATTCGATTAACATTTCGAGCACACCTTACGTATGCTTAAGGAAATGCGTAGCACCGTCAGCCAAATGAATATTAAAAATCAGCCCGATTTCTTAAGCATTTTTCCATTTCCAAACCAATGTGCAGGGATGATACCTAACCACCCAGCAAAATCATCGTAAACGAGCTCGTAACTGCATATTTTTTCTAAGAAAAACCGGATAAAAAGTCGTTAGTGATAGCCGTTTACGATTCGTTTTCGCTTTAAATTGTGGAGCGCCTACAAACAATCGTAAACGGATCGAAAAAGCATTGGTATGGGAATATTATATATGAGGTATACAATTTTGTGTTTCAAGAAAAATTTTCAACAAAATTAAAACTTTTTCTAATGCTGACAAATTAATACAAGCCTCTTTTTATTATATTTTTATCGTTTACGAGCCTTTCTCCAACTTTTGGCTGATTGAGAATCCCTCGTAAAACATAATGTTCGTAAAATGTACGTATTCTTGCTGGATGGGTAATGCGGTAAGGCCCACACAAAGATATTATTTAACATTGAAAACATTATTACACATAGTTGTGTTTGTGTGGGGATTTTCTTTTCAATATGTGGAAAATTGGAAAGAATATTAGATCAAAGTAGATAATTAAGGATTCCAGGCAAATCTTGCCAAGCGAAACGGAATTATTTTAGTTAAACATTTTTTAACCTTAGTTTTTGGTTATACATACATATGTACGTAGCGCGCCATTTTACACTGAATAAAGTATTACCGTTTAATTTACCGTTCCTGTAGTATAAGGTACTGTTAGTGGCAGTAATTTAAAAATCGTCCGCCACAGACTCATATTTATGCTAATTAAAATTAATATTTTACTTACCAAAGGAACACATTTAAGTTAGTGTCTCTTCAATTTCAAAGAGTTTTAATGAAACCACTCACCTGAAAAGAAACAAATATTTAAATAATAGTTAGATCGTTTTACTTCAGCATTTTTCGTACATATTAAAACTTTTTTATAAATTTATATAAACCCTTGATATTCTGATTCTTCTCAACACAGTCTGCGCTGAAAAAATACAGCATAAGTGAATACAAAAACACAACGGCATTACGTCTAGCCTTTTTTCTAACGGGCAAAAAACTAGCATTAACCATAGTTCGGGTCCATTGGACCCCTAAAGGTAAGTAATACTGTGGGACCAACGGACCCGGGCTGGTAGTTCCCGCTAGATTTATAATTATAATACTAATTATTAAAAAAATATATATATTAAAATTATCAAAAAAGTATAGACTACATGAAAACAAGCAAAGTAAAAAATTGACTGAGCTCAAAAGCATCAGATGTTAATATGGGATCTTATTCGGATACAGTGGACCCGGCCGGTAGACAAAGCGTTAAAGAAACCTTTACAGTTTACAGTTATCGATCATTATTTTTTGAAAATCAGTCTACGTTTTTTGTAGCCCAGCAAATGTTTGATTTAGTTTTGGCAAAATATTAAAAATAAAAAAACAGGTTTGACTTTTCTTCCTCGAAATGCAATATTCAGAATCGCATACGGTTTTATTTTCAGTGCCCATCAGTTTCGACCGAAAACCTGTAGACAGTGTTGCCAGATGTTTTTTTATTAACTGTAAATTTCCGGAAGATAAATGTATTTTCGACCAAAAACTATAACCTCCAAAAATGAAGAGAGTTTTTAAAAAATTAAGGTTTTTAATTGCGTTAAGCATAAATAACAAAAAAACGATTTTTAAAATAAAACAACATAAACCGCTTGAATTAGACTTATGTAACAAAACAAAAAAAGACTGTATAAAATAGAACGTTTATTTTTTTTTGAGCGTTGGATTCGATACCAGAAATTAAGTACCTCCTGAAGTATTTTATTTTAAAAAATCTTTAGTTCTTAAAATTCCACAGAGTGGTAGTTTATTTGTTGTTTAATTCAAACTGACTTGGAAAAATATTTTTTCGACATTTGCTGTGCTCATTGGAATGCAAAGGACAGCTGAAATCCTTTGTTTCAAATGAGGAGGCGCGGATTCTTCAACGTCGCCGTTTATTTTAATAATTTACTTACAAGAATATGGAACGAGAGATTTTTATTTATTCGTTTAATTCAAATATTTATAAAAAAAAACTGCAGTTTGTACTAGGAGGTAATTTAAACCACTTGAAGCTTTTCTAAAAACTGTGATTTGCAATTAAAACTGTTCATCTGGCAACATTGTCTGTAGAAAATCATAATTTTTTATATAACTTTGGGAAGTTTTCAAATAGAATGTTCCCATTAGAGGCAATAAAAGCCGAAATCATATACAACATACCTGTAAAGCTTCAAGAGTGTGCCACAAAATTAAAAAATGGCAGCATGCAGAATATTTGGCGCAGCTATTTTGCAGTTTTTGATATTTACCGACATTTTTTTTTTCATTTTAAAAGTTTAATTTACTTAAAAATTTCAATACCAAACGGGGAAAATGTTTTTGCCAAAGCGAACCAATCTAAAGCAATGAAACTAGTGTGCCACCAAATGAAAGAAAAATTACATTGATTATTTGCGAAACACAAATTCCAATTTTACAAGTTTTATTGGCACACTCGAAATTCATTTAAAAATTGTTATATACATGAATTTGTATATTCGTTAAGAATACTGTAGCAAAATATTCCACGCCAATTTTTGATTATTTTACAATAATATGACTTTTTTTAAGGCGTGCAAGTAAACCACACCTTTTTGACGAAAAATGTAACAAATCGTGGAATTTGCTCTTACACTATACGGGTACATACAAATCAAAAATAATTTTAAGTATTCTAACCCAAGATCTGTGTCTTAAGGCTTTCGCTTTAAAAGGTCAATGCACATTTTATAGCACATTCCATGGGCGGTTGCTTTTCGATATAGTACAATCTCACTTCTTTTCACCACACTCCCCTTTCATGAATTTGAAAAATTTCTTAAGATATTTGAAACAATTCAAAATGCTTGTTTTTATTAATACGGCCCATTGTATTTTGCTGGGGCGAGTCATCAGCCGCCAGCCATCAGTTTCAGTTTGAAAGGGAGCCAAAGCCAAAGCTAGCTGCAGCAAAAGCATCTACAACAACGTCAGCGTCACCGTCACAGTCCGCGTCCGCGTCCGCGTCAACGCTGGGTTTAACGTTAACGTCATCGTAATCGTTATTGTGGTTTCCTGTGGCCTCAGCAACCTCCTTGTTTCGTCTTATTACCGTTCGCACATACATGTGTACATACATATTAATGTGTGTATGTAGTATGTACATTTGTACATTCCCTTTGACGTAGAGCGAAACAAAAGTGTGCAATTTTCCTTGGAAAATAGCGGAAAAGCATAGAATTGCATTGCCATAGCGGCAGCTAGCCAAGCTGCATGACACAATTGCCGCTTATATTGTAGTACTACGATTTGTGCGATTTATGTATGTTTGTTGTTCTTGTTATGGCACTACTTCTGCTCTTGAGATGCTCCAAACCATAAATCTTAGCTGAAATGTTTTAAATTTTAGTCCAAACTTCGCTCGATACACATTTGAGGCCAAAAGGCTAACTGTTGTTGGCGGCAGCGGTGGTGGCGATAATGGTAGCGTCAGGCATGGCCGAAAAGGCGAGAACATAGTCGCCAACGATGAAGAGGAACCCACCAATGTATTGAGGTTTAGCACTTGGGCTTTAGAGGATGTGTGCAGAGTAGAGTGCTGGATTCACAAGCACACATACATATGTACATACGCATACACTCAGCGACATTTTCTTGTAGTATGTGTGGGGTCCGTTCCGAGTGCGTGGTTCAAGGAGGGCGCGGTTGCACTTAACTTATCAAATTGCCCTCACTTGGCCTCTTTGGTCGCATCTATGTACTTTGCGTTACTGCTCACTGACGGGCATAGAAATGTGAGAGCGCGTTGCTCGAGTTCGCCGTCAGTGGGTTGTGTGATTGTTTTTGTTGTACTTTGCACTAAATCTGATCGCTTTGGCGAGATTTTGCCAAAAGTCATTACAGTACAAGCATATGAACAACTATATACACATACATATGCACTTATATAGGGATGTATGCTGGCCCAAGATGTCACACATACCCAATTTGCCACAGAACGAGCATGAGTTCGAATCGAACTCAATTCGACGCCAGTCTGGTGAGAACGTCTGGGTGTATTCGAACAGCTGTCAAAAATCAATGCGAGTTTTGAGCCACTTCGAACTTGTATACATTTATGTAAACATTTAATGGACTATGAATCTGCTTCACACTTTTTCTTGAACTATGATTAAAAGGTTTGACATATTGAGAAAAGCTTATATAATTTTTGAATTTATTGCACACAGTTTAAAAATTAAACAAAAAAAAATATTTTTAGGTAAAAAACAAAACCGACTTCAATTCTCATACAAAAATTTAAGATTACAGTTAATTTCTTCAGGATCCAGTTATCGAATTAAACCAAATTAATATGGGACCACCTCTTTTCTAAAAAAAAGAGAATTATGTAAATCGGTTAACATGGTCCAAAGTTAAGCGGTAACAAACATAAAAGAAAATATATTCCGACGAATTGATAACCTCCTCCTATTTTTGAAGACAGTTAATAAAGAGTTAAAAATTGTCAACCTGTACATTTTACCGCTGCACATAATTTGAGCTTAAATTTTAACTACAAGAAAAAGCTAAATGAATTTAATAAAAAAATGAAGGAACACAACAAATTTAGTTTTAATTTTGTCGGATTGCATACATTTTGCAGTTCGCTGGTACATCGTGTTCGGTTCGTCGACGAATCGTTTTTGCGGTCCGCCGGCGAACTGCGCTTTTCATCCGCAGACGAGCTCACCGGCACACAGTGGGATTTCAGCGAAAAAATTTAGTTTTTTGAACATTCAATTCTTATATTTGGATGGGTTAGCCAAAGGTAGAATTATAAAAAGGTAAAGTAATGAAACAGCTTTCTCGCTTAATCTTCTTGACATTCGGCTATCCTATATAAATTTTTAAAGGCAAATTTTCAAATAAGATAGTGTCAAATCTTATTTCTCGCTTTTATTACTACATCTGGTATAATTTCACCACGGTTTAGCCTTATAAAAAATTATTTGAATATGAAAAACGCATTATAACTTTTTACAAAATTGACGTTTTATACAATATAGAAGTAACAGAAGTAAGAAGAATTGTGTTCAACTAAAACTTATTAAGACTTTTCCAAACAGAAAAAACCAAATATTTTAATAAATATAAGCAAAAAAAATTTATACTTTATTAATGCCGACTTTGACACTTTTTATGAACTAAAACTTTGTTGCCTCGGTCTTCTAGCTATAAAAAAGTAAAGATAGTAATATTTTCTCTCGATTTTTGAAAAAAAGCCCCATATCCGCGACTTTTAAAGTAACCTCTTATAATAATGATGACATTTATGGTAGTTTTAAGCGTTTTTGAGGTTAAGTTTGCATGGGACTTGGGTGTTAAAATTAACCGATTACTCCCATTTTGGCTGTTTAGTTATAATATTATTTCTAACATATGGGCAAAATTTCGGAATGATATGTTCATCCGTCCGCTTTTTATTGCCATTTTTAAGCGTTTTTGAGGTTAGGTTTGTATGGGATTTATGCTTTGAAATAAATTGATTGCGCCAAATTTTTCGATTGTTTCTTGAATTATGTCCATAAATATTGCATGCGGCGGGCCGTCCGCGATAGTCGACGGCGAACCAAATGTTCACCAGAACGAATTGAAATCGAACTCGATATTCGAAGTCGTTTGGCAAATTGGGTATTTGCGAGAGCTCGTTTCTTACATATTTATGTATTTATGCATGGGTGTGTACTTTTACATAGCTTATGGCGCTTGAAAAACTTGGAGTTTCTTAATACGACCGCATGCATTCGAAACACATGCCAGTAAGTGCGCCTACAAGTAGGCAAGTCTTGTAATATAAGAACTTTGATGAATCGTTGGCTTTGAGTGCCTTTCTCCTCGCACGTTGCTTTCTCCTTATGAGCACATATTACTACAAATTCCATTCCAGCCAGATGGTTTCATTGGTTTATGAGCGTAAGCAAAATTTTGGCAAGTCCCCACTAAACTCTCATCGCAGTTGGATTCTCTTTCAACGGGTTTGTGCCATCTACATACATTTTACGCGTACGAGATTTATGTGCGTTGATTTTAACTATGATTACTTTGATGTGCTTTGCGGCTAGATTTCGGGCTACAACTTCCTCTTGGTTCCGCATTCACCTTGCTTTTATCTCCACCTCAAATTATGGCTTATTTGGTCCATTTTTAACCGATTTCAGAAAAAAAGTGGGAGGCTATCAATTCGTCGGAACATTTTTTTTTATGTTTGTTACCGCATAACTCTGGATCACCTTAACCGATTTCTATAAATCTTTTTTTTTAAGGAAAGGTGGTACCTCGGATGTGGTTCAGTGCTAATTTGGATTAGTTCCGATCATTGGATCATGAAGCAATTTGTGAAGCAATTAACGGTTTTGTTCAATTTTTATACAGTAAAACCCGCTTAAGTACCTCACGAAAAATGTCTGCTCTTTGAGGTACTTAGGCGGGTTGAGTACTTAAAAGAACCCGCTTAAGTACCTCGATGCGGGTACTTAAGCGAACAAATTACTGATGTCGTTACATCTTCTTGTTAACTTACATAAATACTTGAATAACAACATTTAATGAAGTATACATAGTTTAAAGCCAAAATAGTAACATTATTTAAACACATAAACAAGTAAAGAAAACCTTTATTAAAAAAAAAATATTTAGTGCAACGGTTAAGAAGTCAAAGTTGGACATATCAAATTCAAAATGATATTGTTTGCCACTTATGTTTATTTATTAATTTTTAAAATTTTTCAATCAATTAAAATGCAGTCCATTCCCTAACAAATACCATATAAACCTAAGCTTAAGATTTTGTAGAACACTTAAAAAAAGTCATCATAATTTCAAACTTTTTTCTCAAAAGTGTATACAGTTTTATAGCCCATTCAATTTTAGTGTAATAACGTGCAAGTTTCAAGTGGCTAAAAGTTACCGTTGATTTTTTAGAATTTTTTTTACCGAAGCTGTGTAGCGCTGCTACTGAATTTGAAAATACGTAAATAGTTTAAGCAATTTTAAAAAAGCACTTAAAAGGGGAAAATTATAAGTAAAATTGTAAATGGGGCACAAAAAATTGGGGTACTTAGGCGGGTTGGGTAAATAAGCGGGGAGGTACTTAAGAGAGGGATTTTCTTCTGATTATATTAAAAAAATTCACGGTGTCCAAAAATGTTGGTTACTTAAGCGGTTTAGGTACTTAAGCGGCGGAAGGGGGGGGAGGGGGGGAGGTGGAGGTTCTTAAGCGGGTTTCACTGTTTGAGTATTGAACTCGGTTTTGTTTTCTGCTTAAAAATTACTTGTTAGAGATTCAATTTCATAACAGCTGAACACATTTATGCGGGCAGTTTAGCGCAACTAGAACTTGCTGACCAGAATGGTGGGGCTGTGGTATGTAGCAAGAGCTGTCAAAAGTTAAAATATTCTAAATGCTCTAAACTACCCACAATATGTAGCTGTGGTTGTGGTGTATTATTGCTGATATAGCTAGCGAAATAGCTTGTGGCTGTTGTACTACATTTTGGTTAGCCAGGAAAGCAAGACAAACAACCAAAAACAACAACAAACAACAAAAAAAGATATTCCCCCGAAATTCACAATAAAATTTTATTTGTTTTTAACTTTTTTATCGGCTTAAGCAGACGTTTTCCCGGATGGGTATTCAACCAGAATCCGGAAAAAATCTAAATTTTTGCAAAACCACGTTTTCTGATACCTTGCCAGATATAATTTCGATATCACGGCAGTGGTTTGCACAATCTTGTCTTCATAGGCGCCCAAAGTTTTCTGTTTGTTCTCACAATGATTTTCGCGTAACCTCAGAGAAAATGCGTTAATTTCGAGGTGTAAAATTTTTTTCTGAACGTTTTTGTAAGTTTCTTTTCAATTTGGAACATTTTCAGCGTTAGTGTATTCATAGGGCAATGGCAAACTAAACTAATGGCGGTTTCGTTTCTACTGAAAAATGTCGCCTTTTGATTGCCCCTTTCTCTTTTCGTGTTCGATTCTAAATGAAAGGCAAAGGGTGAGAAAATTTTGTGTTCGTTTCTTAAAATGTCACACTCTTGTAAGGCAAAAGAGGCACTTTCTTTGCCCTTTGAAGCTTTTTCAGGGGAGATGGTTGCCTTGAAAATAAGATGGTTGTTTAAAACGAAAATATTATGAAATGCGTGAACAAGACAAGGCCAAGATGGCAAAAACATGCCCTTTTACAGGGCTGAGTGTAACATCAAACACATTTTATATCAGGGAAGGGCAACATTTTTTGAAAGAAAGGAAATCACCATAAGTCCGATTGGTATAAGCGCTGCCAGGTCTCACCAATATGTGATCGTTTAATCGTTACCGGAATAGAGGGCCCTGCATTCAAAGCGCCTAACCGGTTTAAATCAAAGTTTTAAAAATTATTTAATGATTTAAGTCATTTACATACGTATGCGTTTATACTAGGGTGGGTAAATTTGTATCTATGGGAGATTTTTTGACTATGCGCGTAAAGCACAGATGGCAAATTTGCCGCAGATGCCATGGGTCAAAAATCAATTTGGAGTTTTTGGTATGAGGAAACAATTTCTTATATTTTTCTTAAATTTGCTCCAGAGGGGGCAACAGTGAATATTTTCGCATTTTCATCGAAACCAATTTTCGCAATTCAGCAAACTCCAAATTGATTTTAGACCCATGGTTTCTTTGGCAAATTTGCTTAGAATTGCACGTAGAATCATCATAGTATATACGCGCATAGTAAAGAAAAAAGTACTCGCCCTAGTGTACACACATATGTATGTATGTACCCTCATACCTAAATATGCAATTCCATAACAAAAATTAGATTGTATTAAGACTTCAATTCAAATCAGTACCTCAATAGAACCACAAAACAAAAGCATTCGGTAAGTTGTCATAACCCAATGCCATAACGACATGGAACACAAAATCCGATTTGTTAACATCAATTATTTAATTTAGAATTGAAAGCTAAACGTAATCAGGATTAACGAAGGTTGTTGAATTAGCGAATGAGGGGTTGCAAAATCAAAAATCACATTTCCGACCACATCATACCGATTGTGGGTGCCGCAACTGATCATACAAACAATGATAAACACAAATGATTTAAGTCGCTAGAAACGTCCCTGAATTACATGGCATTCGCAACATTTTCCACCATTTAGCTCCTATAATTCATTGGGATATTTCGCCTTATTGTACTATTTATATGAAACTATTGAACAGCGCTTTACAACACAAGCGCATATATGTAGTTATGCAAGTATATATGTGTGTGCGTGTGTATATGAATATGTACTCATATCTGTGTATTAACAAAGGATGAATATCACACAATTCACAACTCCTATGTTTGCTGTTGAATATACCATGGGTGTGTGTGTGGCGTGTGTATGTGCACATTCAACGCCATTATAATTCGCATAGAAATTACTTAATCCATGTAATGACATGACAGCCCGCAACAAGAGCAAAACGCTAAACGTAACAGCCCTAGTAAAGCAAATTCATAAAATGAAAAAAAAGTGGAAAATGAAAAAAAAAACTAAAACAAAAATTTAAATGGGAAACGCGTAATGGCAACAATAGTAGAAAGAAAAGAGTGTTATAAAAAGAAAATGTGGAAAAATGAATGCGACATTTATTATACTCGAAGCATCGCTTTTATTCATATTTTAGCGTATTTCCTCTATGACGACGCATTTGGGAATGGTGGTGCCATTGCCGCTGGCGCAAAGGGATTTGGTTTTTCCTAGCGCTAGTGTTCAATGCTCTGCATATTTTGTACAATCGCGCTAGATTTTGTTATTGCTTATGTGTATGTAGTACCTAGTATGTATATCTGTACATACGTTTGTGTGTTTTATGATTGTAGTTGTAGGGAATTCTAGTGGCAAATATGTATGTTTGCTTCAGAGCCTAAATATTTACGGTTATATGGATAAATTTTCATATGCTTCTTTGTAAGGATTGAAATTTTTTTATTGAATGTTATTACATGAGTTATGGTGATGAAATCTGTTATCTTTGCTGCTATGCAAACATTGCATTTATGCATTAGTACAGTTATAGCATAGACAGACGGCAACTTTAATACAAAATTAATTGCGCAGTCGATCCGACCAAATAGTACGTTGATAGACGGCAGTTGTTGCGGCGCGTAAGCAAGCCGCGAAGTCGCGATTGTTTTAGCTTCTTCAATTATTATTATTTTTTTTGTGAAGGTATAGTTGTTCGTTGTTATAAGATTTGACTTAAAAAAATTAAGATAACTTGAAACAGTTATGTGAAAAATAAAATATAATATAATAAAATAAAATAAAAAAGTAAAAAAATATATTTTTTGTGAATGATTCGATTAATTACCAATGGAAAAGAATTTTTCATTAAGACAATTTTAATGCAGTTTGGTTCGTTTAAGGACGCTCTATTGAACTCCATCAAATTTTCCATATCGGAAAAATGGTAATTTGGTAGCTCTGATCAATCCGCCACCGCGGACAACAAACTCATTTTCTTTATTTGCTTCGTTTATTCTTCATAAACAATAGATAACAGCAGGCCGTTCTTGTCAGTGTTTTCATCGAATCTGGCTTTAACCTTTCTTCACGCACCTTACTGTCTGTGAGACCGTGTGATTACAAATACATATGGGTCATTCCATTAAATATTTACACCTAAATATTTTTTTTTTGGGGTGAAATATATTTTTTTTAGATTCTTTATCGAAAAAAAGAAGACACCTATTATTTTATTTCGTCATGATATTCGAAAAACTCGAAAAAAATCCCGAAATTTTGAACTCACGGAGAAGTATCTTTTTCAATTGTTTGCAGTTAATGAACTATTTGTCGGAGAGAATCAGTTAAGGTATCAAAATGTGCGTAATTACTTCGGCTTTCCATGAGAGTGTGAGATAGATTAAAATAATAAAAAAAATTTGCATTAAAAAAACGCATTTTTAATTTTTTTTGTTTTTATTTATTATTATTAACTTCACCATGTTTTATTTTTATTTTTTTCAAACTGAATAGTTGTCAAACTTTATAAAGTACGCTGTAAAAATTTGAGAATGGAAACTCCAAAATTGTAGAAGTTAGGAGTTTTATCACACCTGCGTACATAAACTTATGTTAATAAAAAAAATTAAAAATAAAAAAATGCGATTTTTCAATGCAAATTTTTATTTTTATTTTAATCTATCTCACACTCTCAAACCGAAGTAATTACGCACATTTTGATTCCTTAACTGATTTTCTCCGACAAATAGTTTAACAATTAAAAAAGGATACTTCTCCGTGAGTTCAAAATTTCGGGCATTTTTTTCGAAATTTTCGAATATCATGACATGAAATAAAAAAATAGGTGTCTTCTTTTTTCGATAAAGAATGAAAAAAAATATATTTCATCCCAAAAAAATTATTGCGGTGTAAATATTGTATGGAATGACCCAAATGTTTATTGCTCGAAAACAAATAAAGGGAACTCTCTCATTCTTAATGATTTGTTATTACGCAAAATTTAGTGTGACAAGTGCGACCTGGGTATATAGACATTCAGCGCTGTATGCTTTAAATCAGTGACTCCCAAAGCGGTCCACGTGGACCCCCAGGGGTCCATGGGAGACTCGACGGGGGGCTACGTTGGCGTGAAAAAAATATTGGGTTCCATGAGTTGTAAGTGGGGGTTCACGAAAATGTATCTGGTTTCGATGTAAGGAACCAAAATGGTTGCTTGATAGCCTCTTTATTTAACTTTAATTTTTTTGAGCGGAGTATAGTGCTCTTGAGGCACTGCTGCACTTACCATTACTTTGTGTTTTCATACATGGGAAAGCCTTGAAGGCCACCTGCAGACTAAAAAGAACCGGATCTTGGTATAAAACTGAGTGGGGCGCGGCGGAAATTTTTGGCGGCAGAGATTTAAGCACTTGTGTACCTTCAATGCTGTGGGATAGCGTGCCCACATTACCTTTGTTGAAGAGATTGCATAATGTTGAGTTCCCTGGGACAGAATGCTGGTTTAATTCTATCACTGAGACCGGACTCACATAATAGCCGTGTTTTATTTGTCCAGAAATTTAAGCTATTAGCTTATTTTGTATGGAGGACTTACCCAACATAATTATATTGGCTTATGAAAAGCTATCTTGGCTTGTATATTGAACAAGAGGCATTGCCATTCAGCATCAGAAATTTTCTCCTTCAGCCAATCAGAAAGAGGCAAAAACTTACTCTGACACTATTTGCAGTCAAACAACTGTCAAAATTAGGCTAACATAGGAAATAAGCTAATTTCTTTTTATTTGACCAAGATATAGCTATTTGCTTGTGATGGTTGAATAAAACATGCCTATTGTTGAATCTTCAGTGATGGCTCCAAAACTGACTCTGGGTCATGATCTGGGGTATTTTTCGAAGTTAGTGGGGATAAGCTTCACTTTTCTCTTGGCGAATATGCTTCGGTCTTCCAGGCTGGGGTAATTGCAATCCTCAAAGCCATGGACTACGTGGTGGAACATAGGTGGAGGGGAAGAAGTGTACGCATCTGCAGTGATAACCAAGCCGCACTTAAGGCATTAAGGCCAGCCCTCTAACTACTTCCAAACTAGTTCAGCAATGCAAGTCTCAACTAAATTATGGTGTAAACATAACGAGCTTGCTTTACTCTAACAGTTCTTGTGCTTCTTGCTTGCTTAGTTGTTTGTCGTCGATTTTTCAACACTCGTTCTTTTCTCTATTGTCAGTTTATGAATTAAAAGTTTAGTGTAAAAAGCTTAGCCGTTTTGCTGCTTTAAGTTTTGTGTTTTAAAAATGTGAGCGATAAATATTTTTCGCCTCACTTTAAATCTCGGAGCGATAAAAATAAAAAAGATGCCATCAACACAAATAAATTATTTTACAAATACTCCACGTACAAAGTCATGAGAGAGCCGAACATTTGATGAATTTATGGTGAAGATAATGTAAATAACGCTACGCCTCGAAGTGCTCTTAACATATATGACTCTTCAGAGCAAGAGAGTATTTTGATAGATTTACGAGCTCTTTTTTTAAAACCTGCAAGTGTGTAATGACATTGTTTTAGTAAATAGAAATACAAAATAATAGAAATAACATATTTTAGTTTTATTTTGGCTACTCTGAGTTTAGTTTTTGAGTTCACCCGTGATGCAAATTTACTTACATAGTTAAATCTAATCTTCACATTTCATTTTTTTTACAAGCTTTGGGGATATTTAAAATGTATCAGCAGAGGGTCCATCGAAAGCAGTACATTTTTGAAAGGGATCTACGAGAAAAAAGTTTGGGAACCTCTGCTTTAACCCTCTAGTAGGCAGAACCGCCTCCAGACGGTCGTTAGCTAAACACCTTTTTAGTGCACCTATATAAATTTTTTTCTATATTCGTAAGGCACGATCTTTAGACAAAAATCGTACCCTTACGGCGAAGTAAATTTTAATCCGTTATGTCAATCCGTTTTATTTTAATCGGCAGTTGAATTACGGATTTTGAAAACACGGTTAAAATTAATTATTTCTTGCTATTTAGTAATTTCGTAATTAAAGAAATTTTTTATTTTGAAAATTTTTTTGATATACAAAAATTCGGTGGATTTCGTTGTTAAAAGCTCCGTATTTTAATATAAGCTTTATAATTATGTCAACATTCGAAATGGGGAAAATTGCTTTCGAACACAGACCGTCTACAGACCGGCTTGCCGACATATAAAGCCCCAGTTTTGCATTTTTGACCGTCTGCAGACGGCATTGCCGGTTCGTAGGTCGACATTGTGTAAGAGAAAGCTGAAAATGTGTGTAAGTAAATCGGCGAGCCCGTCTCCAGACGGTCTTGGGTTTTCCCCTGTAGGAAAAGGTTACTGTCACAGATCGAAATGGACATCAGTTTTGGATTTCTCGTGCTAAATTCACCCATTCCTGAATTTTTCAACTCATAAAAAAATTGGCCTACTAGAGGGTTAAACGGTCTGTGTGACCGGGGGATGTGTGTTTCTGCAGTTATTTTAGTAGGTAAGCAAGTAGTTGAAAAATTCAACGAAGCTGACTAAAACATAAAATCTATTTTAATTCATTTGTTTGAATGCTAAGTAAAATAAAACAAAGGAAGTACATTTTTTTTTTTCATTGATCTAGTGTTTTTTTTCAGAGCTTTTCTGGGAGTGCAATGTTAAATAACTACATATATATGTATATTAAAACGCTAACATAAATTTTGTCCGCCTTCGTTTGGCGAATGTACCGAACCAATTTAAAAACCAAGTACACCATTGGAAAGGTATTTTTCCGTAGATGAGGAGAATTTGTATGGTATTCCGTATTTGTGTACAGTTGTTGTTGCAAACTGTTCAATCAGCGAAGTTTATAGTTATAGAAATTTATCGAGTTATCTACATATGTCTATTGAACTATAGCAAATTGATTTATATTTATTGAGTTGTAGAAATTTATAGACACAAAAATTTAGTTGCCAAAATTTACGGGTAGTCATCGAGCCATACAAATTTATGGGATTCTCGAAAATTCTATTTTTATTGAACTATCAGTATTTATATAGTTAACGAAATTTATTGAGTTGTCCTAATGCAGCGGGTTCTTTAAACTTATTGAGTGATCGATATTTATTAATTTTATGAAATTAGTCGATTTATCGAATCGAAGTTTTTTTGGAATTTTCAAAATATATCGAGTCATGGAAATTTCAAGAATATATAAGTTACCGAGTTATCACTGCTTATCGAAATTTATAGAGATATCCAAAGTTTACCTAGTTATCTATTTATATCGATATATATATTTTTTCGAGCTATCGAAATTTGTCGAGCCGTCGAAACACGCTGTTATCAAAATTAGTGGAGTTATCGAATTGAGATGAGTTGGCGGATTTCATTGTTTTTGAAATTAATTTAATTATCGATATGTATCAAATTATCGAAATTTATTGACAAACGGGAATGTATCGGATCAATTCCACGTCCTACCAAAGTCTTCCAAATACCATCAAACAAATAAAAATAATATAAAAATTCTAGTCAGGCATTAGTTCCAAAATAGGAAATTTTCCGGTAAGAAATTGTATATGGTCGAATGTCGACAGAAACCGGCACCCCTAGTATCATTTTAAAGGGCTAGCACAAATAATTACTATTGTGGTTTGAAATAAGTATATGTTTTTTCCTCTTTTTTGATAAGTTGAGTATTGCCTACTTAAACAATTGCATACAGATATTTTTAATAACTTCAAAGACGCAACTTAGATAATTGATTAAAAGGAAATCACCTGTGTGAAGGAAGGTTAAGCAAATTTTTGAATCTGTGAATAGGATTAACGAAAAGCGCAAAACAAACGGAATCAACAGAGGATTACTACCGACTGTTTAATAGTTCATATCTCGATACGTCCGTCGGGCATTTGCCCAATCTATTATTTTAATTATTTCTGAATAGGATCCCTGTAGGGAAACCCCGAACTGGTGAACCAAATTTGTAGTCCTGTACTAGATCTTTATCGCCAAAAACGAACCAGTCCGATAGTAACTAGATCGCCACCAGTTCAAAAGCAGCGATTTGTGGTACTTTTAAAAAACAATTTTAGAAATCTGTATCTAAAATGACGAATTTAGAACTGGTTTAAAACTATAGAAAAAGGGATGCAGAACGAACTAGATCTCGTCTGGCGAATTATGAACTAGTTCGAAACTACTGAAAAGGGGATGCAGCGGGGGGCTTGTTTACTTTAAATAGATTTTTGCTTGGCGGGTTTTTTGTTCAAATACGCTTCCAGTCTGCACGTCGCAGATGCTTTTTCATAGTTTGGTAATACAAAACTAATATTTGTGTTAACATCTTAACATTATGGGACCTTCTGGAATATAACCAATAACAGTCAGCACCTCTGCAAATTCAGCTACAGCCAAAGGTATGTAAACGTGTTTTCAAATGCACAATTTAATTTACATTCATTCAAACAAACTTGATTTCAGCTTGAAAATACATTTCTCTGCAAATAATAAAAATTGCTTACCCAAAAGAAAACATCTTGTTACTTTTTTCGTTTACAACTGGTTCGAAACTATAGAAAATGGGGTGCAAAGCGAACTAGATCCCATATGTCGAATTTAGGACTGGTTCTGAACTATAGAAAACGTAATGCAGCGGGGGACAATTTCCAATTCCTATGACATCGCTGTGTTAAATTCGCCAGTTGTTTGCATGCAAAAGAGATTTATCGTGAACTAGTAGTGTACTAGGAGCGCACCAGTTCAAAACTAGAGATTTTCCCCACAGGGATGAATTAGGGGTATCCTATTTTACTGATGAAATAAATTTAAATTATGGACGCTTGTTTATTCTGATAACTAAGGGTTAAAAAAACGAATAATCTATCCATTTATTATTTAAATGAATCTACATTTTAGAAGCGCCTATCAGCCATCTGCGCCATCTGTGTTATTATCCACTTGACTTACATATATAGAATTTACGAAAAAGAAAAATTTAGTTCGCCCATTTGATGAACTTACCTTTCGCAAAAACATTTCGTTGCATTGCTTGGCTGTGCTGCGCCAATGTCGATGGCGATAACGCGAATTTCCCAGCTTCAATGTGCCGTGCAGTTCCGCTGCTTCCTCTACGATACGTTTTATGCACTGATAACGCAGTCGATTGCAACGGTAAATGGGTTTAAGTGCCATGGTGCCCTGCTCGGGCTCTGATTCGGCGCCGGAACGCACCTGCTCCTCGTCGTCGTCCACCCATGCGCTCAACACACCTTCTACAAAATTATACAGCATTTGTATGTTGGCCTTCATTGGCGCCGACCCGGACGGAACTTGTTCAGTTTTGATTAGTTTACGATTTTGACAAACTTCGCGTAGCAAATTCTCACCGAAATGGACCGTTTTATGACGACGTCTTCGCGAATTGAGCGATGCCGCCGATGCGGACTTCATCAATTTGCCGTTGGTACCGTTGAGATGAGGCATACTAGTGCCGTTACGACCGTTGTAATAATGTCGACCGTTTGTCATGGAACCGATGTGTAGGGACGAGGGAGGCAGCGGTGGTTGTGAGCTTGAGATGATGGCATGGGTAATACCTGTTGCCATCATCGTACTGCTCCCCACCGCGCCGTTGCTTTCCTGTTGCCAAATGGCTGCAGCAGAATCGCCACGTTGCAGCGTATTCGGTTGCGAGTTACTACGATATTGCATAGCTGGGTGTCGCAATTGCGGTGAAGGGGTCTCAGGCGCCGGTTCTATGTCGTTGAGCGTAGTTGGTGGCTGAGCTAGGGTAGTGCGCAGCCGATTGAAGTCCGCTGCGCTGCGGGGCAGTGAGTTGCACTTGGCGGCGTTGAAGCATTTACGATTCTGGCAGGTAAGCAATGGTGCACACGAGCGACACTCATGACATATGACCAGCCGCCGCTGCGGTACTGCTTGGAACTGTTGCAGCTGCTGTTGTTGTGATGTTGGAGGCGGTGGTGGTGGCGTTGGTGTGTCATCTGAAGTTATGTGTGCAGGCACTGTGTGCATTTGAGCCCTCGCCACCTGCTGATGACGTGCGAGGTTCATCGTTGACGCTGATGTGGTCACTGCCATTCCCCCGCTGCGTCCAGTTGTTTGGCATTCGAGGAAACGGCAGTGCGGGTCAGTGCAAATCGGGAGCAAGCGGCAGGCGGGATCGTTGCAAGGCGATGGGGAACGCGGTGCACGTTCAGCCGACGACGATTTGCGCTTGAGGCCACCGTTACGATGGCCGGACATGTCCGAAACTGTAGCCGAACGTTGTGTCTGGTGGCGGCGCGAGCGTTCACGCTTCGATTCGCGTGCAGTTGCGCTGGTCGCGGCGGTGGTGGCAGTGGTCATAGCAGTCTCCTTGGGAGGCAACATCATATCCTTGGCTTCCTTAGGCACATACTGATAACGCTCTTTGTGCGGCTTTGCGTATAATCGCTCCAACTGACTTTGCGCTGCTGCGGAGGTGGTGGGTGCAGTCACAACTTCGCTAGCGGAGTGCCGGAGTTTGCGTTCTCGCGATCGTTCGTGGGATCTCCGTTCGCGGTCCGTGCCTATCGCGAGCTGTGATTGGGGCGGTGGTGCGGGTTTAAGATGTAAGTCGAGGAATGGCTGACGCCTGTCTATCGTTTGCACCTGCTGCACTTGCGGAGGCTTACCTAGTGATTGCAGCCGGTTCAGCGGATAAGCTATCCAATCAATCACCTCTTCTTCGCTACGGTCACTATGTCCCAGCGAGTGCCGCTTGCGCGCCGCCTGCTGTGCGACAGTGGCATCCTCTTGCGAATGTGATCGTTGCGTGTCGCCACTTCCGTTACGCCGATGGTGCGATCGACGTGTTTTTGGTGGTGGCGCTTCCTCACGAGCGGAGCCTCTCGATGACGATTGTAACTTTGTCAGCCAATCGACAATATCTGTTTTGAGAATCGAGAACTCGCCGGGTGGACCAGAACTTTGCCTAGATAAGGGTTTCTTCAACAATTCTGCCAATTCCTCTTTAAGTGCCTTTGCGTAGGAAGCAGTACTCGTCTTTGATTCTGGCGGCAGTAGTCTTTCAACCATGGAACGCTTGCGAGGCAGATGCTCTAGGAGCCAATCGGGTACCTCATCTTTCATCACAGTGATTTCACTAGGACCGGAGGAGGTGCGCACCGGGCCTCTTTGTCTTTCCAGCCACTCGATGGTATCATCACGAACTGGCCCGCTTTCAGCTGAACGTGCAGAATGCCTTTGCTGAGCTTTGCGATCGAACCATTCCAGCTCTTCCGGTGCGCGCGTAGCACTCTTTGAGACGGGCACCTCTTCAGCACTCTTCTGACGACGCGGAGGTAATTGGGGCTTGCTTGTATCGACCGCATGACGATGTCCATGATGCGGTTGTCCATGCCCATGGCCATGCCCGTGGTAAATATGCGAGTGCGCTGCCGACGATTGTCGTGGCGGTGGCTCCGGCGGCAAACGAACAGAACCTTTGCGTTTGATTACTTTCTGTTCGATGGTATCTTCATCACGGGCGCGTACTCTTCGGGTGATCTCAAATATATCGCCATTGATTTGATGATAGAACTTCTCAACCTCCACGCCACGATCAAATTCCTCTTTAATCTGGCGCACGTTCGATTTTACGCGCGAAGGTGGACGTGGTGGTAGCTCGGGCTCCTTCTCATCATCTCCATCACCATCAGAATCGGCTGAGCCGAGGAGGGCGCCTGAACCGCCACCGTCGATTACGCCCCCAATGGAATGCACGGCTGAAGCAGTGGGACGTTGGGGCGCTTGCTGCAACTGTTGTTGCTGCTGCTGCTGCTGCTGCAGCAGTCGATCCAGGGAGCCGTGTTGTGTTTTCAATGACGGGTCAAGTTGACCCAGCTGTGCTTGCTCCATGGACTGCAGAGGGCACTGGGCATTGCAAATGCAAACGCCGCGTTTCTTGCTGCTGCCGAAACGAAAAAGGCTGCTCGCTAACTGCGAGACACCGTCGCCGAGAACTCCACCGCCACCGCCACCGCTGCCCCCACCGCCAGCGGTTACATCCCTTCCCGAGGCCGTTGTTGCCGATGTCAAACGTCCGGCCTGTGAAACTGGCGTTATGTCGACTATCACGCAACAGCAATGCAACGAGAAGGACTTCTTATCACTGCCACTGCCACTAACAGAGTTGTTGTTATCGCTTTCGCTGTTATGTGAGGCGGCCAGAATGAGTGGCTACTAAGCACAGGCGGCGCACAGGCGGCGGGAAGTCGAGAGCGAATTAAGCGATTGAGCGACGTCCAGCGCCGATAAAAAGCGAGTATAGACGTTCGAGTAGGAAGAAACCTACGAACGTTCGTATTATTCGTAACTGGCTTCAAAGTGATGGGCAACACTTGTATGGAATGTGCACAAACGGACGCGCTGGACGAAAAAGACCGCGTCCGAAGTGATTTTCGTGTATGTGAGTTAGCTTTGAATAAACCGGAGGTGGGTACAACAGATGTTAGCGGGATAATCACACACTCTGTAGATGCACCTAATGATGGGTTCAAGAGCGATTGGGAAGTGGTGTGGAATAACGGCAATGACGCGCGGTATTTAAGTGTTAATTTAATAGTTTGCGTTGCTGTTTTTGCTGTCACAGTGGCGCAAACGTAGGCAATGTGGATTTGGGTTCGGAGTGAATGCTGTGCGTCGAAGCTGCGTCGTTGCCGGTAGGGCGGGTGAGCTTGGCTTAGTTTTCGGTGAATGTCTAGTTTTTGAAGAGTTTTTTGCTTAATTTTGTTAACACTTGATTTTGTTGCTGTTACCTCAAGGAGCATTGAAGCAACAAAAAACATTCCAATATGCTTTTTTGTTTCACAGATAAATGCTTTCAGCAATAAATTGCTCTAATTTGTGAGTAAACGACTTTTTACACATAATTTAAGAATTTTTTTATTTTTTTTTTTTTGTTTACCGATTTGTAATTGTTGATTTATTTCTTAACTACATTTACATATATGAAGTCGATAAGTAACACGTACAATTTTTTGATCAATTAGACTAAAAGCTCATCAAAGCGCTTTTACTGGTAGCACCATGCAAGGCTTTTTGTGTTGATTCTCGTTTTTATTTACTTTTGTTTTGAACTTATATGTACACAAGTATGTATTTTATTTGCTTATTATTACTCTAGCCATTTTATGCACATTAACTACTTAATGTCACTAGTGTTAACCTAAAACTGTGTGCGAGCCAAGCTGGTGTTCGACGTCGCCGACATTTATCCGACATTCGGCAATACCCGCCGCTGTTATGTGATATGGTTAGGTGAGCACGCAGGCGCGTCGTAAGCCATTGGCGTCGGAATTTCGACTTCGTGAATTCGCTAGCTCAAAAATTGCGCAAATTAGAATCGATCAAAAACAATATGAGACTCCTTGAAGCTAAATCACAATTTTACTAACTTTTTTTTTTTTGAAGATCTGTTAAAATTTTAGCTAAACTTGCTTTTGCGCATTTAGACTCGTACCGTCCTCCATTTTGATTCAACGCACAAATTTAAAATTTAATGTAACTGTTTTTGTAAATTTCATTAACAACTGTCAAATTGGATTTTCTTATCACTATTACTTTTCCACTGCCCATATGATAAGGTTTTAGCAACATTGTTTTCTAAATGGTTTTTTTTTATGCACGTTCCTTATTCTTTTACTTCTTGCAAATTTTTGAAGAATTTTATTATTTTGTGGTCATCGACATCGGCAATTCATCTTATTCGTAATGTACATAATTATTTGTAAATATATTTATGTTATTGGTAGTTTAATATTTCGGCATATGTATTTGATAATTAGTTAACTACAACATTTAACACGTAATAGACACCAATAATAACGCAACTATATCTATTTTATTAGATTTGCATACAATATCTAAACGACTATTTATGTATGTAAAACAAAAAACAACGTTGACGAAGTGCACTGTTCGCATAAATATTTCGATATTTTGTTAAGATTTTTTTTGGTTTACTAGTTTAGCTTAATTTGTATTTTTTACAGTTGTAGAATTTATATTTTCTTTGCACATACTATTTACTTAATTTTTGATTCACTTTTCCATAGCATTTTCGATAAGTTTTATTTTACATTTTAATTTCTCTCCAAAGTAACGCAATTTTTATGTTTAATTTTTTGTACCCATTGGAAAATACTGCCGTTATCTGTGTGGTATAATACGTAAATTAGTATGTGCGCGGATGTGTGTGTGTTTGAAAAAGACAGCCATTTGTAAGTGGCAATATCAGTAGCCAAATACACTGAGAGAATAATATTTCAAAAGAGTACGCAAATTATATGAAGAATTAAAGTCGATATTATTTAGACTTCAGTTCACTGTTTTTTTTTTTTTAAGAAGTCTAACCAAACTGAGAAAAGAGTTTAGTTATGTAAACTAAGCATATGTATTTCTCTCAGCACACAATTTGATAACTACATATGAGCAAGTTGCTTTTTTTAGTGTCACTCCCTTATATCAGCAAAAAAAAAACGCTAAAGTATTCTTCTTGCATTTTTTTAAATCAGTGGAGTTCCAGAAACAAGCACAATTAAAAATAAATAGAAGTGTTTGAGCAATTTTAGCCTTAAAACCTTTATTTAGAAGAAAAAGTACCAAAATTACTCAGTTTTTCATTGTCACTCGAAAAAATCATAATTGTTTTTTTTTTAAATAACTTTGGGAAGTTTTTAAATAGGATGCTCATATTAGAGGCAATGGACGCTGGCATCAAATACAACATATCTGTGAAGTTTCAAGACTGTGCCACCAAATTAAAAAAATTGCAGCATGTAGAATATCTCTCGCAGCTATTCTGTAATTTTTGAAATGCAACGATTTTTTCATTACAAACGTTTTAGATACTTCAAAATGTCAGCATTAAACGGTGCCAAAACGAAAAAATCTAGTCTAATAAAACTGGTGTGCCACCAAATGAAACAAATTACATTGAGTAAAAGAAGACTATGATTTGAGAAACTAAAATTCCATGTTTACAATTTTTATTGGCACACTCGAAATTCATTCTAAACTTTTTATATACATGAAGAAAGTAGTAAATAAGTATGTGCATAAGGAATACTGTGTAAAAATCCTCCACGCCATTATTTCATTACTTTAAAATAATATGACCTTTTAAGTTAAGCCGTGCGAGCAAACGTGATTGATGACTGTGTATGGTGCTGCGGGGCGTATACGTTACATACGCAACTTACGGATGAATGGTTAGTCTAGACTTTTTAGTATATATTTTTTTAAGTTTTCATTTAAATACAATTTCGAGATGGAATCTTCTTCTTTATACAAAACTGAAAATTACGCATTTTCTAGGGTAGGTGTACCACCATTTTCGACCAAAGAACGTTTTTGTCAAAAAAATTTAACAACTCTTGAGATTTGCTCATATAACCAAATCATGCATTGAGAAAGATATATTTAAACTCTTCTCAGTGCAGCAGAATTGGCTGCTACCACATATATCGTCAAATCAGGCTTCTTTCTGAAGTGCTACATATGTAAGCACACCTGGTCAGATTTTGTTGCTTATTCATTTCTTTTAAACCCAACTACGATTAACTAGCAGAAGCTTTTGTGCCAATATCTGGAAGAGTGGAGTACTAGTATTCGAATTAATTCCGTTCAAAATCGATCCTACCACCTCCGCTTGAATCAAAGGCTTGCAGAAGCCCATCCCCTGTAGTGTCGTCCAATTGAGAAAATACTTCAGAATTGAAATATAATGCGTCAAGATAATTTAGTATTTATATTGAATATTTACAAATGTGTATGACCAGCTATGGAGAGTTGCAATCATCAAGAATGCACAAAAATAACTTGAATTTATAAAACTCACAAATTTTTCTATGTCTGAACACGCCTAAAAATAATTATGTAATGAACAAATGTGTTTATGAGTAAAAAAAAACTTATAAAAGAGTAAAGTGATTTAATCCCCTTTTTCGCCTTCTAAAAAGTCATGAGTTGCTTAATTTATCGACATATTTTGACTGAACCTTTTCCCGTTAATCCTTAAGTCTAAAAACCGATGGATTGAGTTTGTCTTCGCAAGCAGCGACCGCATCCGATCCGATCGATTTTCAAAATATCGTCAACCATATTGGATTCGCCAAAAAACCTCCGAGCGACATGTTTCAAGCCAATCTGAGAAGATATTTTCAACATCGAGCGAGAGGTAACAATTGTCTACCGTGTACACAGCTTGTAGAGTACGCGAATATCGCCTAGAGTTGCTCCGCCGTGTAAACTTAATTGGGAGAGGAAATTTTTATTTCACTAAAACTCTAGCGAGATTTCTCCACCATGTACACTATAGGCAAATTTAGCGAAGTTGTGATTTTTTGCTTGCTGTCTATTTTAAGAAGAGATAGATAGTATAGGTCTTGGAAGTATTTTACGAAGAAAAAAACATGGAAAGTTAAGCCATTTTCAAAATGAAGTACTTAGTATTTATATTAGACTTAAGCATGTTTTAAAAATACCCCATACTTACTTAGCTATGTAAGGCTAGCTTTGAAGCAAAATTTCCTAAAATTTCTTGTGGTGGACTAAGGCTACAAAACTAACCGCAACCCCTAAATCAATAAAATGGCCCACACTGGTTTGCATAACAGGAGCAATGGAGACTATCCCGGCTGATGCACCCAGCAGCTTGGTTGGATTAACTTCCTGTCCTCTTTTAATAGAAAAGCAGGCAACGATTGCGGCACTGAGAATTCCAAACATTTTCGACTTCGAAATCGGAAAAACGACGGGTCAGATGAAGCGCCTAATGTGATTCGCCAATGACCCCACATTGCAAAAGCGCGATGCAATAGTATCAAAACTCTAGGAAATTTGAGGTACTTATTGCAGATCCAGCTCTCTGAAATGAAGGGAACCCATACACAAAACCTAATGGAGCGGTTTTGTACACAGATGAATTCTAGGTGGAAAGTGGAAAATCTGGGGCTGGAAAATTTCGTCCGAATTTCAAAATTCGATACCAAGAGTTAACTGCCCAGATCTGTGGCGGAGAATGCCTCAGAAGAGGCACATCCTCGAAATATATATGATATATGCATTATGTCGAACAATCTGGCAGCCCTTTTAGTACTGAGGAGACACATAATAACCCCTAAGCTAGTACATGATTGCTTTAGTGTCCTAAATGCTCTGGGGGCCAAAACACACAGTTTTTCTAAGATGTGTACATTATGGGAACTAATTGCATTGGGGAGGCGGACTATCTAGCGAAACAGTGAGCTACCGCAGTGTGTCACGGATCGGAACCCATTTGTGGGCTCACCAAACTATACATCAAGGGGATCATAAATGGTTGGGCAAACAAATTGTTTAATAGGCATTGGATGGAATATCCATGGCAGAGGTAAGACAACCGATTTATCTGTCCTTTAAATGAAGCTTCACAGCAGCTGCTTAATTTAGGCAGGGAGGACCTCAAAACTCTCACTGTGCACTGCACGGGACACTGTTCGCTTCGCTGTCGCCTCAGTAAAAGCAAAGAGCGTAGACAATAAGAAGGGACAACACGTTATAATTGTAGCGAAATTATTTTTGAAAAATTTTTCACATAAAAATTTTTTAAAAAAAGAAAAAATAGTTTTTGAAAATATGCCATCTCAAAAAATAAATGAAAAAAATCACAATGGCAGCGCTGAGTATTGCGCAATATTTAAGTATAGTATTACGGGGTGCACTCTACAATAATTTGGGTTATGATTTTTTTTACACCGAAGTTAAATAAAATTACATTACAAATTTACAAAATTTTTAAAATTTTTTCATTAAAATAAAATTTAATGGGCTACAAAACTGCATATTAAAAAAAATCTAAAAAAAATGTAAAAAAATTTTAAATGTGTAATGTACTCATTTTACTCAACTTCGATGTAAAAAAAAATCATAACTCAAATTATTGTAGAGTGCACGCCATAATACTATACTTAAATATTGCGCAATACTCAGAGCAACCATTGTGATTTTTTTTTAATTTTACATTGAGATGGCATATTTTCAAAAACTATTTTTTATTTTTTTTAAATTTTTATGTAAAAAAATTTTCAAGAAAAAAAATTAAGAAAATATTGTTTTTATAGAGTATTTTAATGTGTGTGTTTTTTCCAAATTTTTTCCTGGCCCCGTTCTCGAGATATTTGGAAAATATTAAATCGATTTGTTTTTGTTTTTGTGCTGTAAAGTTTTTACAAATGTATTAATCAAGCTCAAATTTCATATTTAATTGTTATTTGTTTTTATCAATCAACCCTAAAAATTTGAAGCAAATCAAACACATGAAGCGCGCACCCCGTCTATTTTGGTATGGAAAGCCCCTTATATGGAAAAAGGTGCAAAAATTCATCAGCAAAAAAAAAATATTAAAAATCAGTACGATTTCTTAAAACTTGCACTTGAATGAACTAAAATTGTGTGGGCTGTAAAAATACATATCGAAAAATGTTCTAAAGATTGAGATTAAAAAATTGAAAATTTTAATGAAAATTTTTGAATTTTCCAAAGTTTTCTATAAATGTTGGTTAAAACTTGGACAATACTTTTATAGAGAAATAACAACAAAAAATTTAATTTGACAAACATTGTGAATATTAAAAAAAAAATCAACACGAGATCACTTGTTTAAGTCACTGTATGTACATATGTATGTATCTATACCATGCATATTCCAACATGAAGCAGCAAATTGACACACAGTAATTGAGCGCGAATTAAAAGCAATTACTTTTAAACAGCATGAAAATCTTAACTTAAATCGAGATTTAAAGCTTGAAATGGCAAAGGTGTATAGTACGTGTGTATGTATGTATGGCTACCCTGAAAGTGTTTACATGTGTATCTTTTTATTTTATATGTAATTTATCACCTCAATATCCACTTAAAAAATGCTTGAGTGAAATTGCGTTTAAATTTTATGCGCGTGTGTGTGTAATTTTCCCAACTTCTCGTATTCCAGTGATTCGAGTCAAAAATAAATTTAAAATGGCCTACATATGTCCATACATATACTATATACAATACATGTGTGTATTCGCAAAATATACGTCTCCCAGAAAACACATGTATTTACATATGTACAAATGTATATATATATATATATTATATATATGTATATTAGTTATATATTGTACTTGTGTGGCTCTCTTCGCCAACCACCGCTCTTCACGTGCACGCCTATGAAAATGTTTGTTTGCTTGGTTGCCGATATGAAACGGTGAAGGACATACGATGCAAGGCTTTGCACCATATCCTCTCCATGCGTGCAAAAATATCATATACGTGAATTTACATACATATGTATAACCATGCACATACATACATACATATGTGCATATATTATAGCATTGTGTAATTTGTCTAATGTATAGCAAAAACAAAAAGCAAAAATAAAAAATGAAAGATAATAAAAAGTAAAAAATTAAAAAATGAATGGCAAAAACCTTCTCTGTTTTGCTTTAACGTTTTTGGCGCAAGGACATCGCCAATAGTTGTCGGTTGTTTGTGTAGCTATTTGATGGCCGTCGCTGTTGCCTCACCATTGCTGGCATTTAGTTGTATGCTCCGAACAGCGGATAGCGGTGGGGGCGGCGCGACACGCCGCCGCGATGGTTGCGGACTGTTGCAAGTTATTGCTGCAAAAGGAAGCGAGCCTTGTTTGCAAACAAATAAATAAATGCCCGCTGACACATGTACATATGTGTGTATATACATATGTTCTGCTAAAACAAATGTGAGTTTGTTGATGCGTACCTTGCATGCGTATTTACATACATATGTATGTACATATGCTTAGGAAACATATATGTATTTATGTACATAGGTACGCATGCAACTATCTACAATAGTATGTTGTATTAGATCAGTGAATCATTGTTGACGTTGACGACTAACTGTGTACATACATACATATGTTAGTATTACACGCACATAAGTATGTAAATACATATGTATAGACAAAACGAGTGATTAGTTACTTAAGAAAAAAAATATGTATATTCTCTTATTGTTTGTTCAGCAGAAATGCGTGGTAACAAAAATTACTAAATGAAATTATTTTGGTTTTATATTTTAGATATTTAGATGAAGTTTACTTATTCATTTCTCATATTTAAAATATAACCATCTATTTGGACTTTACCTACTCATACCTTTGTACAAATGCATATACATATGTATATAAGACAAACAATGTCATTTTCCGTTTCATTGTCTTTGGCAGTAGGCTTTTTTTTCTTTATCAGGCAATGTCCAACAAACGATACACACTTCAAAGGCGGACTCGTGGAAAATTAGTGATTAGTGATGAACTTATTTAAGGAATCGTGAATGGAAACGTATTGTTTTATTATTATTATAATGGTTTCCTGATTTCTTAAAGGATGGTGGCAACTTTAAGATTCCAATGGAGTTAGTGGTTTGGACATAATAACGCGGGTTAAGAATCACTCTAAGGGCTTTTTATTGAGATGTTTGCAATATTCTAATATTTGAGTTTGCCGCGCTGCCCCACAGCTGTATTCCGTAAGTCCGTATTAGTTTTATAACGGTTAAGTTGCTATTCCATTTTAAATGTGGTAATAAGTACTTGTATTATAAACCTTTTTTAAGTCATCCTGCATTAAAAAAAGCAGATACAGAGCTAAAAAGGTCTCACGATGCAATTATTGCAGAAATTTGCTGGTGTAGTAAGCATGTGTTCAAAGATTTTCATCATGAAGAATTTGAAGAGGGAGCAGAAGGGCCAGCTCATGTGGACATCATGTGTTACGCAGATTCTGATGCAAGCGATTATTGCGATACTGATGACCCAAGCCCCAAACCATCACCATTGAAAAGAGCTGGGCTTATATTTTTGTACAAAATATAAAAGGAAGCACAAAAAAGGTGTTGCGTTTTAGGTGTTTTATTTTCTGTGAATTTTCACGTCAAAATACTCCTACATGAGAGAGCTAATGAGCTAAAATGTTCTAAAAAATTATTACTCGTGATATTTTACACAATGTAGCCCAACTACATATTTCTTGCCAATATGAATTTTAGCCTTAGATATTTCAACTTATTCTAAAAAGAGTCGGGCAAAACATTGCCACCTTAATATGAACGTAAATAGATTTACCTGAGAATGCAAAAGTTTGGAGGTTTTATTACATGGGTCTAGGTCTTTCATCCCAAGTTGGTATCTATTATTTCGCACCCAGACAGTGACCCTGAAAATGTTACACTACATGCGAGAATTTGGCCCAGGTTTTCCTCAGATTCGTGGCGTGCGCCTTGATGTCACACAACGGGGGGGCTGCTGTATTTCATGGTTGAACACACCCGGAGGTTTGCGTTTGGATCGCCGAGGGGTGATCGCTATTAGAAAACAACTTATTTCTTTGTTATTTTTCGATGTTGGTCTGAAGTTGGGCTTAAACCTAGGCCTTGCGGAATAGTAGTGAATCATATTCTATTATTCAGACGAAAAATGTTTGCGATAACTTTAACCGCTTTCCAACAAAAAAACACAATTTCCAAGGCCATTTTTAACTAGAATATGTTGATGACCGTTTAAAGTTTATTAAATTTTATAATTCGCTAGGTGAAGTGGAACAAACTTTCCATTGTAGGGCGCGTGAGTTTCTGGGAGACGTTACTTTAAAATTTGAAACCTGAATATAATCTTATTGCAAGTTTTTGCAAAATATCACATGGAACTTGGGGATCTCATGTAAATACGAAGATTTTTTGACAGAATATGGTATTATTGTTATTATTATTATTGTTATTATTATAATTATTATTATTATTATTAATCTTATTATTAAATAGTAAATAGTACAATTTTTCTGTATTGACTTTATTGGTTATTCTTTTCGCAATAGATTTATTTAAAATATTATTGATTATTTGGTCCTTTCAACTGCATTTCGATTAATGATAATTAATAATATACACATGATGATTAATAATATAAACAGAGATATATACAACATTTACGTTTCTGGACATCATACAATTAACAAGCTTGATAAGGAGAATATGTTCAGCCTAGCAGATGACTACACTTCACCAAAATGGCGAAGATATGTGTCTTTCCATCTGTCTTTTTGAATACCAACTGTTTCCCACAAAATTTAAATTTTGAAATAATTTGTATATGGGTGTTTCCATCGGAAGGTCCACCACGACGAAAAAAATTAAAAACCTTATATATAACGTATTTACGGGCCGATTTGTCTACTTTTTAAAATATAAACTGGCTATGTAATTAGAATCATGTTTGCGTAAAATAGTCTTCCTAGGGGGCGCCAAAGTTGAGATATTTCGAAAAATCGTATTTATGGTCCGATTTGGGTCGAATTTGGCGTATGTATTAGAAACATAATAAATCATAGATTTCCAACAAATTGACCCTGAATTTGCGCTGAAGTCAAAATATAAAGTATATTCAACGTAAAATACATGTTTTATTTGCGTTAAAAATTCATTTAAAAGCAATATTAACAAAAATATTACGATGGAAATTTATGTCACGTGACGCTACGTCCAAAAAAGTTAAAGAAAACAAATGGTATTCCTTGTTTGTATCACATTGACTATATTTTTATTTTTGTTTGTTGAAGGGAAAGAAGTGATTAAACGTAGTTCCGTCCGTCAGTTACTGTGCACTTATTTATACAAAGTAGCAGACCTTATTGGATTTTTTTTTGATTGAATGCAACTTTTTAATAAAAAGATGTTTTTTGAGTTGATGTTTTCTTTATATTATGTGTATAGATTCCCTAAATTTCGAAAACTCAATGTTCCAGAACGCACCAAGTTTGTTGAACATAACGGCTATTGTACTAATTGCACGAGTTAGTAATCGACCCACTCAACATTCTCAAAATTCAACTAACTTGCTACATTCTCAATCTTCCGGAACTCTAATAACATAGGGTTACAAAAGAAAAAGAAAGTATATGCATATTGAACCAAGCCTCGGTATCCCTATGTTACTCAACACGCTGAGTGCGAATTCGAGGTCCGTTAGCCTTCATCACGTCAGGTTCGTGGTCAGTTGAAGGTCAAGTAGGGAAAAATTCAATGAATAAACCTGAAAATTTAATAAAATTTTTCTGAATTTGACTTTGGGAATCAATGAATCCACCATATTCGGATTTAGCGACAACTAAAACAAAAATTTTAATTTATTTTTATTGAATAAATTTTTTGTGCTATTTAACACTCAAATTACCTCGAACCTGACATTATGGAGGTTAACGAACTTCGGATTAGGGTCTGAAACCCCATATATGTATATGAATTCTCAGGTTTATTCAATGAATTTTCCCTGCTTGACGCTCAAATGACCTCGAACCTGACGGGATGGGCGCTAACACACCTCGGATTCGCATTCAGCGTGTCGAGTAACATAGGGATACCGAGGTTTGGTTCAATATGCAGAAACTTTGTTTTTTTTTTGTAAACCTATGTAATTCAACTAAATTGTAAAATTTTCGGTATTATTCAAAATAGCCAAAGCTAATAACCTCCCTCTCCTTCAGCAGACTGTAACTCCAACCTAAAACCAAATGCGCAAAATAGGCAATTTGCATCTTCAGTTTCGCCACTTTCGAGCTCCCAGTAGTACAGAGACAATTTCAAAGAGCTTTGCCGCAGCAGAAGGACAGCCTTGCACAAGTCCAATGGGGCCGGCATGTTTAAGTGACTTGCGCCTATTTAAAGAAATCATCCCAGCCTAGCTTTCATTCTTCAACGCATCGCTGTGTAAATGCTAAAGAAAAGCGTCTCCACTTGGAATTTTATTTTCGAACTTCCAGTGTTGGGTTTAAATGCGCTAAGCGCATTTTCAACGACCCACAGTGTTTCGACTTTATGGAGGCAGGTGGAAATAATAGTTAAAGTGTACAGATTTAGCTGAAACTTGACATGGTTTTTAACTTTACTAAGGAATGGGGAAATATGAAATTTAGTAAAGATGGGATAATTGCCACACCCTCCACTATTGTGGGCGGAAACACTAAATTTGATTCGATTTCGGCGAAATTTAGTTTCTGCGCTCTTTTTTATTAGAAACCCCTAAATACAAAATATGGGGAAGATTGGATCACTATGACTTCTACAGCACGCAAGCAATGTGGGCCCATTCATTAAATGCGATGAAATTTTGGTTAATTATGTTTTTTGATTTTATTGTATTATCTTTTTTCCCAATGTTTGGTGTAATTTTTCCGTTGTTTGAAAAGTTCTATTCACGAAATTACGCAAAAAAAAACTGAAAATCGAAAAATTGAGAAAATCGAAAATTACATATATTTGCAAAGTCGCGCGAAAAGATCCAATTATAGGCTCAAAAACTACTTGAAATTCTCTACAACATTCGTCTAATTTCAAAAACTGACGAACTGGTAACGAACACTTTGTATCTTTAGCATCTAAATTTCAAAGTCAATTTTTTGATAAAAAGAGAAAAATACCAAGTAATTGATAAATACCTTCACTTGAATAATTTGTGACACTTAAAGAATCGAAAAACTTGCTCTAGCGGCTTCACTGCCAAATGCAACTAAACTGATTATTCGGCATAGCACCGATTCCAGTATTTTTTTTTTTTTTTTTTGAAATTTACCGTTTGTAGAGGTAGAGTTGTAAGGTAGGGTTGTGTAAATGATGTGAAATTTTGTATTTATGACTTTTACTTCTCCCTCTCTAAGTCTTTTTTCCGCCTGCCTCCTTATACGCACACATGCCCACACATTGAGCAGCTTTTAATGCTCACTATATGCATACATCAATACAATATTAGCCTTAAGACCTCCAATATATAAATACATACATGCATGCACAAAAATTAACTAATTTTTACATGTGTAAGTAGAATATGGCAGACAAGAGCTGCAAAAATTCGAATGTATGTGTTTGACAATATGAAGGCTGTGACGTTTATAATATCCTTGTATGCATGACGTAGCTGATGACGCCCTGATGCTCGGCCGCTAAGGATGCAAATGCAGTTGCAGCTAAGCATGGTTGTGGTTGCTGCTAGCGTAGCAGCTCGGAGCTGTCACTGAAATTGAAGGTTTTTATTTACATTTTGCTTTTCACTTTCTATATTGAATTCGGCTGGTAAAAATTTTACATCACATGTAATTGAATTGATTTTGAGAATTAACATGTTTTGGGTAGCTTGTGACATACATATTTTGGCTATGTTGCTTTCAACTCAATAGTTAAACTGATAAAACTATGGATATGATATCAATAAAAGGATTAGCATACCGTCTCATTCAATAAAATGTGACAAGTGGTTAATTAATATGGATATCGCAACCATAGCTAATATGTAGATGAGGCGGATAAATTTTTATTGACGTTTTCTCAGTGTATGGATTTGTTTAAGTAGGTAGTATCTAAATATTTCGCATTTTGAATTTGTGTTAGCAAACAAATTTACTAAAAAATACCTGGTTGAACCAAATGCTTAATAAAAAAAATTGTGAACGTATAAGAAATTTCCCCAATGGTTTTTAACCGACTTCAAAAAAGGAGAAGTTTATCAATTTGTCGGACTATATATATATACATATATATATGTGCATATATGGGGCGTTTCATACCAAAATGGACGGGGTTCACACTTCCTTTCTTTGATTTGTTTCAAATTTTACGGGTTGATGGATAAACATAAATAATCAATAAATATGAAATTTTCGCTTGATTAATACATTCTTAAAAACAGCACAAAAACAAAAACAAACCGATTTAATAGTTTTAAAAATATGTCGAGAACGGAGCGAGGGACAAAAATTTTAAAAAATCACACATCAAACTTATCTATGAAAATAAATATTTTTTAAATTTTTTTCTTGAAAAATTTTTCACATACAAATTTTTTGACAAAAAAAAAAAGTTTTTTATGCCATCTCAAAAAAAATGTAAAAAAAAATCACAATGGTAACTCTGAATATTGCGCCATATTTAAGTATAGTATTACGGGGTGCACTCTACATTACAAATTTATATCTTCTTATTTTTTTTAAATTTTATTATACAGATTTTTGCTTTTAGATATTCACATTGGGCATACGCAACCACTTTTTCTAAAGTCATCTTCTGCTAGGTATAGAAAAATTTTTATCTGTTACGCTTGCCGTATTTTGTATTGTTTTCCCCATTTGGTTCATCTTGTATGTAGTATAAAAAACTTTCGCATATTTCCGCACCCCACTTCCTTTATTTGTTTCATTTTTATTTTTCAGTACGGGCAACGTGTAAAACGCGCAAATTTGCTGGTGCAACAACAAACAGCAAACAACAAACAACAAATACCAAAAACACAAAACATTAAACAAACAACAGCATAACAGCGGCAACATCATATTCATAAACGTCAGCACACACACACACACGTTAGTGTTCATATATTTACGCACACACATTTGAGTGCTTCCTTCACGTGTGCCATGTTGCTACATACATATGTACATACATAGCTCGCTAGCGCCCAAATGTAGGCAAATGGAATAAAAGTGTGTTATAAGTTGCCCGATGTGTGGCTGCCGCTACCGCTGTCGCCGTCGCTGCTGCTCCTATTTCGTGTGCTCTCAATGCTCCGTGCATAGTTATTTGCAAGTGTTTGTTTGTTTGTTTGTCTTCATATGCTCCTTCAAGTGTGCGAAGTGTGTTTGTATGTATGTGCATATGTATGTGTGCGCGTATGTGGTATTTATGTTAAGTGCGTTGAGTTGGTGTTTGTTGCTTTTATTATTTTCACCCATTTCTTTTCGCTGCTGATGCTGTAACTGCAAGCCGTTGCCTGCCGCCAGCCCTACTGTCTTACATTCTGCCTTTTAGCTCAGCCGAAATGCAACGCCCCTCCTAACCCGACTACGTCGCTCCCACCCACTGCCTGGCTTCCACCTTTGTTTTTCTCTTTGTTGCTGTTTTGCAGCATACAAGGCGTTTTCTTCACACACACACACACACACACACACACACACACACACACACACATAACTACACCTACACATACATATATGTACTGTATGAACGCAGTGAAGCTGTAATTTTTCTGCTATTTCTTTTTTTTTTGTTGTTCTTTAATTCTTTTTCGCATTACATTTTACTAAGTCGCGCTGTTGGCGTCGCTGCCAGCTCCTTTCCGGTCCTGGCGATGTCGGAGTACCATAATTTGTTGGTGTTGTTGTTAATTTTTCCAACGAGTTGTATTGCCGCCTGCTCGTTATTTTTTACGACCCCCGTTCGTTTAGATTTACTGTTATATTTTCTGAAATTTTTTGTTTTTTTTTGTACTAGACATGCGAACTTTTTCTTACTCCACAAGCACTGTTTTTGTTTGTGTTGTTTTTATTGCCATTACTGTTACTATTACATATACCCCTGCCCTCGCCTGTGTCGACTTGTTTTCATCCATCAATCCGCCCCCAATATTACTGCGTTCGCATTTTGATCAAATGTACGTATGTATGTATGCACATACATATGTACATATGTATGATTTCGGTATATTTTCTTTTTTGATTTTATTCGCAGTTTCTAATTTCGCAAATTTGTTTTGCTATTGACGTTGCCTCGCTGAAGTTGAAGTTGACGCCACTGCGTTTGCAGCTTCGGACGTTGCTGCCTTTCGCGCAGCTTTTCGCAACATTTTGCCTGCCAATGTTTTTATGGCACCTAAATATTGAAATAACCGTCCAGATGTATGATAAATTTTTGCTGTAACTGTGTGAGTTGTTGCTGTTATTGCGTTTGCTTATTTTACTAGGCATTGGTGCTATTTGATTAGTGTTGCTGTGGAAAATTTTCTCCCTATCCGACTCTTTTTTGATATTCGCTTTATTTTGCTTATTATTTACTAGAAATTGCCACTTTGCTGTTAGCTTTTGCACTTTTCTTGCATCACCATTTCGATATACTTGCATTGATGTAAACACTTTTTCCACTTGCACACAAATATTTTTTCTTTATTTTCCACATCCCTTACACGCAATTAATTATTACATATTCGCAATTCACTGGAATTTCATGTTGTTGCTGTGTTTTTATTATGTGTGTGTGTGTAAGGAATTGGATTTTTCACAGCGCGCGAACGGCCAACCGATTTTTAGCTTCTGCTCTAAACGTACACAGCACCCGACGACGTTCTCGTTATGACTGATTTTCACCACATGCATCCAAGGAACTGCTCCGCTGCGCCTGACGTTCATTTGCATTCGGCTTCTGTACTCTCTGGGTTGAGATGGCATCTTGGTGTCCAGCATCGCTCAAAGCAACACTCGCTTACATTCGTGTTTCGTGCGTTCAATTGTCGGCTTTTATTTGTTCGGGTGATTTCGATTTAATTCGTCGTCCTGTGCCAAAACGTATTTTTTGTCCATGTGCATGTACGTATGTTTGTATTTATACTTATTTTGTTAAACCAAGAATGCTTTCGTAATTTGTTTGAGACCTCGTAAATGCGTCGGAGCTTGAGAGCGGAACTCTTTTAGCTCTCACTTATTCCTCAAAACTATTTTAACAAAAGTGTAAAATTCTCATATTTATGTACGCAGCTCGCTTCTTCAATTGAGAGCAAAGTGACGAAAACGAAGAGAGTTTCACAATTCGTTCAAATAAGTTATCTCGCTTTGTTTATAACACTTTTGCGCTTCGATGTCCTAAAGGGCTTTCATAACAAATTTAAGCTTTGAAAGCGCGTAATCCTCAATTTCCCAACCTTTTCGTTTCCTCTATACTTCAGTTTACTTATGTACTTCAAAATACGGTTTCTAAATCCACGGAGCTTTTAACGTTTACAACTTCATGTGCGCTCAGTTTCTTTGCAAAGGTTGGCCTTGCTCGAAGCTTTTCCATTTTTCATTGTATATTCAGTAATGAAAAGCCTTTGGGCGTGTTTGTAGATTCAGAGCTTTTGCTCGCGTATAACAACTGCGTTCTCTTCGTTTAGCACTCTTCGACGTAAAAGTTTTTGATGTTCGTATTTAATACACGATGTCACACTATGTCAAGTGAAAGTGAATTTCAAAGGTGAAAATATTTTGTAGTTGTTGTTGGTTTTACTTTTTTACCGACAAGCAGAGATAATACAATCTTGTTTATAGTTTAATTCCTATGAGTGCATGTATGTACATATGTATGTATGTGTTACTAGAGCGTTACGGAGCTAGCAAACTAAACGGTTTTGGGCCCAGTTTCGTACGGAAATTTTTGAGTGGTGTTTTTTTGCAGATAAATGCGATTACACTAATAACATTTAACAAAAGACGAGCGACATAAAAATTAACTATACATACATACATACATATGTTCCTTGTCGGGATTTCGTAGTCGACTACCAAAATAGCTAACTTTGGCCCACTGTTTGCGGCTAACTTTTTGTTGGTTTCAAAGTCATGCAGCGGTCGCCCCTTTGCGCGAAATTATCGTATGTTCCAGAAACGAATTTTAAAAATTTTTTGAATGTTTTTTTATTTTTAATTTTAATTTATTTATTTTTTTTTATATTTTGTTTTACTACCATCAGAATACTTTTTTATGGCACATACGATAACTTCGCCCAAAAAAAAAAAATAAAATACATTGTAACACACGAAAAAATATATAGTGGAGCATAATGTAATAAACAAAGTGATGTCAAAATATGACGTACGCTTATTTGAAAACTTAAATGTAAAACATTCATATATTTGTCTACATTAACCCTTTTTTTGGCTCTTCTTCATGTATGGCACGATTAACTACAAAATCTCAAATTGTACAAAACACATACATATTTATACCAATGCATTATGGTTTGGCGGACGCTTTGGTGTAGTGGTTAGAAGTGCACGCTACCACTCCGCAGGGCCTGGGTTCACGCCCTGGTCAAAGCAACATCGCAAAAAAATTTTCAAAAATGTTTTTTCTTAACACCGGTCGCCCCTCGGCGGCAATGGCAAACTTTCGAGTGTATTTCTGCCATCATAAAACTTCACATAAAATTAAATTTCTGTTTGGAGGCGGCGCAAAACTATAGGTGCCTCCCCTTTGTGTGACAACATAAAGACGAGAACCAAAAATTAGAGGAGAAGCTCGGCGAACCACTTAGCAAAAATGTAAGCACTAACATATTATTGTAGCCTAGCGTCCTCCCTATTGAGGGAAAGGAGGAACTTCGTGAGCTTCATGTCATATGCTCTGCACATAACCCTTGAAACCTTGCAGTCTTGCGTTTTATGCCACGCCTTCTGCAGCTTCCAGATCATGGACAAGTCAAGTTCCCGTTTAATCGGTTGGAGGGAAATCAGCACCTCCTCTATCAGCATGGTTTCTGACTAAGCATCCTCTTTGGCCATCCTGTCGGCCTCTTCGTTTCCCGCGACGCAGGTGTGTCCCTGAACCCAGTAAAGATGTACGTCACTATTGGTGTGTAGCAGTTTCAGAGCTGATCTGCACTCCGCCACACATCTCGAGGAAGTTCTGTATGATAGTAGCGCCTTAATCGCAGCCTCGCTGTCGTTGTAGAGTTTCACCTATTTGTTTACGAGGTTGCTGCTCAGTAGCTCCGCCGCTCTCATTATAGCCAGTACTCCCGCCTGGAAGATGCTGCAGTATTTCGGAAGCTATGGACCGAGCTCCGCACAGACGACTGCCGCCCCTACGGCTTCCTCCATCTTCGACCCGTCTGTGTAGCTGTTCACCGAGCCATTCGGCGCGCCTATCGCTGTGAAGATCCAGTGGGAAAGAGAAGGCGGTAACCCCCGCCGCCAAAGTAGGGTATAGCAAGTTGTTTCAGTTTGCCCAGAGGACTGCGTTGTTCTTCGATATTGCTCCTGGTACGTAGTGATTATCTGTCTAAAGTGGTCGTAGTTCATCTGGTAACGCATTGGACCTTATTGGTTTCTGCGAAGCCATGCAGTGGCTGGCCAGCATACCTAACCTAACCTAACATATTATTGTACGAGTAGTAAATGTTTATTTCTCACTGTATCTTCGCTCTTACATATTTTAGTTAGTAAAAGATATCACTCAATATCTTTATATGTATATGAATTGTTATAATGCGGTTAGTACTCAAATAGGATTTCGTAAGTAGCAAAATCTGTACTCATAACGCTTCTCAATTCTAAAAACCCAAATTCAAATAAAAACGCAACAAAAAGTTACCGCGCAAGCAGCACTAACAAAGTATTGCTTATGCTCCAATAGGCACGCTGTCTAATTTCAACTCGAAAAATGAAAATGCACAAGAAAAATATTGTATATAAGTATGTGTATGTGCATATCAACTTATGTAGTATATGAGCCAAAAATCATGCCAACAATATTGACGCGATTGCTAATTGCAACAAAAATGTTATCAACCATATTCGAAGTAGAACAATAGTGAAGAGCACCGCAAAAATGAAACAACAACAAACAACTAAAATTAGAACAATTTGTTGGGAATAACCTGGAATCTTGTTATGTGGCAAGCAGCATGCAACACAGTCAGCTTTCACTGTGACACGGAATCGTTGGCAACATGAAATTAAATCATAATCCGCTCGAGTTACGCAACCACACAGACATACCTATGTAGGTGCAAACATAGAAACATGTGTAGCTATGCAGGAATGCATGTGCAGTTGTTGACGGCGCTTCTACAAATAAGCTGAGTGAGTTGGTCAATACAACGGCCAGTAAAATAAGAAAATCGGTGACTCAGGTCGCACGGCTGGTAAGGAAGGTATGTCTGGCCGCTTTCTGATTTGCCGAGCTTTCCAAAGCAACATGGGCGGTCACGACAAGCATACATACATACATATATGCGGTTTATATCGTATTTACGGGCTTTGTAAAGTGTTGAAATAGAAAGTTACATTTTGCTTCCTATGATGTGGCAGATATCATGCGACTAGTTATATATACATATGAGGCAATTTGCCACAAGTAGTATGTATGTATGTATGTAAGTAGGTACACGCGAATGCTTGTGGTAATTGCACTTGGTCATTGTGAGACGGGTGCTACGTAACGTATGAGTGACACATCTTAACGTATGTATAACATGTACTGGAACATCGGTGTTAATTCGAACGACATGGCCAAGCCAGCGGAGCCGCTGTCTTTAATTCGCTGCAATATATCCATGTCGTTGTAAACCTCATACAGCTCATCGTTCCATCGTGTGCGGTACTCGCCGTCGCCAACGCGTAAAGGTCCGTAAATCTTCCGCAAAATATTTCTCTCGAATATTCCAAGAGCCGCCTCCACCAGCACGGGCATGATGAGTGACTTTTAGGTTGTGGTTTTCGTACGTCGAGAGAGAACTTTACTCCTGAATTGACTACTCAGTCCAAAATAGCACTTGTTGGCAAGAGTGATTCTGCGTTGGATTTCCATGCTGACATTATTATCGGTGTTAATGCTGACTGTTTTTTTTGTTGATAGGAGATACTTCGTCTTGTCCTCGTTTACAACCAGACCCATTCGCTTTGCTTCCTTATCCAACTTGGAAAAGGCAGAAAAGACTTCGCGATTTTTGTTACTGATGATGTCGATGTCATCGGCATAAGCCAGCAATTGCACGCTCTTGTAGTAAATTGTTCCTGAGCGGTTCAGTTCTGCCGCTTCTGCAACATCAGATTAAAGAAGTCACATGAAAGATAGTCACCCTGTCTGAGACCTCGTTTGATGGCAAACGGCTCGGAGACGTCTTTCCCAATTCTGATGGAGCTGGTGGTATTGCTCAACATCATTTTACGCAGCCGTATCAGTTCTGCGAGGATGCCAAATTCAGACATAAGGGCATATAGGCAACCCCTTTTAGTGCTGTCGAAAGCGGCTTTAAATTCGACAAATAGGTGGTGAGTGTCGATCCTTTTCTCGCGGGTCTTTTCCAAGATTTGGCGTATTGTGAATACCTGGTCTATGGTGGATTTTCCATGCCTAAAGCCACACTGGCGTCCGCTGTGGTGTAGTGGTAAGCAGTGCGCGTTTACACTCCGCAGGGCCTGGGTTCAATCCCCGGTCAAAGCATCATCGCAAAAATATAGAAAAAAGGTTTTTTCTTAACAGCGGTCGCCCCTCGGCAGGCAATGGCAAACCTCCGAGTGTATTTCTGCCATGAAAAATAGCTCCTCATAAAAATACAATCGCCGTTCGGAGTCGGCGTAAAACTGTAGGTCCCTCCCCTTTGTGTGACAACATCAAGGTGCACGCCACATATTGGAGGAGAATCTCGGCCAAGCACTAACATATGCGTTAGCGCCAATCTATTATTATTATTATTATTAAAGCCACACCGATAAGGCCCAATTAGTTCATTGACGGAGGGCTTCAGTCTTTCACACATTACGCTCGATAAGACCTTGTAACCTATGCTTAGAAGACTGATCCCGCGGTAGTTTGCGCGAACGGCGGGGTCGCCTTTCTAAATCCGTGTAGCCGCTTCTGAGTGAAGAGAGGTATCGTATAGTGTTGGTTTTTAATTTGATCAAATTCAAAATCGGTGACAGGTGGTGGTGCGAAATAAAGTCAATTGATATTATTACCTTTTCAAAAGAAAAATAAAATGCGTTGGCATTATTGCTCTTGCGTGGCCTCTTTCATCAATGGAAACAACACTTACAGGGCAATGTTTATTGTAACACTCATATCTCACGTACGATGCAAGAAACAAAATCTTTTTCTTTTAATCGACACAATTTAAGCATTATTTTTATTAACGACAATAGATGTTATGCTAAAACATACAAACATACATATATTTGTGCTATTATTTGGTAAATCAAAAACTTCATATTTATACAAATTCTTCAACATGGAATTTTCACCAAATTCCAAATTAATTTTATAGCAGAAACAGTTGAACGCCCAAATTTTCTTATTTTCTCCCAACAGAGTTCCAATACGAAAACGAATATACTCAACGACATCAGTATACACATTCCAATGAATATCACGCGCAAGTCCTCCAACTTCAGTGACTCGAACCCAGGCTTTTTATTGGAATCCTCCAATTTGATTACTTTCATCGCCGTCAACTCTACAAAGCTGTGACGTTGCCAAAAGTTCATTAGTCCAGCTTCCTGCAGTGTCAAAAATAATTTATTCAAAGTTTCGCGATAAACCGAATTTATCGGCAAAGGCAACACCAAAGTGGTATCTTTTTCAAAGCAAATATCCGAAATTCGAAATATTGGCTTTGAGAAGTACTTCTGCTGCTCATTGTATATGGGCCACATATCAGGGGCCAGAAATGCATAGCGTGTGTCAAATGAGTCCCGAAGCAATAACATCTCTGTGTAGTTGGTAAAAATTGTAAAGTTCTTAATATACATAGACATATTTGTATAGTGGCTTATCCAATATATATCGCTCGCGCTCACAGCTATCTTAATGCCACGATTTAGGACGTCCTCAATAGTTTTCATTTCCGGTTCTAAGGGGGCGTTTACCGTAAAACTTTGTAAGTAAGCATTCTAGGCGGTACCAAATATGATACCCGCAAATGAAATGGTAATGCAAATATACTTCTGACTCCTTGAAAGTTGCCTTTTCAACCAAAATGTCATACCCAATAGTCCTTGTAGGACCGAGATATTTATAAAATATTCGATGAATAATGGCTGCCGCTGATCCTTCCAGCGGGACACGACAGCCAAAACGTACGAGATTAGTATCAAGCTGAAGCAGAGCATGTAATTGACATAGGTATCCAATATTTGGTTAAAGAAAGCAAATGGCGGCAATGGATTTTCCACGGGTACCATCAAGCACCAGTCGGTACGGTGCACCACAGTCGTTGAACTCAATTTAATATCACCAACTTCGATACGGGAAATTAAGCCAACATCTGCGCTGCCATTCTTAAGAGCGCCGCGTACTTCAAAATGATAAAGCGGTCTTTTCCTACTAGCACTGGATACTCCAGCGTGACATTGAAAACGCGCGCATACTCAGCGAACGCTCTGCCCATGTAGCCACTCATTATTTGGGACCCACCGGCAGGTGTATAGTTATAGGTTTTTGGATACCAAAGCCTTTCCATGAGGCGCATTGGCTGACCGTGCATATTCTTTATTCGACTGGCGAAAAGCGCATGATAAAATGGTTCGAATTTCCTTCTCACAGTTTGGCGAACGGGAAATGTTATTAACTTCCAATACTCGCGTTCTCCCACTGCCATTTGTGGCTGCAATGCAATGACGTTCGTACCACCCTTCCTTGCAGAAAATTCAAAAAGCTTATCCACATAGGCCTCACTGGCGGTGTCATCCAAGAGCAATATGATAGGTTTATTTCTGCTCCAGTGTAAACGCTCCAACAGTGTGCTTATCAAATGCTTGTCCCTCTTTGCGTTTTGACTTAGTTGCACAATGCTGAGAAAGTTATGATTGAACAGGTCTCTATAGCGCTGAATGGGCGTGAATACATCGATGTTGATGACGGCAAAGAGCTTCTGAGGCCGAAGTTCTTGTAAAATATCCGGCACGTTTAAATGATCCTTACTTGGATTCTCGCTTCGGGTGTACAAAAAAGTGCGAATCTCCCTCTGCTCTGTCGTGGCCAAACAGATGTCCTTCAAAATTTGGCCAAATTGTTGGTGCATAGGTGATACACCTATCCGATTGAGTATCGCAGTTAGATTGTAAAAGAATTGCATTCTCTTTTTTGGTCCGGCTATGGCTTGTTTGAATGAAAGACTGAACTCTGCTGAAAACTTAACGGGTTACGTTACTCAGATGGTATGAAGTTGTTGATAAGTTTTTGGGTAATAAATCTTCTTTTTTTATTTCTTTGGGACTTACTTAAATTAATTAATTGTGAATTGGTTTTTTACCTTTAAGTTAATAACAGCTAATTGCTTTAGTAGGTATACATTAGCAACTTGACTCCGTTAGCTGTTCAATAAATCTTCAAGTGTCAAACTGCTGGATCACTGTGGTGGAGAAATGGTAACGGAAACTCTTTGCGGGGTGCAGCTCGTAATATTATCGCTCTGTAAATTCAATTTCAATTAGCAAATTAAAAGTTATTGATTTTAGGTAAGGTGATCAGCCGAAAGATGCGCTTACTGTCATCGCTCCCTAGGCGCTACCTTCCGCTCGCATGTACTGCCGGAAGTACGGCTACACTCTCGGCGTGGGAGTGGCTAAAATCTGGTTATAGCTACTGTCATGTCTCTGTATATAGTGCTGGCTAGTAGCGGCCGGAGTGAAAATTCTCATGATTGGCCTGATATTGGTCTACCTACCTCACGGACTGCCTTCTGAGTTAACTCTGCTTTCCGCTGGGGTTGGGCCCCAAGTTATAAAAGAGCAAGTCGATGGACGCATAGCCCAGGGTGTGCCTGCTTCCTAGTATTCAGACTTTGGACATGGACTTCTGGTTTTAAATCGAATTGCTGTGGGTTAGGGATGGCCGTTTGCCAATTCTTGCGGAAACAAAATATGGAAAACTTACGGCTGGTAATCCGCCTGCTGTTATCTTACATGGAGCCATTGGGTACTCGCATGGAGACTCTGAGACGTTTTCGTCGGAAGCCATGGGGCGTCCGAACTACGGCTGATTAGCAAGAGCTCCACATTTAGTTGCCGGCTATTTCGTCGATCTACACTGATAGCGGTTTAGGGTCCAGTCTTTTCGTGAGTGTTCAGGACTAAACGAAGTCGGTCCAGCGCTACGGCAAAGTCAACATAAATCTCACTTCTGGCTTCAACTTTAGAGAGAGAGAGAGAGAGAAAGAAGATAACTTTCCAGCCAGATAATGGAAAAGAAGCCCTTAAATGCTCATATTGTGCCCATGTAAGCCCCTTAAGCCTTATGGCATTTATATATAAACGATCTGGGTTACAGTTGACCCCGGCAATCAACCGGTTTTAAACGGAGCTATTGTCTCAGCAGGGGCAAGCCATTGCCGACGTCTCGATTACTCAGGGCTGGCGTAAAGTCAGAGCTATGCAGAGGTATGAATCCACCGAGTTGGGTGGCATGTCATCGTCTTCTCGGAAGCCGAAGCCGCGATATAGCTACGGTTTCACGAAGGAACACATGAAGGTCGACTGTAGTCTGGAGGTATCTCTCGTTGACGAAATGCATTTACTTCAAACTCACGACGTCATCTGCGGCTAAGTATATTCCTCAAAGCATCCAGCTCACAAACGAGAAAGTTCTGGCTTAAACCTAAACTACGAGCGGAAAGGTTTCTCTTGCGCTGGTTAGGGTCATCATCTGCACATTGTTACTATCATTAATCATAATTCAATAATTAATTTAACCGAACCGATCACGCAAAGGTTTTGATACATCAAATTGATGCAACGGTCGAAATAGCAGCAGGGAAATAACTGACCGTAGAGTAGAGGCTAGCGGTAGTGGAAGCCGTAGCCCCAGCTAAATCCGGACTGGACTTGCGGCCATCTACCAGTAAAGCTGGAAAAAGGCCATAACAGCTGAATAAGCTGGTATGGTGAAAACTCCTAAGCCCACTACACGTTCGTAGACGATTCAGCTTCGTGCCACAGTTCCCAATCACTACCATGTATCAGTCAGGCAACTGTTTCATGATATAGAGTAGCGTTGTCAAAAGGCCTCTCACCAAATTTTATACGTCCTGTTAAGAGGACCGTCCACCATAACCTTTGATCTAATGTACTTTTCAATCATGTGCTCCATTCTCCTCATAAAAAAAGATATCCGACTTATTGGCATCAAGCTCCTTGCTAGCGCATAATCACCACTCCCCGATTTGGGAATGCTTTTGAATATGGCCAAATGCAAGATAGTCCTATAGAATTTATTAGGGCCCACCTTTGGAGATCATGACAACGTAACCATACATTTGTGGTTTGGTTAAGAGGTGGCCCATCCATAAAAGACCAGAACATGGACGATCTAAAATTGCACTCTCTAAGCATGGTGGAGATTAACCCGCCAGTAAGAAGGTCTATGCTTGGGGTAGAAGAAGACATTTTTCAGTGTACGGTAAGTGTGAGTTCGTAATAATTTAGCTATAAATAAACATTTGGTCATCTAAATATATAATTGTGATTGTACGTATATATGTATAATTGTATCTGCACTATGGTGGAGCGGAAAAATCTATTTTTCGATTTCGATATCTATGATAGTGCGGAAAGGTTGCGTAACTGGATCATACTGGACGGTATTAAACCGATCGTATAGTATTTATTTATTTATACATTTATTATTTTAAAAGATTTTGTGTACCCAGTCTTGTAGCTCATTAAATGTTATGCTGGTATTGAGGAAGTCAATCTCATCTCAAGTCACTAAATTTGAGAATATCAACTAGTGACTCATTTAGTGACTTGAGATGGTTTGGTTATTCCGTAAGAAAGAGTCACAAAAAGTTAAAAAAAAATTGTGTGATGACAACAAAGAAAACAGGGGCACTCAACTGATAGCATGCATGTATGTATGCCATTTTGCTCGCGCCTCTACAACAGTCGCAAGGGTCGAGTGAGCAGAGCACTAGACTGTCGCTCAAGAGTTCCGAGGTCGAATCCTCAAATAAAAATTTATATTTTTAATCCACCCTAATGTGCACACTGACCCTTGGCGCCAAACGCACCATATAAAAAATATCGAAGATTAATATTTTTAATTAAACTGAGTGTACTCAACCGCAATAAACTGAAGTTGTATACTCGTCATAACCATCAAAAATATTTTAACTTCTACCAGCTTGTTGGTAGTGGCGAGTTGAAAAATAAAAACAGAGTATTAAACTTAGCCAACGGATAAAGTTCGAAAAAATATCCGTGTACTTATTCAACATAGCAAAGTCAATATCTTTAATCTTGCACCACCATGCAGTTTTTTCAAAATCTCACCGCTCTTCTAAGCCTGATTACGCTATCACCGATCGACCAAGAATACGCTGAACTTGTAAAAGATATCTGCTTAGCTACAGCCGCTGAACACGAAATTCGCACTTTCATCTACACTTGTGGCGACGACGAGAGCTCCGATCATCATTTGGCGCCGGTAATCTTACAAAAACTGCAGACTAAAAATCCAATACCACTGCTCAACGTCGATGCACTTGCACCCGTTGAACTTTACAAAGACAAATTCAATCATAATTTACTCAGCATTGTGCAGCTCAGTCAAAATCCATCAAGCAATGAGAAAGTTTTGCGCACTTTATGGCAGCGATTGCACCTGAATGTACAAAGTGATCTTGTATTGCTTTTCGATGATAAAGCAAGCGATGAATATGTGGCAGAAATACTTCAACTCTGTGCTGAAAATCGTGCCATAAATGTCATTGCTTTGCAGCCACAAATGGCAGTGAATGAACGCAGCTACTGGACAATGAAACTATTTCCCGTACAGCGAACTATCAAACTGACTTTTCCAGCATTCTATCGAGCCATGTTCCCGAAACATATGGAAAATATGTATGGCCATGAGTTTCGTGTTTTCGGTAATATATGGATTCCACGGTTTTACGACTACAAACCGAAACGCGGGCCAGCCACAATAAGTGGTTTCATGGGCAGAGCTTTAGCGGAGTACGTGAAGCGCCACAATGGCACTATTGTTTATTCACTCACTAATGAGTACAATCTTTCGCCGAGCCAATTCGTTTCTAGAATGAAAAATAGAACTACTGTCGTAGGCAAACTTGTTGGCATGCAGTTTCCGCATGATGATGTGGTTTTAACAAATACCATACATATCATGGATACATGCCTAATGATACCGTTGGAAGAGGGTCTTCCTAAACTAACATTCTACTATGCCATTTTAAACAAAACCGTTTTAATTTCATTCTTCTTCAGTTTTGTATTCATTTCTTTTGTTTGCGCTCTAATAACTCGTCTAAAAACCGGACAGCAAGTGCCGCTCATTGAATACTTTGTGAAATTCTCAGTGCTCCAAGGCCTGTTCGGCATGCCATTTTGCACTTCACGCATTCACAGAACCATCGCAATTACCATTTCATTTGCGGGTATCATTATAGGCACCGCCTACGGCACTTACCTGCAGAGCTTTACTGTGAACGCACCAATTGCCTCACCAATAAAAACCATTGATGATATATTCAAACGTGGACTGAAGATACCTATTTTTGCCCCTTGGATAAAAAGTGTGAAGACCATACCAGAATTTGAGAGCTACACAGGAAATTTTACTCTTTTCAACAATCTCTCCGAAATATTATCATTGCGAGACAAATTTGATACGCACTATGCATTTCCGGTCGAAAATATGTGGCTTATATATAATGAGGCACAGAAGTATTTTTCAAAACCGTTGTTTCGCCTCTCCGACATCTGTTTATGGAATAAGATGCCAATGGCATTGCCACTGCCTGAAAACTCAGAATATCTTGCTAGTTTAGATATATTTCTGGCACGACTGCATGCTGCGGGATTGATAAACCACTGGTTAAAGCATACTATAATAGAGTTGTTGGAGATGGACTTGATTTATTTTGAAGATCGCAATAAGCAGCCGGAATTCGTCCCACTGAAATTGCAAGACCTGCGAATGGTACTCATAGCAATGGGTGTTTTAGAAGCGTTAAGCGTAATTTGTTTTTTGCTCGAGGTATTTTGGGTAAAACTAAGCAAACTAGGCAATCTGATCAAAAAATTAATACGAAAGTTAAAGACTATTAAAAAGTAAATAACGCATTTACAAAGCAATGCTTTTGCACTGGTAGCTAAGCGGTTGCTATTTACTATTTAACGCTTATCTATAAATTAATACGCTAACATAAATTTTGTGGTTGCTCGATTGACGAATCCACTGATCCAATTTCTAAACCACCGCAGAGCGCTATTGGTTCAATTTATCAGGTTATCCATGTTTATTGAGTTATCAGAACGTATCGAGTTATTTAAATTTATCTATGTTTATAGAGTTATCCAGATTTATCGAGATATAGAAACTTAGTTATGGAGTTATAAAAATTTACCGGATTATCGAAATTTTCTAAGTCGTTCAAACTTATCAAGCTAAGGGGATTTATTGAACTCTCCACATTTATGGAGCCACCAAAATTTATAGACTTATCAGAGGTTATCAAGTTCAAAAAAATATCGATTTATTAGGTTTTTTCAGCTTATCGAAAGTTTTTGGCTTGTCGAATCGAAGTTTATGGAATATTCAAAGTATGTACTCGTGTTACCGAAATTTCTAAAGTAATAAGAGTTCATCGAATTACTACTACTTTCAGATTTCTCGAATTTTATCGAGTTATCAAAACTTACTTTTGAATTCGAAACCAAAACCATAGTTCGAAAAGTATTTTTCTGAAGATGTCGGGAGTTTTTGTGGATTCAAAATTGATTTGGATTTTGAGTTTATTTTGTTACGAAGACGTAAACGAAGTAAATACGTAGATCAAGGCCGCGATAAATACGTCCACTAACACCAATAAGAAGAAGAATACGAGCACAAATATGAAATCGAATAAGAAGATCAACTAAAAACGGAAGGAAGTACGAGGACGATTACGTTTTTTTTTGTTACAGTTTTTGTTTTATTTAAGGAAAGTTTTTGTGTTTCAGAATTGGTTGGAAAATGCCTCAAACTTGGGTATTTTGTCTGCTTATAGAAGAATTTTTACAAAAAACATGGTTTATAGAGTAATTGTCAACCATAAGGCTATAATGCTAGTAAATTGTTTAAAAAAGAAACCAGGTCGAATTTCGACAGTAACTGGTATTTCTAATTTGCACTAATCGCTTTGATTGTCGCTTAAAATTCTGTGAATATTTGTAAGCAATAAAAGTAATAAAACCAATGGAGAAACACCAGTATTTAGTTTTCTTCTTTGAGGGGAAACGCTTAATCTATTATAAAACTATAGACAAGGAAAGTAAAATAGAACCACAGTGGCTCGGTAAAGGACGGAAACAAAAAGTAGATGCGTTAAAGGTGCAGCAGCGGGGAGTCGGCGCTGATTTTTGCTGGAGTCGTGTTATTACTAAAAATCTTATTCTTGATCTGATCCGCCAAGAGGATCCAGAGTCGAGTTATTACTAAAACTCCTATTTATTTATGATCAATTTGGCTCATTTTCAAGATTAGAGAGCGGTCGTTTTCAATTAAAAAATTAATTTTGGGCGGGTCGAAGTTCGCCGGGTCTGCTAGTTCTACACAAATTTGGTGAGTAAAAAATTTTTCCAGTGCTTACTTTAAAAAGGGATATTTAAAAAGTACCTAGGAAGCGAACTGAATTGTTATTAGGACAAGTAAACATTAAGTTTGCATGTCAAATTTGAAATAGTTGCAGCTGCGATAAACTGCGAGCACAGCTTCACCTAAAAAAAATTTTGGGTTTTTATTGCATTTATAGCAGAAGGAAAGTATTCTGATTTGAACACAAAATAAATAATATTCGAAATGGAAATGGAAATGGAAATGGAAATGGAAGTGGGTGTAGATATTTATGGCTCACGAATCAAGAGACAGTGGATAAAAGTGGACGAGATCCGCTTGCCATGGCAAAAGTTCTGCTTGCATTACCTCAGCTTTTGCTGTATACACTGTAGGAAGAATTGAAGGTTTAAGTTCAAGTACATATTCTGTCTTATCCTGAGTTTCGCTCCGAAAAAATGGAAACCAAAAGCGAAAAGTGAACCTATTCGGGAAAAATGAAACTCATGATAAGGCTGATTTACTAAATATGCATAATTCAATATAATAATAAGGTGTTGTAAATGTTTACGGTATGTCATTTTCAAAAAGAATAAATGGAAACTGCTGTAGAAAAAAAAAATGTATTTTTTTTATTTTTTCCAAAATTCATAATATTTAGTGAATCCAAAGAAGTTTTGGAGAAAGTGGACGTAATAGTAAGAAACTCTGCAGTATCTTCCAAACAAGCAGGATACACCAATTTCATCGAAATATTATATTTTTGAAGTGACACTTCTTTAGCGGCGGTTGGTTGGTTGGGAGTATCTTGGCAAATTCAACGGAAATTGCACACGGAAAAGATGCAACGGAAATGATGCAACGGAGGTGGTGCAACGGAAATGGTTGCGGCTGAAACAAGTGCTTCTTGAGTTGCATTACTTACTTTATTTCCAAATTTTTGTTCACTTTGTTTCTCTTTTGAAAAGGTAATAACGTCAATTGATTTTATTTCGCATCACTGTGGGAAATAGTGCCAATTGACGTTATATCCGTTGATCTTGTTACCTGTCACCTTTCAAATCATTTTGTACCGATAAAAAAGTTTTGAATGCAAAAAATAAAACCTTATCGCACATCTAGAGGCCAAGGTCTTTAATTTCACCTTTAATTTTGAAATTCGAAAGAACGATGCAAACGTAATGACCTTCACAACAAATGCCTTGCCGTATAATGTAAGTACATATTTTTAGATACTTAGTTAGAACGATATGACTTTTCGAAAATGTGGCAAGTCTAATCGAAGATATTTTAAAACTATAGCCCCATTGATACCAATTTTTTAACTTTTTAACCAACTTATTAAATAATTTGAATGTAACTTTTTAAACGCGTGGCAACCCTATTTAAACATTTCAGATGTTCAAATCAAATATTTCTTACCACTCTTTCGTTTGACACCCGCATTTTTATATATAACATATAACGTGTGTATAAGTTGATTAAATTCAACTTTCCAAACAGGCGGCAACCCTCTTCAAAAGTATTTGTAGGCTTAAACCTTAACTAACCTTCGTTTTACATTGCGATACATATTTTAGATTACAGATGAATAAAGTGGAATTGAATTTGAAACATTTGGCAACCCCGCTGACTACAGTTCAAAAGTAAAGCCCTTCAAACCCATTTCTATTGATACCCATATTTTAATAATTCATTTAAATTATTGAATAATTGAAATTTAAAGTTTTAAACAGGTGGAAACCCTATTAAAATAATAAAAAAATACTATTAGTGTTCAAGCTAAAGATTTCTTAACACTCTTTCGGTTGACACCCATATTTTACTATTTCATATAACTTGTGTTAAAGTTAACTAAATTCTTCTTTTCAAACAGGTAGCAACCCTCTTAAAACATTTTCAAACTACTACCTTCCTAAACCCCTTCCTTCTGGCACCCATGTGGTGGTACATATTTCCACATATTACCTATTCCCTTAATTCAAATTGACTTTTTAAACAGTGCTGGAGCCCATTTATTACATTCTACCGTGTGCCAAGGAGGTTCGCAAAAAATATCTGGTACAAACGGAGTTACCCGCTCTACATTGGCGGAACTATTGCAAACGGAAAAACGGGTGGGAGGAAGCTGGGATAGCTTGAAATAAAAATCCAATCCTTTTGCTCGAACATTTACTATATCTGTTACAACTTTACTCTAATAAGGATAGTCGCCTAAGCAGAATGTAATTAGTTCTCATCGGTGGATAAGTGAATATAATCCAGCGTAATGTGCAATGTAACTTTACGCTTTTGTTTTCAACTAACAGCGGCGCTCGCAAATTTAACCGCGTACCAATTTTGAAAATTAACCGCAAAGGCAGAAATTTAATCACACAGCCGAAAAGTGAAATTTAATTATTTTCTAGCTATATATGGGCATGCATAAGTATACATACATATGTATCTATATTCACACATACACCTGCGGTCTAAATAATAGCACCTCAACATTTTGACCAGTTTTGCTATTTTCATTTTGCTTATTTAATGTTTATTTTTTTTTTTAAATAAAAATTTTGCTCATTATATAAAAAATGTCATATAAATCCACATCTCACACTTTGTAAAAAAAATATCAAAATTCAATAATTTTCACCAAAATTTTAACATTTTTATTCAGAATTTTTTTAAAAAATTTAGTTCCATAGCCCATTGACTTTTCGTATAATAAAGTGGAAGTTTGAAGTGCCTACAAAATTGCATACCAAAAACTATTCTAAAAATTTTGATTAAGAAGTTTAAAATTTTAGTGAACATTTTTTTAATTTTCTTAAGTTTTTGTACAAAGCTTTTGTTTTTTTAACCGACTTCCAAAAAAGGAGGAGGTTATCAGTTCGTCGGAATATTTTTTTTTTTTGTTTTTTTTATGTATGTTACCGCATAACTTTGGACCACGTCAACCGATTTCGATAATTCGGAAAGGTAGTGTCTCAGAGGTGGTCCCATACTAATCTAGTTGAGATCCGATCAGTGGATCATTTTTTTTTATATGGGAGCTGAAGTCGGTTTTTTTTTGCTAAAAATTACTTGTTTTTATATTTTTTTGGCCTAATAACAGACAACATTAAACAATGTTTATTGATTTTATTTATTAAACAAACAAAAGACAAACAGTAGCAAGTAAGAGCAGCGCTGTCTTTGGCTTCATACCTTCCACGAACATCAGAAAATTTTACATTAACAGATTATTGCATTCGAAACAATTTATATATTTACAGCATACATAGATAAAGGAGTTACATATATAAAAGATCAGTACCAGGTTGACCGAGCTTTGCCCGGAGTGCATATACTTTTTAAAGTTTTCAAGATTTGCATAGCTTTAAAAAAAAATTGGATTTCCATATCTATTAAGTAAATTTCTTACTCCAAAATTTAGGTGGACACCCTATTCCGAAATCCGCTGGAATGAATGGTACATATCGAGCCCTAACCGCCAAAATAACGTAAGCGACATTTTTTTCAAAATTTTATTTTTGATGCAGAAATGCATCTAGATGTTCAAGGAATATTTCTGCATCAAAAATAAAATTTTGAAAAAAATGTCGCTTACGTTATTTTGGCGGTTAGGGCTCGATATCTTGATCGTATATGTACTATGTATACATAAAAAAAATTTGATTGAAATTATGAAGCGTAGCAACCCTGATTTCTGACCAAAGTTCCCAACAATACCTTTCATTTGATATCCATATTGCGATGTTTTAGATAAATTGTGTAGAATCGAAAATAAGTGGCAACCTTACACTATTATCCTAAGAGATAAAATTTTGTATATAGGGAAAGCATTGTTTAAGAACCTTCTCTTGGTACCCATGAATAGTAATAATTTACCTTTTTTTCTAAACAAAAAATTAAATAAATATGCGATTCAAAATAGGTGGCAACCTTATTAAAAATATTTTTGAATTAAAGATCTTTAAAATACGTACCATTTGATACCCATATTATGAAGTTTTAATCAATTTGTAACTAATTTCGAATAGGTGGCAACCTTAATCCCTATTCAGATAGCCTTAGAATCCAAAACATTATCTGTGTACAAAATTTCATCAAACTCGTTAGAGCCGTTTCCGAGAACCCTATGGATATATATATATATACAAGAATTGCTCGTTTAATATAATGAGATATCTAAACAATCAGAGGTATGGAAGATATACCTTATATAGCACCAATCTAAGTGATTTTCACTGCTGTGTGATCGGTATGTAAACCGGTAACACAATTTATTGGGTTTAGCTTCCCACATAAAGGAGATATATCGCATAAACTGGTATCTGAACAATCAGTGCTATAGGATATAAAGCTTATACAGCATAGATCTTGATGATTTTCTCAGTAGACTTTGTATTATTATTTATAAAATAGCTTACGAAATTTATCGGTTTTAGCTGTCCAAATGAAGGAGTTGTACAGTAAAACCCCATATCTGAAAAATCAGTTGTATGGAGGCAATAAATGCGGTATAGTGACCCGATCTTTTTTCATTTTACTGTAAACTTTCTGTTGATAATGCGTGAAAATTGTGCAAAATTTCATGTTCCTAGCTTCATAAATGGAGGAGTTATAACGAAAAATCTCATATCTAAACAATCAGTTGTATGGGAGCTACGTATATGTTATAGTGGCCCGATTCTTCCGGTTACGACAAATGATTAAAACATTATAAAAATACACCCACCGGATATCTCGAAAACTGAGAGACTAGATCGCATACAAACAGACGGACAGACGGACAGACGGACATGGCTAAATCGACTCAGCTCGACGTTCTGATCATTAAGGTATACCTTTTAATGGGACTATCTCTTCTTAATCTGGCACTTGCAAACATCGGAGCAAAGTTATAATATCATTTCATGCTCATGAATAATGGTATAAAAACTGGTCAAAATGTCGAGGTGCTATTTTTTTGACCGGCACTGTATAAGTAGTCAAATTTCATTAGCAGAAAAGTATAAAATCATACTTATAAATTGATTTGGTATATACTTATGTATGTGTGTATGTATAACATATTAGAATGTACGCATGTCCATTAGGATGGTCCAAATACCTCCAGAAACGCTATGGGGGGGGTACCCATAAAAAACCGTTAGGATTAAAAAATTTTAAAGTAAATAATTGGGTATTATTATTGGAAGCCTCCAGAAGAGAAACATATTGATTTTTAAGAATTCTATA
>NW_023458564.1:4374321-4421331 GCF_013731165.1 Rhagoletis pomonella | reverse complement strand
TTGGAAGCCTCCAGAAGAGAAACATATTGATTTTTAAGAATTCTATACAATTTTTACGAAAAGATGTTATTTCCCCGCATGAAATATATGCACAACTTCATGAGTTTTCAGGCAGTTGCGAATATAATTTTTTTTACCAAAATAATGCGGGTATTATCTTTTTCCAAACCTAGGGTTTAGAGCGTAACATTTTAAACATTTTCTGATCAGCCTAATGTACATACACACATACATATAAATACTACATGTGTACCATTTTTGAATATCGCAGGCTTTGCGGTGCGCCATTGCCGTGGTACTCCTTTTGTATTCAGGTGCGCTTAAATTACAGCTAAGTATTTATTTGCACACGCGGCACAATTGTGTGCACATATGTACATACATAAGTTTGTATGTAAGTCTGTATGTACATGCACTTATGTATTTACAAATTTCATTTGATTTCTGTAGTGTTTGTAAATTCGATTACTTGCTGCATACTGACGTACTCGAAGCCTGCCACACCTTGTTTCCCTCAGCATACTGTATGTAGTATGTTTGTATAAGTATGTATGTATATGGCAAATACACGATTATGTTCAAATCGACAAATGTGTCTATGTCAATTGATAATGGAAATACGTACGCAAAGTTTAACTGCACTTCATAGAAGCCATATGCAAATGCAGCGCAACTTCAAGTGTTGATACTTTTGAATTGTTGCGGATGCAATAAAGCTGACATGTTTTCGAATTTGTTTACCCCATCGTTAAGTGCGGCTAAGCTTCTAATTCCCATTCAATCAATTGCACTCGCAGCTGAAAGCCTACATATGAATTTCTGTATGCAAAGGTTCTAAATATCTGCACAGTTGTTGAAAGTCAATGAGCTGATAATTAATTCGACAACGCTCCCAATTCAAATGCCACTTAAGAGCGTTCGCATCTAAGTCGTTGCTGTTTTTAGCATAAGTGCAATTCCTTAATTTTTTTTTTTATAAAAATAAAACGTAAATACAGTAGTACCTTTTTGATTCGAGAGTTATTTGTGTCAAGAGAAAGTTACTCGTACAACTACTAACTTATTTTTTAACTAAATAAATATAATAAAGGACTCAAACAAACTAAAGGAAATGTATTGCACTTTATTAGTGTGTAGACAAGGAAGTAAGTTAGTAGTGAAAAAAATAAACACATACAGTCTGCTAATGTGAAATCGAAGAATCATTGTCGGGTGGTTATTGAAAGGAATATATTTTATTTTAGAAATTCACTTAACTATTCTAATGCTCATTGCACGCTCCAAGAGAAAATTTCATGAAGCACGAAGTTTTCAGGATATATCCACTACAAAAAAAAAAGTAATTTTAGGGCTCAAAAGTATAGTATGTTGCACCTTTGAAATATGGAAATTTCAACAGCGCGTTGCTATATTTTACAAACGTCTTTATTATGTTTCATTTTTGACGCGGGTTGTTTTTTCTAGTGTCACTCCTTTCTTTCGGCAGAAAAAAAACGCATTTATTGCATTCTTTCGCATTATTGCATTTATTTAAATCAATGGGGTTCCAGAAACAAGTAAAGTAAAAAATAAATCAAGTATTTGAACAATTTTATACTTAAATAAAATGTTTACCTAGGCGAAAAAGTCATTATCCCTCGGTTACTTTCAAATAATATGACTTTTAAATTAAGGCGTGCCAGCAGACGTGTTAGATGACTGCGTGTGGTGATACAGGGCGTATACGTTACATACGAGACTACGGTTTTACATATGTATGAGCATGAGTGGAAATTTTTACTTTTTTTAGTATATACGTATATCTTTTTAAAATTTTTATTTAAATACAATTGCGCGATGGAACTTTTTTATACAAAACTGAGGATAATGCATTTTTTAAGATAAGTGTGCCTCAATTTTCGACCAAAACCACGTTTTTGTCGAAAAATTTAACAACTGGTGATATTTGGTCATATACAGTCAGCGTTAAAAATATTAATACCCTGACGATTTGACGATTTTATTTACACATCGAGGGCTTATATGCAATACCCTCCATATCAGCACTTTTTACAAAAATGAGATTCTGATATAAAACTCCACCTAATACTTAACTGTCATCGGTGATATTAATGCTGACCTTGTATAACGTTTGACAGAAGAATTTACTATTAAATTGCAAAGTCAAAATTAACAGCAGTTATGACAGGTAAGTCCCAGATGGATTTTAACATCCAAAAGTAGTTTTTGTGAAAATTGTAGAGAGAGGGTATTGAATAGATATAAGCCTTCGATATATTTTCCATACCAAATTATTCTAATTTTTTTATAAAAATATAGTTCATTCAACAGAAATATAGTTCATTCAACAGTAAAAACCAGCACAATCAATTTTGTTTTTATTTCATATAGAACTTGGGAAAATTAAAGCAACACCAAAAAATTGTCAGCTTTTCAACGCGGTTTCTTGGAAAAATTTCGTCATCACACGAACCAAACCTATTTTTATATGGAAAAAAATGCGCAACAGCCTTGACAAAAAAAAACTTCTAAAAAATCAACAGTAATTTAAGCTTACATCTTATCATATAAGAATTTAACGGGCTACAAAACTGCATATCTACTCAAAACTCCGCCTTCGTTTGGCGATACCAAAGAACCGATTTCAAAACCAAAAACACCATTGAAAATTAGTTGAAAATTACGGTCCAAAATCGTTGTTTAAAAATTTCCGTATTTGTGTATATTTGTTGTTGCAATCTGTTCAGTTTGAGTGGTTTTCTCATTTTGTTTTTTTTTTTCGTATTTGAAATTTAACTTTGTAATAAAGATAAACGTGGTGATGAAGAAATAGTTTATAAAAAACTAAGGCAATATTGCAATTAAGGAAGAAGAAGAAAATGAAAACAATGAGAATTACATAAGAATTAAGAACATTGAAATTTTTTATAAGAATCGAACAAATCCAGTCTCCAAAACTTCATTTATCAAGTTATCGAAATTTATCAAGCCATCGACGTTTATAGTTATCGAAATTTATCGAGTTCGCCCTTTATAGAGTTAACGAAATGTATTGAATTATTCAAACTGAACAATGTTTATTGAGTTGTCGAAATTTATAGAGATACGGAAACTAAATTATTGAAATTTACCGATAGTTTTCGAGTTATACAAATTTATTGGATTATCGAAATTTGTCAAGGTAATGGAAGTTATCAATTTATCGTTTTTTTTAATTCTCATCATTTATGGAGTGACCGAAATTTATCGAGCTATCGTGATGTACCAAGTTCTTTCGAACTATCGAGTTATCGATAATTATTGATTTACCGGAAATTCGCCGTTTTATCGAATCGAAGTTTTTGCAACTTTCAAAGACTATCGAGTTTCTAGGGTTGTATAAGTATATAAAGTTTTCACTGTTTATCGGTTTATCGAATTCTATTGAGGTTCCAGAGTGTAGCGATTTATCGAAATTTGTCAAAAGATGTCGTAATTTACGGAGCTATTAAAACTAATAGAGTTGTCAAAATTTAAAGTTTTCCAAAGTTTATCGAGTTATCGATATATCAATTTATATCGAGATATGTAAATTTCTTAGTTATGATGAGTTATCGCATTTTATTGAGTTATCAGATTTTATTGTTTTTTAAATTCATCGAATTATCGATATTTAGAAGCCGTTTATTAATTTACTAATAATCTTGCAAGATGTTTGTTTACAATATATCATAAACGCTAATGCCAAATTCAAACGCTAGAATTACGTGAATTCGCAGATGCTATTGGATAATAAAAATGTTAGAGCTGCTGCTCTGAATACGATACAAAAAGAGGAGAGAAAAGAATATCAAAATGGCGATAATTATCACCGATTGGATTCTTAGCAACTTCCTACAGGGTTGCACTTCTTGTGACATTCGGAAGCCGAGTTGCCACAGATATATAACAAATTATCTAAATTTATCGACAAACTAGAACGTACACTACTACGGAGCAAGTGACAGAGCTTTTTTGCAAAGAAAAACCTTATTTTTACACGTCTTATAGTCAGTGTCGCTTCACTTCTTATTACCTTGAAAACACACCAATTTGTATAATTGCGGTTCCTTTTTCATACGGAGTATAACTCCGGCGGGATAGCGTCCAAGAACTATTGAGATGAGGTGTGATGGTTCATTCGAAATATGTTTTATGTGATTTCGACTCAAGTGATATTTTCACGGTGATTCCGAACCTGAAAGCAACTTTTCATGAGTTCCGATCGTTTTGAAAAACAAAGCAGCATCTTATGTACAAAAAAATGGCCTCGATTTCTACAACTTAAACAAATTATTTTTTTTTTATACGAGGAAAGGGAATCCAAGATAGACGCATGCTGGATCAGATTCAACTCGCCCTGCGTCAAGGGCCGCCACATTTGAAGCCAGCATCAAGCTATTAGCTCGCCTTCTCTTTTCTTCATTGCGAGTGTTCCTACCTTATCGACCACTGTAAACTGTGATCGTATTGAGCTGCTCTGCTTTCAATCTGCTCATTGTACAGATAGGATACCTGTGAATGTCGCGAGCGTGTCTCATGATTTTTGTTCCCTATGCGATTTCGCAGTTTTGTTGCCACCTGGCCAGCATTCTGTCTTTTGCTTATTTTGTTGCTTGAACTCTTCCGAGCTGTTCCTTCGTGTGCCACACCTCTTTTCTCCCATTTAGCCATTATTTTTAAAAAGGACTGTACTTATATTGAAGTCTGTCATTATTTACTATTTAGTACTTTCGCAATAATTCAATAAGGTAAGGCTTTACGAACTACGTAAATGAATTGGATAATAACATATCTATTGCAGCGTTATTATCTTTATGCTTTTCTTCATGTATATTGTAAAGACATTGTCATTATTGTTGTTGTCAACATCCATCCCGTATGAACATCGTATTGTTGTAGTACTACACTAGGTGGTGTCGGCGTCGTTATACTTTTATATTCGTTGCCTGTAAACTAAATTTTTCCCAGTCAGAAGATTGATTATTTGTTTTTATTATTAACTATTTTAAAAAGCCCTTTAGCTACACCCTCGCTCCAATCCGACATATATGTGTATTTAAAAAATAATACCGTCACTTTTTGTTATTCATACACATACGTGCATACATATTTACGTAAATACACCGACAGCAATATTTCTGAAAATATTGCTAGGTGTCAACCCAGAGCTGCTTTATCTATATGTATTTATGCACCTACATTAGACTGCATCACTCCCCATACAAAAACTTAACTTTTTTCAAGGATTAGTATTAGAAAAACTTGAATAAAGAAAAATAAAAAATAATAAAATTGGGACACGAATGACTTTTTTTGCACGTAAATAAACATAGTGGAAAATACCTTTCTACCGAGATCCCGTAAGTCTAAATGAGAATAGTTTTGGCCCAGTTATTTACGTTTTCCGTTAATCAATCTTTGAAAAAAGTAAAGTAAAAAAATCTCATCATTACGATTACATTGAAAAGGTTTTGAAATATTTTTATGCAGATTTTTTAAGCCTAATCTGTTTTGTCATCTGAGGGGACTTTTAAAAAAAGTTCTTTAACTAGTCTATTCTGCACGTTACCGAAGATTTTGTAACCGTAAAGTTTTATTATCAAAATAAATCACCGCGATTCTAGGTTCGTTGGTAATGCAGTTAAAATATTCAGCAATTCACCTATGAAGAATTGTGCAGATTCTGTCATTGCATATTTCACGGGGCAATATTTTGTTACCAGCTTATGAGATGGTAACAAAATTTACCGGTTACAAGAGTATAGAGAATGCGAAAAGGGTTTACAAATTGACAGGAACTTTATTTACCGTTTACAAACTTTTTATTACCAGCGCAAAATAGACCTGTAAGAAACTAATTTTATTAATGAAAAAATCCATTTTTGGAAGTATTTTCTCATTCGGTCCAGCTCACGTAAATCTAAATATTTTTCCAAAATATTTTGGTGGACGTCTTAAAATATAGTACATTTTGTAATCTCGATGGAAAAACCGCAACTTTTTAGTAATACAGTCTAACCTACATACATTCATACTTACATATGTAAGTATGTTTGTATATGTAGGTGTCGTTTGTGCGTCGAAGCTACCGACACCACTACATGCGGTCAAGGCCACAAGATGCACACAGTGTTACATATATGTAATTGTATGCAGTGCATTTGAATGTATGTACCTAGATGATTACTTTAATAATAATTAGGTATGGATGTACCTTTCCAAACACACTCAAGCTTCTTAAAAGTCGCTGGTACATACGTGCATATGTACATGCATTCATACATACAAATTTAGTTATGACAATAGCCATTTAAATATGTCACTTGCATAAATGAGTGTATAAAATTGTGGAAAAAATTACACTATCATACAAGTAAATATATGCGCGTGTATGTATGTAGGTGCCATTTATATGTACCTACATTTAGGCAAGCAGTACAATGGAAATAAGAAACATATGCACAGATATACTATGAGTTTGTATGTACATAAGTATAATAAGCTTATGACGTCAGTGAGGAGCTGCAAAAGCTGTCAAAAATATTCCTTAATACCGTATCCATATGTATGGATGTATTCATGAATATATGGATTTTGCAAGCGATTGAAAGTCATAAAAGAGCAAAGGACGAATAGCTCTCTATATCTCTCTCGTTTTATGTCACCTCAGCATTTAAAGAGCATGTCGAGCGCAGTTTTCGCAACTTGTTAATTGAGTTGAGCCCAAAATTGTCAACAGTGTCTGTCTGTATGCACAAGGGTCTTTATGTATGTTCATATGTATGCGTGAATCTGCATTTGGCAGCAAAACAAAAGATAAGGGGGCGCTGAGTTTTTATTTAAGTATTTATGCTGACCGAGATTACATTAGTATTACTATTAAATTAATTTGACTACCCAATAGGAACTTGGAAACGGAAATTGAAAAACTGACGATGTACATATGCACATTAAACTGCCCAAAAAAAAAAAAAAACAAAGTGTTATTTTTTTAACGCGTACCTCATTTTATTGGTTTCGTATTAAAAACTATCCGAATAAAATTTTATGCAACCGGCAACCCGTGCCGATTTGCAATCAAAGTTATCAGAATAAGCTTTGTGTAGTTCGCGAGTTTTGTTAATTTGCTCATTTTACTTCTGTATAGTTCGGTTTTGCTATACAGTATTAGGACATATCGAGCCCGAACCGTCAAAAAGATGTAAGCGATATTTTTTTTTTTTTCAAAATATTCTCTTTGATGCAAAAATGTTCCTGTTCTACATAGATGCAATTCTGCATCAAAATTAAAATTTTGAAAAAAAAAATATATCGCTTACATCATTGTGGCGGTTAGGGCTTGATATCTAATACAGTGGTGCTCCAATATAACGAATGCCGATATAAGGAATGTTCGGTATAACGAACACTTTTTTTCAATGCATTGTTGACTCTGTATAACGAATGTTGGAAATTTGAAGAAATCGATATTACGATTGCTTCTCTTTTTTTTTATGACTGCTTCGAGAAGTGCATAAAATGATCTGAAGAAAATAATGTGAAGCATCAAAAGGCACTCGATCTCAAAATTTTCTCGTCTTAAAATACAATCGAGCACATCAGACTTCTTTTCCATGAAATAAAACCACCTCAAATGTTGAAAATTTTGGTTGGGAGCTCTAGCTTCAGTTCTCTGACTATGTTTTTTTTTCTTTATATTATAACCTATGTATGGAATTTCACCAGCAAATTAAATGGCAAATTATTATTTTTTCTGTCAATTTCCATAAAAAACTCAAAAAATTAAAATAATTTTTCACCTTAATTGCTTTCGTGAAATTGGCTAAAGTTGATGCGCAGCTAGTGAAGAGATTTATTGAGAAAAGTTGAAAGCTATCGTATTATGATCGGAAATTGCTACCTTTGTTCGAATACCGATGATCATTCCAAAGCGGAGACTTTCGATTAAGGTTCATAACGCTACTAAAGCACGCATAAATCTGTGTTTTTCGCTACGAAAGTAAGTAAGTAAAAAAATTGAGACAAACTATTTTCTAGGCCAAAGCTTTTTTGAGCGGCCGGAGAGATAAAGTACTACATTATGAAGACCCGAGCGTATTGCATGCAAAACTTTTGAACTTCATGAAAATCTAAGTTTTTAGGAGAGGTATCAAATAAATCAAAATAACTAAGCCAAAATACTACCACGAAGCTTTTCAATGCATTAGGCATATTGTTTTTGGAAACAAATTAATCGCGTATGCTACATATGAATATAAATACATACACATACATATGAGTGAAATGGTCTGTTTTCTCTGTAAGCATTCATAAATGACAGACGATACGTATATATGGGACGTGTTCCTAGTTATCGCTGCATCTTTATTTTTGGTAATTGGCAATCGGCGATGAAAATAGAATACAACTTGTTGTTACGTTATTTACTTTTTTTTGTATTGCTTTCAATTTCTACTAATTTTTCTGTGTCAGTACGCAGCATTAGCACAAAGCACACGCAAAGTGTTACAAATGCTCTTCTTAAGAATTCTCGCCATTCGCGAGGCTGTGTGGGGCTGAGCGTCTGGGGAGCTGAAGTCCTTCATGGTGATTTATTGTTGTTAATGGCATTTCGTTGTGATTTGTAGGCGCGGCAACAGCAACAACAATACAGCGGGCGCCAAAAATAGGCGAAGGAATTTCTTAGCAAAAATTCGAACCAGCTGTTGTTGCTACTGATTTCCGAGAGTAGTATATCCCTTGATAGCGTATCGTTTAGACCGTTAACGAGTGCATAATTGAACGAACGAAGCATTTTTAAGCAACCGAGAGAGCGATAGGAAGAGAGATGCAAAGAGAGTAACAAAGAAAGAGAGCAGGGTTTGTTGTGTAGCCGCTGGATGGTAAATCGAATCACGACTGTCCGAGTAAGGTTGTCACGCACGTCAGCGGCCCATTGCAACCGCTACGGAGGTCACAAGCATTCTGTGGTGCATTGTGGTTATAATGGCTATCGCTCAGCAAGTATTAGTAGTAGTAGGCCAATAGGCCAGCTGTGAGTCGATCGCCTTCGAAATTTTTGGCCAACTATTCAAGCAGGCAGCAAGTGATTGTGTGTGCCTGTGTATGCGTGCCTGGCTTTGACGTTTATACAGGTTTTGGTGGATGTTTTCTTTGATAGTCAGCCATTTGTTATTATGTCTGCTGTTATGCCGTTTCAGCAGCTTTTTTTTCGTAACAAGTAGAAGCTTTCACGCTTGAAAGCTTTTCTACTGGCGCACCCTTCATTTTTTACTATTTATTGTTTATGTTGTTGTTTTTGTGCTTTTATTTACTGGTTGCTCTAATAAACCTATTACAATTACATTTTCATCCATACGGTCATCCATTTCGTTCAACATAAAATAAAAAAATATGTTAAAAATCAAATATCGGTCTATATATAGCAACACATAAATGCACATACATATACATATGTGCATTTGTATGTACATCTAACCAAGCTTTCGCTAATTATTTTCTGCTACTGGTTATCGGCTTCTGTTCTGTCACCTGCTGCTGCTGCTGTTGTCGTTGCCTATCACAACGCTGTACATATACTATTGAGCACGTTGTCCAGCTACCACTGAAATGTTGCGCTTTGACGCAGCCACAAGAACCAGCCGAAAGTCAGTTGCAAGTTTTTCTCTAAGTGAAAGTGTTATACGTTGACAACAAAAACTCACCCTCCTAACTTTAAGTCATATGACTTACTATACTATGTATGTATGTATGTATTTATGTAGTAGGTGAATACGCAGTAGGTATGTATTTATGTAAATATTAGCGCTGCTATTCATGTCGCAACACTCTTCGTGGTGAATAGATAAAGAAATAGAAAGAGTCTAAAACTCTTTCTCTTCATTGGTACTATGTATCAGTGTTGCCACGGTCAAATTTTTTTTCCTACCAAGGCCAACCAAAACCTACCAACCATTTTTTTTAGTTTTTAATTTTTTTTTTTCAGTGTCAAGTTTATTAAAAATATAGATAACATAGCATTTAGTAAAACTAAAACACAGCTAGCACAATAAAAACAAATTAACTGCGTATAATAATTAATTTTACTGTATAGACTTATACAAATGTATTTCTCTTTACAAATACATATTGTTATTATTATTATTACGTCTTGAACTTTTAAAGCGCATTTAGGCTCCACGCTTTGCGAGACAGTCAGCGCTTTCGTTGTGTTCAAACCCTTCATCTCCTCAAACCCACCACAGCGTTACGCTATTGTGGGCTACCAGGTGGTTCAAAAGAGTTTTACAGCTGCCAACAAGCCTTGATGCCGTTGATAGAGTCTATGGCTTTTAACGCTGCCTGACTATATGACATACAAATTATTCTGGCCCCATTTTCTCTTCCACGAAGGCATTAGCGAACACATACCTCGATTACGAAAACTTCCACCTGGAATATCATTGGGTATGTGCCCATTGGCAGACTTTCCTGCCTGCCACAGTACTACCGTCGTCCATCTTCGATTTGTCGGAATACCACACTCGGGATATTTCGTCAATCATAGTTATTCTCGCTTCACAGCAGTCCCTTTCAGGAATTCTGTCCTTATAGGGTTTGTAGAAGGATAACTCGGTGTCATCTAGAAATGACTTGAGAACCTCCAAATGACACCTAAGATCTCCACTATTCCTGCTGATTGTATTGAGCAGCCTTAGTGCGCTCCAGCAGGCCTATTTTTCGATCAGAATTAAGAAAGGACGAATGCCTGTAATGAAACCAAGCTCATCCGTTGGACAGGTGCGCGTACCTCCTCCGGTGGCCAGTCGGTGCAGCTTACTCAAGGTGCCACCCGCGTTTACTTGCTTAGCTTTTGGCCACCACCACCACCACCAGGCCAGTGCGGGTCTTACTACCGTATTGAAAGACCAATACGTTAGTTTGGGTGATATTCCCCAAGTCTTACACTTAAGTCTCTGACAGGCATAAACCGAACTTGTAACCTTGTTGCTAACATTCTAGAGATGTGAGTTCCAATTGAGGCTTTTGTCCAGAGTTATCCCTAGATACTTGGCCTCTTCTGAGAACTCAATTTTTGTCGCTGCCGAGGTGAGTCTAGCAATGTTGACTTTCCTTCTTTTGGTAAATGGGAAAATTGTGGACTTCAGTGGGTTTATTAACAAGCCCTTTTCAGCGCACCAGTCTTCTGTACATATAGATATACACATATGTATGTAGTTTATCACATCTTTGTAGTTCAGTTCAATTTAAATTAACTTGTTGGGCCATCAGCACAATAAGGAAGAAGGTTGCTAAAAAGTTTAAAGATACATATGTAACTATTTTGGTCGCGGAACCTACCAAAATCCAATCCATCCTACCAACGGAAGTAAACCTTTCAGTTTTGGTAGGAAAAGCGCATATGTGGCAACACTGCTATGTATTTCTGTATTTCTTATGAAGCGTGGTGCTTTAAGCTTTTACTTCGAAGAGTAAAAATTTACGAGCTAGGCCAGGGATGGACTTTCAAAATTTCTAAATGTGCCAAATGTTCTTCAAAAGTAGTGCCGAAAAGAAGTTGAAAGTGCCACAAAACTAAATTTTCATTCAGGCATTATAAGAAATATATATTTTTAGAAATAATATTTTTAAAATACTCTGAAATAATACAATAATTGTTAATTAACTAAATTATTAGAGTAAATCACTTTTTTGAAGTATTCCTTAGACTTATACATAAATTCATAGTAAAACTACACAGAATTCTAATTACGGAGGGGAAATACACTGAAATATAGCTTTTCTGACATTTTTACCTATAAGCGAAATAATGGCAGTGAGACATTTTCACCAGTTTCAGCTATCCTTTTCATTGAATATTTTTTTATTGATTTTATATAAAAGTCTAATTCATAATTGAATAAACACAATATATGTACACAAATCGGCTTCTCAAACTTTGTGCAAAAATTATAAAAATTCAGCAGGTTTTCGCAGTAACAAACTTTGAATTCAGAATTTTTAGGGAGATACCAAATGTCCGATTTTATGCATTTTTCCATATAAAAATCTTTTAAATGGATGAAGTGTATGACACCGTCAGAAAAAAATATCAAAACTCATCGGGACATTGCAGAAACTTACACTTTTATTTAATGAACTATAAAACTGCAAACATAGAATCTTTCTAAAACTTCTGAATTAAAAGCTTGTTGTTGCGAAAACTTACTTTTCGTACTGCGTATTCACAATAGAATTCAGCGGATTGTAAATATTTATCACGACCCTTATTTAAATTTTTTAGTGCTTTTTATTTTCACTTTCTATAATGTGGTATTTGGTTTTTTGTTATATATTGGCTTGCATATGCTTAATTTCTATATTTTATGATTGTGTCAAAACAGGAATAATTGTGCCAAAAGTGCCTCTGAGAATGAAAGTGCCAAAAATGGCATTATTGTACCTACTTTTCCATCACTGAGCTAGGCTATTGAGCTATGAAAGGAAGCTCTGTTATAAACCCAGTAAAAGTTTAAGGCAGCTTTCTATGCGTTATAGTATAATGCATCACATTGCAAGAATAGCATTATCAAAATAGGCGATTAGGATTCCTTTTAGATGTTAACGCCAAATCATAACACAACAAGCTAAAAAATAAGAGCTGTTAAGTATGTGTTTCAATAAAAAGTTTTAACTAGCACTTTTGTGGTGGTATCTGGACCCCTAGAAAGCTGTTGGAGACCATTTCATTTTGAATTCGTGAAGGTATTTTTCTATGACCTCCACTTTCCTTCTATAGAGTATCTCGCATTCGGCATTAATTCGGAATAGTTTGGTGGATTGACTTCTTTTTGAACCAAATTTACATATCCCTTTGAAACCATGCACGTGAACCAGATTAACCGCTTTTTTTTCTAATAATTAACAGAACCATTAACCGAATCGAAAATTTCCGCAATAGTTTGATCCGAGTCGAAAACTAAACCACTTTTTATGAATGTTTAACGCTCGTTTCGACCAATTTTTAATAGAAAAGTCTTGTCTACTTTTTTAGCTTTTCTTTTGTAAACCCTAGAATACTGAGGGTGGCCTGTGAGGCGAGTTTTCATGTCTACTGAGAGGAGCGCTGTACGAGCTCTTGGCGAAACACACTTCGCAAAGTGCTCTTCTGAGTTAAATGTGAGCCATTTATATAAAAAATTCAAGGTTGTTTTTTAAGAAAAAATTGTTTTTTTTTTTCACAAAGTAAATAGTCCCCCAGCCGAACATTAGCAATAAATCTAATTAATCTAAATTATTTTAATTTAACTTTTTAAACTGACGCAACCCTCAAACACTTTAAAAATATTCTAAATTATCAAAAATCTCTTTCATTTGACATCCATTTTTAATATTTCATATAACTTGGGTATATATAATTTAATTCGACTTCTCAAATAGGTGGCAACCTCTTTAAAATATTTTCAAACTACTACCTTTGTATGACATCCATATACCATACCTTGTTCACTTACCAAATTCCTTTAATTAAAATTGAATTACATTTTTAAAGCATTTTCAAAACCACTTAGGTAGATATCTATTTTGTAACAATTAATTTAACTTTTTAAATAATTTTAGCTTAATTTCTTAACAGGTGGCAACCTTTTTCCAAAAATTAAAACCTTACTGAATATCCACATCCTAAGCCCTAAGCCACATCTCAGCTTTGAAAATCGAACGAATGGTGCGGATCTGAGGGCATTGAATATTAAATAACTTGAGTTTAATTACTTGACAGGTGGCAACTCTCTTCGAAAAATTAAAACTTTATTGCACATCTACAGCTCAAGCCCTATAATTTGACAGCTTATTTTGGACAAGAAATCCCTTCGCGTATTATAAATATAGAATCTTGGAACATTATTTTAGCTCCGTTCTAGTCAGATATGAAAATATTTGTAACAAATGTACCTTCAAATAAAGGAGAGTTAAAAATGCAATTGTAAGTATTTGCTTTGTTTTTCAACACGGAACAGCTATGAAAAGTACTTATTACTGCTGGGGAAATCAAGTTTTGTGCCCTCAAATTTGTTCATTGTTGAAGTCACAAATACGAGCGCCACAGATTTAGCTCAGACCTCAGCCGTTTTGCAACCTTGTTAAGGTAAACTGGAATTTTAGATTTGAGAAAAAACATGAGGATTGAGGAGTATTCACGATGAGAAGCATTTGAGTACGCTATTGATGTTGGCTAAAACGGCAACACAAACATTTAGCCATGCACTTCTTCACACCATCTGTGTATTTTCAATATGCGAAATATCCTTTTAAAGCTTTCAGCCTACCATCGTTATTTTTCTTCACACAGGACGATTGCAAACATATAACTTCTTTTCTTCCGACGATTTCGCAAAGGAACCATTCATTGCTCTAACGCACTTTCAGCCACCTTCGACACTATTAACAGCAACAATGTTTTTTTTTTTGCTAACTCAGTCAACTAAATGACTTGTTAAGTGATTTAGCAAACTTTCTTTAGCTTTGCTGCACTCCCCTGCTCCTCTCCGGCATCAACCATATATTTGCTTTACAAATACGGCTTTAGCTTTCGCTTCATTTGAATCCTGCATATATTTTTATTCAACTTTCTTTTCTTATCGTTTGCAAAATACTTCCATCTTGTTTTAAACGGATTTATACACAAGCAAATTGCTGATGTTATCGCCCTACTCTTCTAAAACCAGTTTTTTAATAAAACGCATTTAAAGTTTTTCCTTTAAATTTTATTACTTCACCAAATGAGCATAGTTATACCTACTACATACATACGTACATACACACATATGTAAGTGCATTGGAAAATACTTAAGATACAAATTCGAAGTAAACACTCCAAATTAATTTAGCATATGCAAAGCGGCGCAAGTGGCTCAAATGAAACGAAGTCTGTAAGTCGAAGTCACTACGACTTATCGCCCTTTACCAGCCGACTTAGGCGAATGATTGCTGATCCTATACTCAACAGTATCTACAAATTCTTTCGAGATGCTCAATATGAAGAATCAAAGATTTTCATTCTACAAAAAAATCCCCAAAATTCGTATGAAAATCTGAAAAAGTTGCTTAAAAAACGATGCTTTTTTTCATAAAACAGTATAGCTAATTCTTTAAAAAAAGCGAAGTATTTGTATGCATATGCGTACATAAGCCAGCACCGAAAAAAGGTCGCTGTACAATCTTGAGTTTTAAATGTTTTTGCAAGGCAATTTTTGTAAAAAAAAGTTTTTTTGGCCGAAAGTGGGGTTCGCCGTTTTACATTTTCCGTCATATTTTCGGCATGTACAGTAGCGTGGGCCGAAAATAGGATTTTCTTTATAATTTCATTCTGTGTGAAATATGACAATTTTTTGTCAATATCTTAGGCTCACCCAAGTCCATCAAAGTTCAAGTGCTAAAGAAAAGTTTTCTTAGCTTTCTTCGATTCTCTACAAAAAAGGCCCATATATCCCAAATTATGTAGGACTAATACTTTCGAACCTAACGGAACAACGTCCTACGTAGACATAGAATGCAGGAAGACGCTCAACCTGCTAGCACCAAAGTGCTCCTTGACTGTTGCATGGGTCCCTGGACATAGGGTGATTCCTGGCAACTGCCTAGCCGACGAGCTGGCAAAGAGGGGGACGGTAATATCTGAAGTCAATTATGCTCAGAATGCGGGCATACCTCTAACCTCCTGCAAACACAGACTAAAGGCTGAACTCATCGAGGAGGTAAACACCAGGTAGGCTGCGGAAACCACCCGCCATACTACCAGGAAAATCAGGCCAAAGATTGATGTAAAGCGATCCATAGCTCTTACTCGGCTGAACCGCTCCTCACTCAGATTAGTAGTCGGGGTAATCACCGGACACTGCCTGATGGGCACACACGGTAAAAGGTTAGGATACACCACCAACAATTTTTGTCGCAGCTGCAGGGACGAGGAGGAGGAGGAGACCATCGAACACTATCTCTGCCATTGTCCCGCCCAGGCCAACACGCGCAACCTACTCTTCAACAAGTACTTTCTGGATTGTTTAGCCGACTTGAATTCGGCGAGCGTCCTCGACTTTTTGTGCTATATAAAACGCACTCGGTGGTTCATTTACTAAGGGAGGGTAAGAAACAAATGGCTTCAGCCAATGGTTTTACAACGGGCCTTCCCAGCCTACGTGTGATCCGCGCTCTGCGCGGGGCAGCCACTCTAACCTAACCTTACCTAATACTTTCGAAGATACTTGCAATTTTATTTAAAAAAATGTATTAATTAATTTATTTATTAATTTTTATTTTTTGAGCACATTGCACTTTGATGGGCTTGCTAGAGCCTAAGATATTGACCAAAAATTGTCATCTTTCACACAGAATGCGTTTAGAGCATAATGAATCATATTTTTGCTATTACCAATCAAAATTCTAAAAAAGGGGATTTTCGGCCCATGCTAATATACAGTGGGATCTTAAAAAAAAAACATTTAGTTGCTTTGCAAAACTTCTTTAGACTCAGAGGTGTACGGCGATTTTTTTTCCTTGTAAGGTGGTACGATCTAATGGGGATACCAAGTTAACATTTATGGCTTATTATCTAAGAAATTTTTTGAGCTTGTAGTTCAGAAGTTTACACCCGCTCTAATCAGGTTAGGTTATAAATCAAGAAACCATAATAATAATAGTAAAAAAATACGTTTCCATCCACGATTCATTCAATAAGTGCATCACTGATTTTCCACGAGTCGTCCTTTGAAGTAGGTTAGGTAAGGTGGCAGCCTCATGGCAGCCAAAGTACTTCAACCTTAGCCTCGCAAATACTGAGCACCTCCTTAGGTAGTGTCGACGTCAACACCGTCATCTTCTAGATAACTGCGACACATGGGATCAGGCAATATGTTCAGCCTTACTGCGTGAATACCGATTGGACAGTGACCCATTAAAACCACTCACCAAGAGTGGGAGCTGGGGCTTTGTAAGTGTCAAGAGTGCGCTTGACCAGAAGGCCTTGCAATCGCGCATGTGATCAATGGCACCTCTAGCAGCTCATTATCCGGCGATAGCATTTCCAGGGTACCTTTCTATGCAGACTCTCTGTTTAAATAAAATAACATTTGCAACCTTCAATAGAAACTTCAAATAAACTATGAACGAAAATTTCGAAAAGAGATAGAAAACATATAACAAGATTGTAACATGATTTTTGCCAACCTGCAACCTGTGGATCGGGGAGTACTTAGTCCTAGACCTCTCTGTCCAAATAGTCATATATCGCATTACCAGGTACTCACGAGTGACCTACAACCCAGAGTAGGACAAGTTCTTTACGTTTTCCAACATAATTTATTTGAAACTCGCGTTATCGAAGTAGTCTGGAAGTAATTAGAGGGCTGGAACGGCCTTAAATGTAGCATGGCTATTACTACAGACACGTAAACTCCTGGATCTTTTCCCATTTTTCACCACGTAGTTCATGACCTTGGGGATCCGCAAATACCTCGGTTTGTAATACCGCGGCATATTCTAAATGAAAAAAGTGAAGATCATCTCCCACTATCTGGATATAGGCACCGGAGCCTGACCCAGGGTCAGTTTTGGAGCCAACAGTAAGGGTTTGATAATATGTGGTTCCAGGCTGGGTTTTTCAATTAAGCCAGTATTCAGTATTTCAGCATCTTCTCAATCTTCCCGGGGTGGTACCCATTTTGTGAGAGATAGCTTCAATCCCTTATTATAGGAAACGGAGGCATGAAAGCACGTACACTGTTTTCAGATATGGATATGGAATCCAGCTAAGCGCCTTCTTGAGAGGGGTTACACTCTTCAAAGTAAACAGTTAAACTTGTTTCCCCTATATGCGGGACTCGGTGCACCACGGCCTTCAGTAAATACCAGTTGGCTTGAAGGAGGCATTGGCCGTAGTGCCTGATGCGATGACGCTTCGGATCAGAGGTATTACGGCAATGAGCAGAGGGCTTTTAACACTAAAAAAACAGCGGCGCCCCAAGAACTCTTGGCGTGGAGGAGAGATATTGATCAGGTCCCGCCGGCGATGAGGTTTTCGTAAGGCAGGAGACCTGATTTTGGCGCCAAGCCAAACTTCCAGCCAGGATCTAAAAAAGTTTCCCTCGATTGACTTGAATAGTAAGCAACGCGATATTAAATATTTCTTTTAATATTTGATATTTCATGCTCGAACGGTTGCACCGTAATACAAAATCAGCATGAACATATTCCATGCGCCGCGAATGTGCATTAGGGTCGTCCAAAATAAGTAAAGTCGGAATTTTAATGTTCTCACCCCTATATCAAACAAATATATCCAGATTTCGTTTTATTTTAAAAACAAAAAAATATTTAGCGGTCCCTAAAAGCGCTCAAAGTTTTCCATGTATTTTATATGGGCAAAAATAACTTTTCGTAGAAATGATATAGAATTCTTGAAAATCTATCTGGTTCTCTGCAGGAGACTTCCAATAAACATACCCAATTCTTTATTTAACCACTAAATATATTTAATTAGTCCTCCCATTGCATTTTCTGGGGCTTTTAGCGGACCTATAAAATATAGTTACTATGAAAAAATGGCTAAATAAAGAATTTGGTATGTTTATTGGAAGTCTTCCGAAGAGAAAGTTTCAAGAATTCTATATCATTTCTACGAAAAGTTTTTTTTTTCATATAAAATACATACATGGAAAATTTTGAGCGACCTCTAAATATTTCTTGATTTCAAAATAAAAGCTAGGGTTATATTTTTTTCGGTATAGAACAATTCAAGGGGGGAGAGCATAAAAATTCCGACTTTACTTTTTCGCATGCATTACATACATACATAGTATATATGTGCCAGGGATGTTGCGAATGTTTGCATTCGCATTCGTTAAGCGAATGATTCGCATCATTTTACACATTCGCACAAAATGATACGCATGTTTTGCGAATGCGAATGTGTACATTAGTCCACTCTAATGTTGTTGAAATGGCTCTAAGTCTGTCTAACCAGGGTGCGGACAATAACCGGTGTTGAGACAGTTTCTCAACGGAACGAAAGCGCCCTGATTTTCTTAGAATTTCGAACGAAAATCTACGCCCGCTCGATGTGAAATCAAGTTTCATTTTGCATAGTTTCAACACATGTAATATAAACTTAAATTAAATAAATTTGCTGAATATGCTATCGTTAAATTATACATATTTTAAGGTGTGAAAACCAGGCATGACGAGATCTTGATTAATTGCTTTTGAGCTACTTTATGCACGAACTAACTAAAGTACAATTTGCGCACTATATAACTCGTCTTACGACTCGTGACAGAAGTCATATCGATAAAAATGAAAGTAACGGGTGATTTTTTTGAGGTTAGGATTTTCATGCATTAGTATTTGACAGATCACGTGGGATTTCAGACATGGTGTCAAAGAGAAAGATGCTCAGTATGCTTTGAAATTTCATCATGAATAGACTTACTAACGAGCAACGCTTGCAAATCATTGAATTTTATTACCAAAATCAGTTGGCAGAAAATCCGCTTTTTTATCGACAAATTTTGTTCAGCGATGAGGCTCATTTCTGGTTGAATGGCTTCGTAAATAAGCAAAATTGCCGCATTTGGAGTGAAGAGCAACCAGAAGCCGTTCAAGAACTGCCCATGCATCCCGAAAAATGCACTGTTTGGTGTGGTTTGTACGCTGGTGGAATCATTGGACCGTATTTTTTCAAAGATGCTGTTGGACGCAACGTTACGGTGAATGGCGATCGCTATCGTTCGATGCTAACAAACTTTTTGTTGCCAAAAATGGAAGAACTGAACTTGGTTGACATGTGGTTTCAACAAGATGGCGCTACATGCCACACAGCTCGCGATTCTATGGCCATTTTGAGGGAAAACTTCGGAGAACAATTCATCTCAAGAAATGGACCGGTAAGTTGGCCACCAAGATCATGCGATTTGACGCCTTTAGACTATTTTTTGTGGGGCTACGTCAAGTCTAAAGTCTACAGAAATAAGCCAGCAACTATTCCAGCTTTGGAAGACAACATTTCCGAAGAAATTCGGGCTATTCCGGCCGAAATGCTCGAAAAAGTTGCCCAAAATTGGACTTTCCGAATGGACCACCTAAGACGCAGCCGCGGTCAACATTTAAATGAAATTATCTTCAAAAAGTAAATGTCATGGACCAATCTAACGTTTCAAATAAAGAACCGATGAGATTTTGCAAATTTTATGCGTTTTTTTTTAAAAAAAAGTTATCAAGCTCTTAAAAAATCACCCGTTACTAGATTATTTATTCCTGTATAATATAACATATTTTAGACAGTGGCGGCAACAGCCGGCTTTTAGCTTCAGGCGTTAAACGGTTAAGTAGTAGTATATCAAGCAACATTGTAGTATCTGGAGGCATTAAAATATGTGAAATTAAAGCTCAATTAAAGACCTATCTTAAAGAAAAATGAACTCATCTCAGTGAAAATCCTCTCGATTGGCGAAAAACTAAACTAAAAATCGCATATATTTGAGCGCTCCACCCGCCAGCGTTCCAAGTGAGCAATTGTTCAGTGCAGCCGGCCTTGTAGACGAGCCTCTAAGAAATCGCCTCAGCTCATGGGAGAAAAGGCAGCAAAATTACTTTTTTTTGAAATACAATATGCCTCTTTTGAACTTTGACTATTAGATTAAAGCACTGTATAGGTTAAGCAATCGGTCATTGTTCTAATTATTTACAAAATTTTTAAGTAATAAAAATGAAATTATAGCTTTTTTAATGCTATTCCTAACATTCGCCTTCGCATTAACATTCGAAACATCCCTAATATGTACGTAAGTATATGCAAGCAAACACGTGTAATCTGGCATGTAAGAAAAAACGTGAATGACTTGAAGGGTTGTGTCAGCCGAATTATCTCTGAAAGCATTAAAGTATGTAGGCATGCATATATACATTAGGGATGTGCGATTAATCAACTAAAAATCAAAGAATAATCATTTTTAATTAATTTAACAAACGTGGATAATTTGCTAACATATGATCATTTGACATTTTATTTTAATGAATATGAAAAATGTGGTATTATAATTGGTGTATTCACAACGGTTTCGTAAGTATGGTAAACTTTCAACAATTAAATAAATATTTGGAGCACTTGAAACCACAGTACAGTACAGGATATGATTAACTAGAATCTTATTAATCAAAATTTTCAATTGATCAATATTCTGATTAAAAATTCTTTATCCGATTAATCGTGCTTCCCTAATATACATATGTACATATGAATGTATTTTATATATGTACCTATGTAAATATACTTATACGAGTATGAGCAGGTAATGGAAAACGGTTTAGTGGGTTTCACACCATTTCACCGAATCTATATGTGTGTATTTCAACGTACATATATATACAACCTTACCTTAATATAGAAAGGCCATAACTCATTTTCTTTCGAAATTCAGCTTTGTACAAAGGTCGGTAGATTACTCACTGAAGGCCCGATCATAAAAACCATTACTACTTAAAAAAATTAGTTTGAGTGACAATCAAAACCCAAGATTTTGTCCCAACTTAAGAACTTAATTTATATAAAGTTTTTTAACTACTATTGAAGTCCACACAAGTTTTGATAGGTTCTTTTGATATTAAGGTAACGATATGTGCGTATACCTATGCAGATAATTTTCTGTTTTTATTTTACTTGGGTAAATCAACCTTGATTTGAATTTTGCGATAAACGTTTAAAAAGTGCACTTGATGTTTATTTACACACTACACATAAACATTTAGACATTTGTATTTTACATGAACTCATGAGTGCGCGTGCAATTTTGTATTAAGGTACAAATAAATTTAATTTCGTCTAGACGTCGTGACAGTTAAGTGCGTACATATGTACATATTTATCGATAATTGTTTAGATGCTCTTATTGAGTGATTGCATTCAATATTTCGTAAAATGATACAAGCAGTTCAGAAAGAAAACAGAAAAGGAGTACATAGATTAGTAAGCGCTTTGGGTTGTAGGTAGTAATGAATCGCAACGACATCATTTTTCAATGACTCGCGCGAATAGGTATTTAGGTTTTGCTAAGTAAGCACAGACCATACGCAGACCATACGCAGACATGTGCTCATTAAGCAGCTATCGTACGCTAATATCGATATTTTGCGATATGTTAGTAAACGAACGCAAACAGTTTCCCTATGACTTCGCTTCAATTTTCAATGGTTTGATTTTGACATGAGCAACTAACCTCTTCCGAACTGCTCAATCGTTTATTTCTGTGAAACGCTGGCGGACATTTTGAGATCAAACTGTTTGCATGACATCAAACACAAACATATGTACATATGTACATATGTATGTAAGCATGTCTGACACCACAATGAATGATGAGTATTGCGGAGAAGGGTAACATGTCTAACCAATTTCCTACGAGAATCAGTTGCTGGTAGCACAATCGTATGCAACAACCAAAAAATATGTTTGTAGAAATATGCCAGGGAAAGACTTAGTGACCTCATCAAGCGCATGGAGACACAGCTATGCGTAACGTCAACTTAGTGGCCTAGTCATCATTCAAATTTTTGTTGAACTAATTGCTACCTCTGTTGCATATTAGATTGAAATTGTGCAGAGCAATGATTGACAGTTGGTATACGACATACATGTGTACATATTTACATACTTATGTACTTATATGAAAAGAAAATTATCTAAGTTACATATGTCTAAAAAATGTTCTACGCCTTATTTGTTTGAAAAGTAGTTAGGTTATCGTTTGCATGTACATACTTATATCAGTGCTGATAATACCTGGGCTGAAAAACTCTAAAGTTTTTGCGCCTTTTTTTGCCCAAAATTCACCAGAACCCTTGAGTTTTGTAGTGGCAAATACTGCTTTCCCCGATATAGTGTGGGGAAATATGGAAACTAATTTTTTGGCTGACCGTAGATATAACCAGTTGATCCCAAAGTCAGCTTGTAGATGACAATCCTACTACTGCGTTTTTCAAATGCGCATCTGCCACAAGCTTTTCAACGTTTTCAGAAAGTGTTGAGTATGTCGTTTCAATCGGTCGTGGAAAAGAGGCCACGAAAACCGATGTCATCTCTTTCATAAACGCCTGTAACACAGTGCAACAGCATTTGTGGGGGCAGAATGATTTCAATCCAGGATGAAAGACCTAGACCCATGTAGTAAAACCCCGAAATATTTTTGGATTATCAGGTAAATTTTTTTCCTTTAAAGCCATATTAAGTTTGCAATTTTTTGCCTGGGTATTGTTAGAATAAGTTCAAAAAATTATGAAAACTCATATCGAAGCGAAATATCTAGTTAGGGGTACATAAGTAGAATTTTACGAGGAATACTTTTGTAGAACACTTCAACCCATTAGCTCTCTCACGAAAGGGTGCTTCTGACCGTTTTTAATTCTAATGTTTACATAGAAAATAGGGCGCGTTTTCTATTTCAATTATAAAATCTATTATATTTTAAGACTTAAACCAAAATATTTCGCAAAAACATTAAGATTTACGTGAGCTGGACCGATCTGAAAATACCTTCAGAAGTTGGAGTATAGTATGTGGAATATATTTTTTGAAAAAAAATCACCTCAGATGACAAAACAGTTTAAGATTATAAAATTTGCTTACAAATATTTAAGAAATTTTCAAGGGTGTCATAATAATGAGGTTTTTGATGCTGTTTTTGAACTGTTTTCAAATATTGGTTTAAGAAAAACTTTAAAAACTCAGCCAAAACTAAATCGATTTAGGCTTGTACGATATCATTCGAAATGTATTTTCTCACCCTTTTTATTTCTTTGCAAATTTTGTAATTCATTATATGTATATATGTATCTTTTACTATTGATTTGGTGCATTGGTAATGTCCGTTTTTCAAGATTGCAATTTTCGGAAATGCAAAAAAGCAAAACACTCCTCGCACAAGGTCGTCACACTCATTTTTGCTCGAGCTGTTGGTGTTCTTTCTTTATTTTATTCCGTATTTACCATATAAATACAAAAGGCAGTTACAAAAATTTTGTGCAGATTTTTTTCCTCAAAAAAAAAAAAAAAAAATAAATTTATGCAAATAATGCTTGGTCTAATTTTGCTAAAATATTTTTAAAATTAATTTCCACTTTTCTCTTATATATTTTATTTTTCTAGATATTTTAGATATCAATCATGCTGGAATCTATTGTATCGTTATAAATTTTGTTAATGGTACCCCTTACTCAGGCGATTCGCGTTATGAATTCTTGCACGAATTGTTTTCCTTGCGAAATGTCGAACAAAGGCATTAAGTAATTTGAAAATCCCCACTGTTGATGCGATAACAAAAAATTTAAATTTTAAAATGTGCACTACTACACAATGATCGATTCTAATAATTACAGAAATTACTTAAAGGACACTGCCGCTATTTAAAAAAAAATACTAGTAAGTCAAAAAAACGTGTACTTAGAAACACTACAAACTCAGGCACTCCTCCGGCTCTATCACGCCAGAGGTTATTTCACGCTTTTGTTTCCGTGCAACAGTTTTTGTTCAAATTTTACATTTCACTCGATATTTTTTCTTATTTTTTTAATATTTTTTTTTTATCTTATTAGTTACTTTGTTCACCCTATCTTTGTTCTTAAGTCGATGCTCGAGTTTTATGTGCGTGAACGAGTTTGTTGTCTGTTGGTCGCCGTCCATTATACTTTTATTATTTTCTGTTTTTTTTTTCTACTGTGGCCGAACACAATGCAAACACTTAAACAATGCAACAGTAAATTATTATTAACACTTCTTTGCTCTATTACTTGTAACTACCATTGTATATTCACTAGTTTACTTTACGACTAACTCTGCTGCGCATTGTCCTTCGAGGGCGTACAGACATACATACAAATACAAGTAGAACTAAATATTTATTTTTTACTAAATCGACTGTTTTTGTTCTATCTCAATAGCTTGGATTTATAACAGGGCTCAAGCACGTACAGGTGAATGTATGTACAGAAGTAAATACTTGTATATATACATATGAACATTTGTAGTTACTTGCGTTTGCCATCCGGGACCAATGTTTCTACTAAAGTAAACTTGTTGTCCTTTCTACACTCTTTTTCTGTCGGTTGGTCAAGCGGATTTCCTAAAGCATCAATTCAACCGATTGTAAGCAACTCTTATAAATTGCACAGCTTTTTTTTCTACAGATTTACTTGCGCGTTTGCCGAAGTCTTAATTGAACACATTGGTTAGTGTTTTTAATACCAGAATTTTGCAGCTCTTAAATAGTTCGCTCATATTTTCTAAATATTTCCTCAACTAATCCAATTATTAATGCACATGCCTTTGACACTTTATCCTTTGAGATTGCGTATTTCTTTCTTAAAATGTTTGTCATCTATTACCACAATAGTCAGTCTTTCTGCCAAAAAAGTACTAAGTACGTATTGAAAAATATAAGTCCTCTAAGATCTAGAAATTTCTATGCAAAGCAGTTTAGAGCTTTTAGTTTTCGGACTCCATGCATTTCCCAAAATTTTGTGACTTGTCGAAATCACTTGCCCTAGAACCGAGTCTTAGGGACTCAGACCGTCTAAGCTATTTGGAGTATACAAAGCTTTAATCAGATCGATCACTACGTATTCTTCCGTAGTGTGGCGATCTAGAATCATGGTCGAAACTACGGTTTCAATATTAAGCACCGTGTGAAATAGAATGTGTGAGTGTATATGCATCACTGCCGCATCAGGAGCAGCTCTTATTGCTTTGTGGGATTTCATAACACTAGATTGAATGATCCAAGTGCACATTAGGTCAAATGATTAATTTGGCTGTGCGAAAGTCCAATTTCGTAAAGGCAGTTTTACATTATTTTTTAATGGCATTCTGTAGGGAATACTCCAAAATAACAGAAACTTCACTTTGTTTTTGTAAAATAAAAAAAAACGTTAGAAAGCAATAAACCAAAGTTACTTTCAAAACGTTATTGACACGTTGTTTGCGCAACCGGTTTATTTTGTAAGTTTCAAGTGCATGTTTTTTTTTTGTAAAGTTGGAATAATTAAAGGAAAATTTTAAATGGAAAACAAAACTAAAAGTGAGAACCTATGTCCCAATTGAAATAGTGACTTTTTAAAATTTGTTTGCAAAAAAATTGACTTATTTGCATAACCCCAAAAATTGTCTGATTTATTTCCATTTATGATTTTATGCCTCAATTTGGATTACATTTCATCTCCTGTAGCGTCGCCATGGCTCTGTTACAAAGACACTTGCGCCCATTTATAAAGACCAGAGATGAGCAACCATCACAAAAAGACAAATCCTTGAGAGAATTTACGGATTGAAATTTCGAAATTTTTAACTCAAAGTAATAGTGGGTACTACTTGAATACATATCGTCGCATGGGCAAAATATTAGATTATATATTTCAGTGGATATTAAAAATATTAAAAAATGAGCCCTCTGCTGCGGCAACCAAACTGGTAGAAATGACCAAAGAGTATGTAAAACCCAATGTACCTACTTATCAATTTTTTTTATTTTTTTCTATTGAAATTCAAATCAATTTTCCAATTTCTATTTGAAATGTATGCAGGTGTAATTAACATAAAAAATTTGCTGTTTTAGCTCAAAATCGAAAGATTTTTAATGAGCGTATTTTTATAAAAAAAAAATATAATAAAAAATAATGTATTTCTAATACATTTTGAGTCATTTCCATACATAAATCAAAGTTTTTGGCCGTACTAAGCTCTATCCTGTAAATCAAAATTTAAGCACCTATAGATATACCACCTCTAGCTATACTAATTGGCAATGAGGCTTGCTGGAGCGCTTTGTGCCTCGGCAACTCAGTGGGCATAAGAAATCGAGACCATCAAGGATACCGTCCAACTCACGGAGAAAATGGTATCGAATTATCCTTCAGCAAGCCCTAAAAGGAACAACGAGTCCCAAAAGGAACACTTGCAGAGTCGGGTATATGATGGATGCAAGGTCGAGGATGGCAATACTGAGCCCGGTGTCAGACTGCATTAAAAGCCATGGACTCTTTCAAAGCTACATTATGGATAATTGAAACTGACGCTTTCCAAAAGCGTGGGTACCAACGGAGGCCACATGGTCTACTGCCTTTATGTGGTCCGTCAAAAGTATACACCTCAGAGCTTCTAAGGGAACCACTACCTGACAGGGTTACAGGTTTTGTAACCGGAAGAAATGTTTATGGGATTGTCAATGAGTTATAGGTCAAAGAATCTTACACTTCTGGGCGTGGTCATCGTCTCTGCCCCGGATCTGGAACATGACAATACTTAACTTCATAAATGCAATGAACTTATTGGGGCCAGCACAATAGATCTAACTATATAGCTCGATTTTATTCTCGCAAATAACAATAATAAAATCTAACTAGTTTCATAATAGATATACATATAAAAATATTTAGTCGTTATAACAGAGACTTTAACTTTGTAAAGATATAATCCAGCATTTAGATCAAGATACACTCAATAAATTGGTTTATTAACTAGATCACCAATTTCCATTTCTAAAATATTTAAATAAATTAATCTATACCTATAACATATTTTGGTACATTTTTTTTTTTATTTTGGTACACAAAAGTAGAAGTAAGTGGTAACCGTGATATTAACTAGTATCTAGCAGCACTGGCTTAGTAAAATCAGACTACATACTTACCAAAAATTTACGTCTTTAGATATCTTTGCACATACATCTGCACATAAATTTCATGAGCGTGTTGTAAGTGGACTTACCTAAAAAGATATTAAAAATATGCGACGCATTAGAATATTACTAGAAAACATATACATACTCATACATGTTAATTAAATCAAGTAAATTTTAATACTTTTCTAAATCAAGACTCATGCATAGATAACGTTAATTACTAATTTTAATCGTTTTAGCCTTAATTGTTTTTGCGAACAGTTTTCACAAAAATCCAAGTTATAACAAATTGATACATCTTGCACAATTCGTGCGTTTTTATTCATTACTCATCGATTTTATATTTCCTACTTGACCGAATATCAATCAAAGGATTTGCCGTTGCCAAAGCATAAATAGTTCCAACAACTCAACGTAGTCTATAGTGCATACATATGTGTGTGTGTATTAACAAACTATCGAAGAAACAAAAACCAAACTAAAATCAAGTTAAATTCGAAACATTAATTTCCCATGAGTACATTAAAACACATTCCAAGAAAGGAAGTACTCCTATCGACATTTTCGAATGCATTCGAAGGAAAAGAGAATGAAGCGATGAAGAATAACGAAAACGCAATAGCTTTGAACGCAAACTATGTATTGTTGAAAGTTCAAAAGACTACATAGTTTGATATTTATTTGGGATCGCCGATAGGGAATTTGCCGTCACAGTAATGGCAAACCAAACGGAGAAAGAAAATTTTAAATGTGCACCACAATAGGCAATCGTAAACTCAAACGCATCCAATGCATATACATACACATTTACATACATAAATATGTATGGAGATTGAACAAGTAATTGAATAAAATGGCTTTTGATTGGAAACAAATGGAAAATTTGTTTACTACGTACATTTTTAGTTCCGAGTGTATATATGTTTTCATCACCACAAAATGAAAGGAACAAAAGAATAATTAGTTGCTTTCTTAATTCCTAAAAGCGCATATGTTAACTCATAGATATGTGTGCGTTTTTCTAAAATGAAATATGGACTCATCGATCGATTGCAGAGAGAGTGTCAAACTTCGAATAAACAAAAACTTCGAGAAAAAACCCTTTAACACAAAAGCTTACTTTATAAAAAAAAAAACAATAGTAATTTACAGTGGACTGTTTTTCCATTAAATAGGTTAGATTAGGTAAGGTTATCTCGGCTGCCCTCATTTCTCAGAAAAAGGGCATACTTAGGCCACCATGGGCCCGCTGTGATGCCTTATTAGAGACTCTATATGTCCCTACTCTTACCTTAGATATGGAACCACTTCGTAGCTTTGATGAAGCGCATAAAGTCATTCAGTTCAGCCAGATATTCAGAAGAATAATGGAGGAACGAGCATCCATGGGCTCTCGCCAGAGCGAAACAGTGGCATAGGTAGTGCTCCACGCTTTCGACTTCCTCCTCATCATGGCAGCTACGACAGTAGTCGTTTGCCTGCAAACCCATTCAGGCAGCGTGGGTTCCCTCCATCAGTCAATGCTCCAAGCGGAGGAGAAAGCGAGACCTACGCTTGTCCAGCTTAGGCTTGCTATCCTGCAAGTAGGCTACGCAGACCATCTTATATTTTCCCGTTCGATAAAGTTATTCTCCAGCCTGAGCTCATCACCCTCTCTCCAGAAAATGATATTGTTATATTTTTTTTAAAGGCACTCTTTATTTTTAAAGTTAGGATTTTGGTGTTAAAAAAAAAAATAGAAAACACGTAAGCTTGCATATGAACATATTCATACCAAGAGCATACATATTTTGCGAAAAAGATACTTCCTGAAATAGGAAACTCCTTCTTGCTTGATCGATTTGGGAAGAAAACAAAACACTTCTCCAATTTCATCTCTCCTTTTTCGAGGTTGTGCCAGTTGTACATTCCGAGTGCTGATAGGATCTTATATTCGCGGGCACCTTTGTCTCCGTTGTCCACCCGTGGGTGCTGAGTTGAAAGGCCTTTTCACCGGAGCCTCGTAATCCGTGCGTAAAAATTGTCCAAGTCAGCGTAATCGTTGTATTCCCTGTATTCGCCGCCCCCGCGAGCAGAGCCATAGATCTTGCGCAGAATAATTTTCCCGAAAGTCCTCAAAGATGAGAAATTTTTTCGGCATCGTCCATGTTTCTGCGCAATCTAAAAGGACGGGCATGATGAGAGATTTGTAGATCGTAAATTTTTGTTCGTCGAGAAGGTGCTTTGCGTTTCAATTGCCTACCGAGCCCAAAGTAGCATATGTTGGTAAGTGTTGTTCTTTTCTTAATCTCCAGGCTGACATTGTTGGTGGTGGTGTTTATGCTGGAGCCTAGGTACACAAAGGCGAGGACTTTTTATGTGCTGCCAGGATGAACTTTGATTTGTTCTCATTCAACGTTAAACAAACCTCTTTCGCTTACATTTATAAACTAAAAAAAATTCTTCGCTGATGTCCGTGTTTCACAGGCAAACGTGTCGACATCCCTGTATATGCCAGCATCACCGTGCTTTTGCTGTATATGGTGCCACCGCGATTTAAATTGGCAGCTCCTATTACACTTTCCAGCATTATATTGAAAAAGTCGCACGAGGGTGACGCGCCTTGTCTAAAACCTCGTTTGGTTTCAAACGGCGAGCAGGGCTGCCTCCCAATTTGATCGGAGCTGAAGTTTGTGCATAGCCGTATTCGTTTTGTAAGTATCCCAAATTTCGACATGGCGTCTCTCCGTGCTATCAAAAGCGGCTTTGAAATCGACAAAAAGATGGTGTGTGTCGATTTTCTTATCTAGTGTCTTCTCCAGGATTTGACGTGCTGTGAAAATCTGGTGTCCAGGTGTGCACCTACACTCTGTCGTCGATAGGCCCTTAAATGCAATGCTAAGAATTGCACTATAATTGGCTCTTCTTTTGGACTGGGCAAAGTACACCGGCATTCCAATTTTCGGGCAGCTTAAAAGCTGGTAATTGCTCCCACCAGCTCTTCACCACAGATTTGAACACCTCAGCCGCATTATTTCTTTTCTCACCACGTCTCGGTCAAGTGGAGGAGCGTGAGCTTCGTCCCTATACATTGGTTCGGATTCTTCTTAATTAAACGCGCTACCTGTGTCGCCATTCAAAAGCATTGGAAAGTATTCTCTCCATATCTTAAGTGTGCTCTGGATATCTGTTATCACATTGCGATCCTCATATCCACAAGATCCAGCCTTGGCCTTGAAACTCTATGATTGTTTCCTTATTTTCTGATTTTGAGCTGCATTCCTGCCTGCCAGTATCTCAAGCTCTTTGCACTCACGCATTTCTGCCTATCTCCGTTTTTTGGGAATAAGATACATTGAAGAACTTTCAAACTTAACTTTAACTAATATTTTTATTTTTTAGATCCTGAAAAAAAATTTGATTCAAGGCAAGGTCGTCATTGCGTAAATACATGATATATTTTGAAATATGTACCCGACAAACAAAATCCTTAAAATCTTGAAGTTTTTACTTTTCTCGTTGAAAGCCCAAATTTATTCAAAAATTATTGCCACCAAATTTGACCAAAATGTACTAAAATATTTTCCTGCTTACGTGCCTTTTTACAATGTTTAAGACACTTTTTACTTCCCTTCATGTCGAGCTATTTCAGAAGATTATTGTTACCATTAATACGAACGTCATCAACAGGATGGATAGTTTTCTGCCAACCCTCAGAGCACCGTCAGGCATCGTTTCATCTTGTGGCAACTTCATGGTCGATTTTTTTGAGATGCTAAATGTTGCGATGCAATTATCACATTCATATAAATTTGCTTTCTTTGGTAACCTGGGGGTTTTAGCCATCTTCCAGTTGAGCTATGGAATTGAAATTTCATAATTTAAAAATTTCAGCATAGGTCGGATCCAGATGGCAATTCAATGTAAAGTATTCGTCCGCTATGTGGCGCAGGAGTCCACGTCATATTTATTGGCCGATTTTTATTGATATTCAAGATATAAATTACTTAACAATATGTAAGGAAATACAGCTACAAAAAATCTAAAATATACGGTAGGTGGCGCTAGAGTCTAGATTATGCATGATTGTTAAACCTGCTTACATGAAAAGAAATAACTCCACAAAAAGTTCATCCGAAATATGGCGCGGTGATCGATACATTTGGAACACTCGTATTTATGATCCGGTGAAGTTCATATTTAGAATATATAGTGCTCATCATAACTTTACGACACTCACACATTGACAAGAATTTACCACTTATCTTAATATTTTTTTTTTTATTTTAATTATTTGTTTTTAAAAATATAGTATATTGACTTACAAAAAAAATTAAAAATCTTTCGTCAAAATTCGAGCTTTTTAATTCGATTTTTTAAAAACATTTTGAGTATGCAGTTTTGTAGCCCATTTAGTTTTAGTATAACAAGAAGTAATTTTAAGCAAAAAAAAAATCGACTTAAATTCTCATATAAAAAGTAATTTTTAGCAAAAAAAACCCTACTTAAAAAAATATATATATATATTTATATATTTCATGATCCAATGATCGGAATCTAAACCAGATTAGTATGCGACCACCTCTGAGACTCCGATGCAAAAAGAATTATCAACATCTGTTAACGTGGTCCAAAGTTATGCAGTAACATACATTAAAAAAAAATATTCCGACGGACTGATAACCTCCTCCTTTTTGTGAAGTCGGTTAAAAATCAAGTTGAAAGTAGCTCCGATTTACCATTGATTTTCAACAAAAAAAAAAAATGCATAAAATCAACAGTAAGTCGCAGATACTTTAAACTTGCACTTTATTGTTCTAAAATTGAATGTGCTATAAAACTGCATACTCAAAATATTTTTAAAAATCGAATTAAAAAGCTCTATTTTTTTACTATAGATAAAAATAACTGCACCACAATAAATCGGCTAGTATTCACAAATACATTGCTTATACGGACTCGATGTAAAATATATCCATAGGTGGCACTGGGGTCGCGATATTTCGAAATCCGCATTTATAGTCCAGTCCGACTTTAAAGAAACTCAGAGCATACCCGTAAATCACGCAAATGGAGAGTTCAACCCTACGCCCGAACTATAAACTGAATAAAGTGGTCGATTTCATTAATTTCATACAGACAAAAGTAGAATAAATGGACTAAAAATTATTTAACAATTTTTTCCAGACACAGCGACAGCATTGAAAATTATTGGGTTAAAAGGTTTTTATAACAATTTCTGAGGTTTAAAACGAAAAACATAGAGCACAAAGTACTTAGTTTCCAAGTTGACATAAGTAAGTATGTATATACAGAAGCGTGATGCTTCTTATTAATATCATTTATCCAATTATTTGCAAAATAAACACTAGTGACACACTTAAGTCATACCCAGTGAGGAAGAATATCTAATCGAATGCAAGTGTTGAGTGCAGCATACGTAAGTAGGTACCTAATATGCAGTGAAACAAAACGAAAATCCAAAGAAGCCATTTAAAACTATAGAGTAGCATACGTTGGGCGACGCTTCATGCCTCTAAATGAGCAGTGGTTATGCAGCTGATCATAAAGCTAAAATGTGCATTGTAATTCCAAGAGCAGCAGCGCTGCGGACATTTCGAATGCATATCAAGTAAGATGGCTTAAATTCCAAGGCGTGTCTAAGGATGCTTGTAACACAAAGCCAAAGTGAGGCAATACAAAGGAGTAATTTCTGTTTAATTTCTTAAGTAACAGAAAACTACATTACTAGTACCTTACTCCATAGCATGTATTTTATTTACAACTTTGTGCTGATATATGCAATTGTACGATGAGCTGTATGAGCATTACAACGATATAAAGCGAATTAAAATACAGCGGCTCCGCTGACTCAATCATGTCATATGAATGGATACATAGGCTCAAGCCCTGAAAGTATCCAAAACCCGTTGGTTGTAGGGGAGAGAGGGGGGGGTCCCATCTGCGATGGAAATACAAGTTTGAGAAGGACTTGGCTTGATTTGACATTTCTAATTGGCTTCACAGAAGTGAAAACATTGGCGCACAGAGCGACGTCCCCGGATAAGCTGCGGCCAAAAGTAGTAACCGTACAACACGTTCAGTGAAATTTCGTATATGCGCTATTCTGCACTTAGGTATGAAGAAATGTGGAAAATGGTAAAAGTCGACACGTGGACGGAAATATTAATTTTTTTCTTGTGTAATATAATTGATATCCATCTAAAATATACAAAAAATATTCTGTTACAAACGCTTACTTTTCAATTGAAGAGGAAACTATAAATATTTATTTAAATGATAGTGTGGTGCACATGAATGTAGAAACTATCGATATGATCTCTGTAGGTATGACAATCGCTATTATCGATAGTACCAACGATAGTTTTTTTTAGTATACATGTGTTCGACATTCATATGTAAACGCAAATGCATTCCACAGATTTATTTTTATGGCAGTAGCAATCAACGCCTTCCTATGGCATTCGGCCGGATTGCGTATTTTTGTATTTTTTTCCTGCATTACTTACGTCCACCCTTTTCCAATTACCCGACCGCCATGTTCACCTGCCGATTAGGGGTAGAGATTGAGGATGTAAGTACGCACATGAGAACATTTCACTAGCTCACACTACGAGTATGTTTTTGTACAAGTTTTGAGTATGGGTGTTGGCGTTACGTTATTTAACCATTTTTTTTGTATTTATGCTTATCTTCTTAGCACTGTTGCGAGCGTACGGTTACTAAGTGCTACCTACCTTAAGCCTGACGGTATAAATACGATTGCCGCAGGAGTTGCTTTTAAATTTAACTCTTCATTTTTTATATTAATTTTTTCTCTTTTTTTATATTCAATCATTGCTTAAATCTGTCAGATTTTACATAAAAAAAATAATCAATTTATTTGTGCTAACTACATGCAACGTATTTAAATAACACACTTATAAATAGAAAACTTTGCAAAGAGAAGAAAAGACAAGGGTCTTCTTTCATGCACATTTGTCAATATGGAGACATCTTAGGTTCGTCATCCAAAGAGAATATGATGAGAAAGGTCTTTTTCTAGAACTGCAACTTAATCATAAACGTTATTTTCGTAAAATACAAAAACTACGATATTTCAGTAAATATTGGTTACAAATTGCCGAAAATTAATATCTTCAGAAGAATTTTTGTACAAAATAATATTATTGTGAAATTTTTCCAAAATGGGCATGATCCCGTTTAGCCACGATAAAGTACTGTATCTCAGTAGAAAATCTTTGACATTGGACAATATATACGCTCACCTGTCATACAACGGTAATTTACAGAAACACGAAAACGGCGATAAATTAGTAACTACTGAAGCTAATTCACTCAAAATCGGTTATTGCAATAACAACTTAGATCAAATTTAGATTATTATAAATGGGTGGGGCGCCGCTCACTTATCACCACAAATTTGTATCTCGGTAACCGATTTAATAATTTCTATCAAACTCGGTGCATTAATGAACTTGGTACGGAAAGGCACTTCGTTGAAAATTATTCACATCGGACTAAAATTACACCCGCTTCCCGTATAACGGTAAATTCCAGAAATACGAAAACTTCAATCACTGCAAACACTAAATTACTCCAGGTTAATGCTTACAACAATTTATTAACAATAAATAAGACTATAATATACTTTGAGGAATTGGGCGTGGCATCGCCCGCTTTATGACTGACTACTTTTCGATTTCTACCAAACTACAATACAATAGTACAATACCCATCTCTAGTTCACACCAGGAGTGTTATTTGTGAAAATCTGATTCCAAGATTGTGTCACTTCAAATACCTGTCAATATATGCTTTAAAACTAATTGGGTTAATTGAAAACTTTTTCCAACGACCAAGTCTATTTGATTATATCCTAAATGATATTTTCGCTTGGCTAATATTTATGTACCTGCACAACGTCTTATGTAAAGCTAGTAAAGTACGTACAAGCCAAAAAAGAATCAAATAAAAAACTATGTAACTACGTATAAAATATGATTGTGCACGTGAGAATATTTGCATGGAAGAGGACTATTGTAATTCAGTGTTGCTAGCGACATTTTTAGGGATATCAACGAAAAACTGCCGAATGACATAAACATATTATTTGGGTTTTTTTCTACGAATCGATTGCATTGAAAATTTGTTAGTACATACCCTTGTGGTCAACTGATTAAGTCAGGTGAAATTTTGACTAAATTTGACTATGTTTCTTTTGTTTATTTAATGTTTTTATTTTTTATAAAAGTTTAGCACTTTGCCTAACCAGCCCCACATAAAACCACGTTTCAAACTTCGTACAAAAACTATGAAAATTCAACAAACTTTAACATTTCCAGGCGAAAATTAAAGTGCAAATCTTAAGACTCTAGAAAGTCATTTTGGCTTTTAATAATTTTTTTTTGGCTGACGCTGTTGTGCATTTTCTTCCATATTTAGTATGCTCGACAATTTCGTTTGTATGGGAGAAAATGTGTAGCACCATCAGCAATAAAAATTACTAAAAATCAGCGCGATTTGCTAGCGTCTTAAAATTTGCACTTTAACCTACTAAAATTTAATGAGCAAAAAAACTGCATACCCATAAAAAGTTTAATATTTTTGGGTGCAAATGCTAAAGTCTGTTGAATTTTCACAATTTTTGTACGAAGTTTGAAATGTGGACTTATGTGGCGCTGTTTAGGTAAAGTGCAAAACTTTCATAAAAAAATATAAACATTAAATAAACAAACAAAAAATAGCCAAAACTAGTCAAAATGTCAATTGACTTAATCAGCGGACAAAAAGTGTATGTATCTAGGAACAGCAAAGAAACAGATTTAATTAAACATTAGCTCTTGGCTCCACATGAGTATTTTTAATAAACAATGCTAATCATTATTTTTAAAACCGAAAATTAATATGTAAGTGTTTCAAGTACTCCGTAAAAATCCTTCCCATTTCCGTGGATAAATTTCTAGAGAACTGAATTCCTCTCTTTCTCGAAATATTACTCTCAGTTATACGCAATATTATGGAACACACAAGTGTGTAATTTAATTTCGGAACGATTCACTTAAATTATATTTCATTTCTTTTATTAAGTCTATGAAGTGTAAATTAGATATTTAAAATATATAATTACGTATACGCCCCATCGCACCATACAAATCCAGCTAACACGTTTGCTCGCACGCCTTAACTTAAAAGTCATATACAGTGAAACCCGCTTAAGTAACCAACATTTTTGAGCGCCGTGAATATTTTAATGTTATCTGGAGATAATCCCTCTTTTATGTACCTCCCCGCTTATTTACCCCATTTACCACTTTTCTTATAATTTTCTCCTTTTAAGTGATCCCGCAACACGTTCGGCAAAAAATTCTAAAAAATCAACGGAAATTTTTAGAAACTTGAAACTTGCACATTATTATACTAAAATTGAATGGGTTATAAATAATTCTGAGAAAAAAGTTTGATATTTTGATGAAAATTTGATGAACTATTTTCAGTGTTCTAAAAAATGTTAAGCTTAAATGTATATGTTTTAATTGAAAAATCTTAAAAATTAATAAATAAGCATAAGTAACAAACAACATCATTAATATAGAAATATTTAGAATATAGAAAGGCCCTCTCTCATATCGTCGCTGCAATGCAAACTTGACAATCGTAAACTATCTGCTTCAAAACAAAATTGTTTCAACTAATTGGGGCACACAAAAACAGCATGGAACTTCCGGTGGCAGACAATTCGTGAAGGCACAAACGAAGGTTACAATAGCTGGCTACAGTTCAAATGTCCACAAATTGATTTATTTGTCACACCATCACGTCCTTACCATGCGTGCTAATTTTATCAAAAACAATTCATTATTACTTACAAGCAAGCAAGCGAATGCATACATACATGCATGTGTACATTAGGTTGGTCCAAAACCTCACCCCCTAGGATTGTTCTATACCCAAAAAATATACCCCTATTTTTTATTTTAAAATCAAAAAATATTTATAGGTCACTCAAAGCGCTCAAAGTCTTCCATGTATTTTATATGGGGAAAAAACAACTTTTCGTAGAAATGGAATAGAATTCTTAAAAATCAATATTTTTCTAACGGAAAAGTCTGTTTATCTGCAAGAGATTCCCAATAATAACACCCAATTGTCTAGTTAACAATTTTTTGACCGCAGTTATAATTTATATGTCCGCCAAAAACCCACAAAAACCCCGAAAAATTAAATGGGGGAACAATAAAAAATCGTTAGTATTAAAAAATGGTTAAATAAACAATTGGATATTATTACTGAAAGTCTACTGGAGAGAACCAGGGGTTTCCGATCGAAAAATATTGAGTTTCAAGAATATTATATCATTTCTACGAAAAATTGTTTTTTGCCATATAAAAATACATGGAAAACTTTGAGCGCTTTGAGCGACCTCTAAATATTTTTTGATTTCAAAATAAAAAAATAAGGCTATACCTTTCCCAATATAGAACAATCCTAGGGGGTGAGAGCATTACAATTCCGACTTTACTAATTTTGAACCACCCTAGTGCACATACAATTTACTTTGTTTAGTAAGTATGTACAAATAACTACGTAAGCATGTATGATAGCCACATTTAATATGTGTCTGTGCTACAAAAGCCCCCATACCATTTGAGCTTATTACCTTAAGTTCTGCGACACGAATTGCCTACCTCATTCCTAATGAAATAATTTGGCATCCGTTGCAAATTTCCACTTTAATTTGCATTGAATTTCGAAGCAAAATTGGTTATCGTCAGCCAAATATCCAAATCGCTCAGCGGCAGTGAAGCGAATGTCGTCACACAGCAACACAATATCAACGATATTAGAATTTTGTCATGCAATCTTAATTTCATTGCAACTGCAAGAGAATTGCACTGCAAACTCAACACTGTTAGATATACATATGCACACGTACAAACAAAACATAAATATATGGTATGGCTGTGTGCATGCGATGGGATTTACCTATCCGGATACGAGACTTCCACTGGGTATTTGTGCCCCATTTCGAATTGCTTTTGTGAAATCTAGCAACATTTTGTTATAATTAATTGTGCAATTAATTAAAAATCTCATTTAATCTTGCCGGTGACTTTCGAATTGTCAGATATATACTTAAAATTATTCGGCAGAGGAATTGAAGAAATAATGTATTGGTAGGAGTATTTCACATTTAAGGAACAAAGGCCAAATCAATTGTATCTAGCACTACTTGGTAAGAAAGAAATATGTAAGTAAAACGAAGTAAAGAGCATTGGATTTCGACTTGTACACGCACTGACTCGTGAAATGGATAAATGGGGATAAAAGCAGACTTTAATTACTTAAATAACATTTAAATACTTTCAGCGGATTTTCTTTTAAGTATTTGACAACTTAAATATGGGTTTTCGAAATATCAAAGCAATTAATTGTAATCTTCGAAAATTCGATGCAGTAGTCGTGTGTATATTAGTGCTAAATACAAATTTTTTTTAAAAATCGGATTGCAAATTTTCTGGGATTTTCAAGAATAACATTTTCAGACGACTTTTTCAGTAACTATTCGTTCTTCCGCATTAAAAATTTTTAAATTTTAATTTTTTAATTCTACAGAATTTTCTCTTTTATATGACACACAAATTATTATTTGACATAGCACTGAGTTTTTTTTTAAATTTTGTTAATTCATCATATCTTTAAAACTTCAAAGTCCTTTTGAGAAAAATCCTGACATCAGAGAGAAAAACTTTAAGCATATTTGCACTATTTTTGGTACCTACTTTTGTGCATATATTAACTCTTTTGTGTGTTAAATTTACTGTCCCACGGTTTAATATCGATGGCTGAGTGGAAGATCGACCTATCTTGGCAGCCAGTTCGAAAACGCCATATCTCGTAAAACTTTTCAAGAACTCTCCTACTTTAAAATTTAATTGAAAAACACCCTATCTCAGAGTTTCGTTGAAGAACGCTCTCTCTCAGAACTCGGTTCAAAAACACCCTAGCTCAAATGAAAACTCATTGAAAATGTTGTGAGAAAGCGCGTTTTTGAACTGGAAGCTGAGACAGGGCGTTTTCTAACTAGTTACCGAGATAGGTCGATCTTTCACGAAGCCATAGATATACTGTACATTATATTAAAAATAATTGTCTTGTATCAAATTCGTTTTGAGGAACTTAAGGAAAAGTACATATGGGCATTTCCAATGTGGACAAGATATTAAAAATTAGAAAGAAAACTAGAGAATGAGACTATTTGTGTAATATTTGAAATATTTGAAGTTAATTTTCTAAGTTCCAAAATTTAAAAATCTGTCCTGCTTTTTTATCAGCCGAAATAGGTATCTGACGTGACGTTACGTTACTAAAATTTTCATTGAACGTTTTTCTATTATATAGTGCGACCAAATTCGAAGCTTTAAAGAAATGAATCGACTCCTCGTACTTGGGAGTTCTCGGGGTCGCTTATAACGAATCCGTAGTCAGAATTGCAAAATTCAAAATGGTGTCTGGCAAATTTCGAGCTTTTTAATTTATGTTTTTAGAAAGATTTTGAGTATGCAGTTTTATAGCCCACTCAATTTTAATGTCACAAAGAGCATTTTTGAAGTCGCTGGGACTTATCGTAAATTTTTGGCAATTTTTTTTTTATTGGCAGCGCCAGCCATTTTCTTCCATACAAAGAGCTTTCAATGATATAAAGAAAATTAGCAACATCTTCAACAAAAGTCCCAGCTACTTTAAACTTGAACTTTGTTATACTTAAATTAAATGGGATAAAAAACCGCATACTCAAAATCTTTCTGTAAAATCTAATTAAAAAGCTCGAAAATTTTACATACAGATGATGCTAATATGTATAAGCGTGTTAAAAACAAGTACATTAAAATTTCAGTGCCAGATTTGGGCAAGTGAATTTTGTTTTATTCAGTAGCTACATAATAATTTTCCAAGTAGTAACCTCCAATAGGCTTAACGGCAGCTTCCGCCAGCGTGTTATTACTGCTTCATTTAACAACTCAAATTCGGAAAAAAATATAAATAAAAAATATCATTATATTTCTACTTCTAAAAAAATTTCTATTACAGTGTTGATACTCAAAATTTGTTTACGTATTTTACAAATTTCAGACGCAGATTCCATATGGTTTTGTTAGATTTCCATTACTCAAAGTACTTTTACACGTTTATAACTTTTCTTTTTAGTCAAAAGCCAAATTCCGACTGAAAATAGAGAGCGGACTTGGGGTACAAGCCGCCACTGTGAACGGTTTTCGCTTTTTAGACGATCCATTTAGCCAACTTAATAATGAAAAAGCCCTATCTATAAACTTATTTTTTTTCTTATTTGGGCCGCACTTTTGGATTTCGGCCGCTCTTTACGGCGTATGAGAACCGCACTCTATAATTATCCTGCCCGTGTTGGTTTTTGGCGCTGCAGCATGGACACAACATCCGATGGGGCAGCCCTTGGAGTATTGGAGAGAAAAATTTGACAGAAAATTTACGATCCCTTTCGCCTTGGCAACGGTGAGTACCGCAGACGATGAGCTGTATGAGCTTCATAAAAGGGCGTTTCCACGACAACCGAATTACTGTTTCTTGTTCCTTGCTTTTGTTTGTTGTTTACTGTGTTGTTTATTGTGCATTTAACGGTGGAGAATAAATGTGAAGTGCTTAAAAGCCAACTCAATAATTTTAACGAATCTAGCGATTTTTTCAATGCTTGTGTGGTGGGGATGTGTCTGGTCTATGTGTTTTGAGAGCTATTTTCGATAAATTTGCGACAAAAATAAGAGAAGATGACGATTTGTTCGTGATTCGCATGGAGATTTGATATGAATTACCTTCGCTGTCAAAATTTTCTATGGCGAATTAAGTGATTCGGTTTGTAATTTGGCGCCAATTACGAATGAAAGAGCGAATTACGAATGGGAGAGCGAATCACATGTCGTGGAAACATCGTTAAACGAAATGAACATAGTGCACCGAATTAAGAAACAGCACTTCCGCAGGCGTGACCACTTTGTTGGACTCGGCTAAAATCACTTAGTCGGCACAGCGCCACACAAGAAGAAGAAAACGAAGAAGTGCGCACAACTGCATTCATGTGGTTTTTTACATCCTTTACTTTATATATCGTCACCTGAAATGCAAAAACACGTAACAAACATCGTCGCTGATATGGAAAAACTCGCAACTTATAACAAATTCAAAATTCACTTTTTGATTGATATGATGGATTTCATCGAATTACAACTCCCCACATCGTTTTATGAAAAAAAAAATATTAGTTATGACTTTTTCCATTTCAGTGACGATGTATGTTACGTCTTTTTGCATCTAATTTAATAAATATATTAATTTCACTTTGTTTTTGATGCCAAATGTCAGTGAAAATGTGGAGGCCAGAGCACAGTGGAAACCGCATCCAAGCGAAAATACGATTGCCAAAGACATGAAATACTAAAAAATAAAAATCTGTTTTAAAAACGTTTTGCTTCGAATGAATAAAATGTTTGGTCAGCTTGCACATTTGTAGCCTTTCGACAAATTTTGTCTGGTGGAAAATTTTTTTATAACAAACGAACTAATTTCCAATGAAAGAGCACCGGAAGCGCTTCAAATTTGTCTGCCGATTCAGTTCAATGTTCATAAGCATACAACTTTGGATGTGCTCCTCTACTGAAAACGTAACATCACGGAACATGGGAAGCATTCATCGTCCGTTCGAAGGATATAATTTAGCACGACTTTTTTAGTACTGAATAAAACTAATTGCTTACTTAAATTTTGACTACACTGATGGTGTGAAAAAAAAACAATTTTAAGGAAAACTAAAATCTACAGTGCTATATTTGATTTCTTTTCTCAGTAATCTTATGTGTACTTTTGCATGTATACAGTGCTACTATATTATTAAATACTAATTAAAGACATTATTGTGAAACCCACTCCGAAATATACAACACTCACAAATAAATTTATGTAAGTATATAAATTTTTGTGTATGTACATAGTATATTTGCATACATGTAGTATTTAAAACACAATTGTAGGACAATTTTGTTGGCCTTTCTTTACACATCCATCCAAAAATATGTATGCGAAGCTCTCGCGTGTACAGCTTGCAATTCGATTTGGGTTTGCATTCATTATTTACAAAGCGTAGTAATAAAACGTGACTGTTTTAAGATATGTAGTATGCTATTATAATTTACAACTGCAAATAGCTTTGTAAGTACACTGAAACAACAGATGCAATGTCAACAACAATGCAACCCTTTTGCTTGTAATATTTACCTTGCATCGTCAGTATTAAAACTGAGTTTGCTTCTAGAATTATAATATGCTTAAATGCAGCAGACAGTAGGGCTGCGCAAGGAGGTCGGATACGATGCCAAATAAATGCAAGTTATTCATAAGTCATAATCTATACATATAATAAAATTGTAACAGGTCGATGTCTGTACATTATAGATATTAAAGAAAAAATAATATGGGGGGTCTTTATAAGAGCAATAGAAGCCAAATCAACAATTTTTAGAATTTATGTCTGTATGTCTGTGTGTAATGCAAAATTTTTACCATAGGCACAACAAGTAACACTTTTGAAGTATGTTTGTATATGGATCCAAACGGCAACACTGATAGGGATAAAAATTAAAATACCAGATTACATCCTATTTTCTATTCATTACACAGTAGGAAGGCAAAAAAATCACAGCTAAATGGCCTAACACACTTAATTTCGGGTTCTATACTACGGTGCCGTTTTCAGAAAGTCAATATCACGTCAAAATGTTGAGATATTTAGTGTGGAATTTTTATGAAAACAAAAAAAATCTAATTTTAAAAGGGGGAAAAATAAAAAAAAAACATAAAAATCTTATTTATTTTTTCATTTGTATTAAATCCTGTTCCTTTGTAGCTACTAACAAAGCAATAGATTAATTAAAGAGTTGGGAATAGGCAAATGAAAATGCGCAATGATTTTTTTTTTATATGAAATACATATCGTCGATGTTTTTGCAAAACCGTCCATCGCCCAATTGCAAAACCGCCTATCTTACGGCACTCAAATTTTGCAGGAGAGCGAAAAAACGGTTTATTCTTTGAAGGCATTGCCTTGATAGGCGGTATTTTCTCTAGCTATTATTTTACAAATCTGGTGTTTTAATAACGATTTAACGGTTTTTGTGTAAAAATCTCGATGCCACAACGGCGATTTAGGCGGTTTTGCAACTGGTCGATGGGCGGTTTTGCATAAACACCGACGATATGTGTGCGTGAGCAGGAAAGACAACATACTCGTAGTACATGGCGTATGAGTAACATTCCCCCTGCCCATATTGCACAGATCGTACAGATTCAACGCAGTCAACACAAAAAACGGATATAACAGTAGTTGTTTAGCTGTGAATGTAATCATGAAAAAAGAGATTTATGCAAAAAAAAGGTGTGCGTTGTATAAATAAAAAAAAACTAGTGAACCCGCATGGCGTTAAAACGCCCAAGATAGAATTTCAAAAACCTTTAAACTACTCCAAATATTAGTAAGGTATAAGCGCTTCGAGTGCCATATTTCTTCTTAAAATACATGTAGCCGTTTCGCATAGAAGGTTTTCAATATTATTTAAATTAATTTCATTTTAAATCACCGTGTCCCGATAAAAATATCAAAAAATAAAACCTTATCGCACATCTACAGGGCAAGATCTTTATTTTTCAGGTTATACAAATAACATATTTTCGAGTAAACTTCTACAAAGTTCAATTTTAGTTCGAAGCGAATTTAATTCTACTGAAATGAATAGTAATCATTCGTCGGAACCGAAAAAATCGGACCACTATAACATTTAGCTCTCATACAACAAACAAATACTTTCAGTGAAAATGGCGGAGATCGGGTCGCTATAACTTATAGCCTCCATTCAACTGATTTTTCAGATATGGGGTTTTACCGTAAAACTCCTTAATTTGGACAAGATAGGTGACGTATAAGGTAAATATATCTTCCATACCTCTGATTGTTTAAATATGATTTTCATATATGTATATAACTCCTCTTACTTGTTTTCATAAAACTTTTCCACTAAATATGTGAAAATTTTGACGTTATACGGATTTTCTGAAAACGACATCGTAATATAGAACCCAAAATTAAGTTTACCTGTTTGGCCGTTTTAGCTCTGATAATTCAAAACTTTACAGTGTTATTATAAATATTGGTTTATTACTTTTGGCCACTTTTATGCAGTATTGCCGCTGTAAAATTTTTGTATCTAAAATTATAACAGGTGTTAAGTGTTTGCCCAAGAGACGTGTTTGCCATAACCAATACCGTCATCACCACTACCACGATTGTCATAAGCGACTGCCTTGGCAAAATGCCGCTTACCCGAAAATATTTTATTGTGTGGATTTGCTGCAGATATTTCTCTTGAAAGCAATATTACTACATACACATACACATAAGTTTGTTTAATATTTTAAATACACATATACATATGTGTATATATGTACATAACTATTTAAATTCATCTGTTTGTATGTACCGTGGATGCGAAGGACAACTTGCATAAGTATTACCTAGAAATGACAACCGCAAAATATGAAAAGTCAAAAGCTATCGCTTTATAACATAAATATATATTTATCATAAAAAGTTTTGTCATTATATACTTGTTATTGTAAACAAACAACAACAAATTTAATATAGCTTTTGCTTATGTTCGGTAGCTGCTCGTCCACTCTAGGTGTCAAAGGATTACACAAATTTTTATTATGACAAAATAACGGAGACATAGTTCGGCGACTATAAATAGTAAAATGTATTAAAATTGCACTTTACGGTGCTTACCCGACGCGGTGCTAAAAAGCGTTTTAATATGAAATTGTATTAAATCGAATATAGTACAGTCGGTAAACGACCAGTGGAAAATGCGGAAATGAAAGTGTAAGAAAGAGGAAAAAGGTAGTGGACGTATCCTCTGTTGTTGACACTCTCAATAATGACATTTTTAATATTCATTTAAGTACCCTTTTTATAATTTGCTCGCTACTATAAGAGAATGTATTAAGTGGCAATTGTGAACAATTTTTAGAAAAAAGTAATAAGTACATAGAGTGAAAGTAAAACTGAAAACTCCGCATGTATATATATGTACATATGTACATATATACAAACTTATATAATAAGTACCCAACGGGGCCAGAAGCGCTCCATTTGTGCTATTGGAGCGCTCCATAATTAGCAGTAAGCGCTCCCTTCCTAATTTCACACTACATTGTATTTTAACATTGTGTGTCATTAGAAAGAAGTGCTCCCTTGCTGCTCCAAAAGAAGCCCTTGGCGAGCGCTCATGAAAAGCATTTAAAAAGCGATTCATGCATATTTTCCTTTTTAATATTATATTTTTCTTTTAATAAAATTATGACGTTTTAGTAAACCATTTGATGGTTTTATTAAGTGCAGTTATAAACATGGCTTATTCTATTCTATGTGGTATACATATGAATATATATACATACATATATGTTTGTACATACATTAAATTTTTTCAAAAGAAAATATTTTATGTAACTACTCAAAATGATATTTATTTCTGGGCATTGCTATTTAGAAATTTGAAAATTTACTTTATACTTTGCTTTTTTAATGCTCCCTACTTGCTCCTTTGGGTAGCAGCTCACTTTCAGTCCCGTTGGGTACATAGATAAGTGTGTATGTAGGTATATGTCTCGCTTTAATGTAGGGAAAAAACTATGCGTATTTGAATTGTCTGCACATTTTAAGCCAGCTTTGTCGTTTTGATTGAAAAGACTGGTAAGACTTATCATCTTCTGGGACCAAAATCTTTTCCAATTTCTACTTTGCCAGCAATTTGGCAATTAAGCTTTTGAAATATACGCTGATGTATATTTTCTCTATATAGTAATGCGTGCGTTGTGGAGTATATGTATGTACATAATAGATTATAAATAGTATAGTGACTACAAAAGACACGCAAATAGTATGACTTTTAATGACCTGCTCAGACTCTTGCCGAGTCTGGTAAAGCGCAATACAAATTTTGTTTGCGACCTCCTCTAACACAAATGCGTGATAAGCAAACGGTCAAGAAATTTGTTGCATTCTAAGGGCCATTTTCCCAAGTACCTGTAAAACCTATCTTTAATTACATTGAGCGCCCCCAGGTGATCGACAAATTTGACCTGCAGTCAAAGCAATCGTTAGCGTGATCTTTATCTTTATCTTTATCTTTATCTTTATCTTTATCTTTATCTT
>NW_023458564.1:4351902-4374311 GCF_013731165.1 Rhagoletis pomonella | reverse complement strand
ATCTTTATCTTTATCTTTATCTTTATCTTTATCTTTATCTTTATCTTATCCAATTTCTAAAGCACTTGAAATATATGTTTATACTTATGTGTGTGCATAAGTACAGTGTCATACAATTAATATCACATTAAAAATTAATTTACATTTGAATCAGCAGAACATGGTATGCTGTGAGGATATGCTTTTACTTACTTATACAAATAAATCAAATTGATTGATATTTAGGGTTTGCGGGAAATGCTTAGCACATCTACTCATTCACACCGGCAGGCACAGCTGTTGCCCATTAATGGCGTTTGTGGTAGCGAATGTTAATAATGATTGCGGTGGCATTGCTGTTGGCATTGGTGGCGTGCTAACACAAATGAACAAATACATATGTACAATTGCATACCTACTAGAGAACCTGAGCCCGTATTCAGCCTTTGTACGTTTGTACGTTAGTTTTGAAATTTGTATACATACCTACATACATACATCTAAAATGTAATTCGCAAATAATTACATATAGTACTCGTGCAATGTAAGATATGTATGTATATGTTTGCGAGTAGGTATGTACAATATATTTTTGTATGTATGTAAGTGTATGGGTTCACTTTGATGTAGCTTGCAATAAAATTAGCGTAATTAGAGTGTAGTTTGAGTGGCATTCTTAGTGCAGCTAATAATCTGTATGCGCATACATTTGTAATGAGGTGCGCTTATGTAATTCGTAGAGCGCGCAGTCTGTGACTACTAGTTACCTTGTGTATGCCTAAAAATATATTTTGCAGGTATACTTTTCAGCCTAATGCCAAAATTACACATATCCTTGAAGATTGCAAAGGCAGCGCTGCGGTTTTTATCTGGGCTATGAATTATTATAAAATAGCTGTTGTTTTCGTTATTGTTGGCTTGCTGCTACTCGACAAGCGAAATAGGAAACTTTTCCATAGCTTACAGACTTGTTAAATTAGCAGATGCTTAAGTTTCATTTTACAGCGCCGAAAAGGATGATTTTACACGTGAATAAATATATCTATGCATGTGTGTTGTTTGTTTGCGAAACCACTTTGCAATTATAATTAAAAATGAAGGTGGTACCTATGTACATACTACGTGAAATTTCATAGCTATACATTTCATACACATACATATACCCATACAAATGAATTTTTAAACAGTGCAAAAACAATGAAAACTGTTGAAAATACTATCTATATATAAAAAAAAAGTTACAAGCTATACACTTTGTGTGAAGAATGGGATTGTTAGCTTAAAAGACAAAAAGAGACAACATTTTACATAAACGCACATAGACAAGATATTTTGCTTTCACTTTTACTTATTACCCGGGCACAGAGTACTTATGTTGCATGGCGCACAAGACCTCGTGCACGTCAAATGCATTACCACGTTTTGACGTAGAATACGTCTTACGTTTCGATATGGCGGCTAAGCTGAAATGTTGTAGCCAGTGTTGCCGCCGCTCAAAGAACTTTCTAACCAAGATTTGACGAAAAAGTTACCAAATGTAAGGAAAAATAACCAATTTTTTTTATTAGATTAACAACTCAGGTCATCACAAATTCTTTTATATAGTACGTTTGCAAACCAAAGAAAATCTATTTTTATTTGCATTTTTGAAAAGTAAATCCTTTTAAGGCTGAAAATAAATGAAATACATTCATATATAAGTATATATATATATAAATACATATTTTAGAAAATAAGGCTTCCCGTATTAGGTGCATATGTATGTTAATATCTTCGTAAACATTACCAGACTCTAAATGACGTTTTTAAATAAGTACATATGTACACAGTTTCCAACTTATTTGTAAGAATCAATGAAATACCTAATCAGCGTGAACCACCACATTGTAAATATTTTATAATTAAGATTAAACAATTAAAAATTGGACTGTATTAAACTATATCGTCGCTCAGCGCGAAGTACCTCGCATACGCCAAACGCAGTACCGCGTATACGATGGTAAATAAATTTTACAAAAGCGCGAAAAACCGATTTTTTCAAAACTGTGGAATGGTATTTCCCTTGAACCTACTTGCTATACGATTATTATTATTAATGTTAACTTAAAGTAATGAAGTAAGCAGTAATGGAAAAATAATTACCAAATCCCTTTTTTATTGTACATACATGACGTGGTATTGGATTCCGCATATACGAGGTATTTATATATGTACTATCTGAGTATGTATTCATTTGAAGTAGTCTTTAGCCGACCATGTATATTATGTATTCTGTAATACATACATATGTAAGTAATATTAATACAATGATTCCAAATATTCTCACTTGGTTTCACTGCTGGGGCTGCCCCTGCTGCTGCTACTCTCCTCAACCTCGCCAGGTGTAGCTGGCCTATGTGTTATAACGAACCTAATTTAAAAGTTTTTTGGGAATACATATTATGCAAAATAAAACCAAAATTGTGTATTTTTTCTCACTAATCCATAGAATTGAGCCCGTATAAATTAACTTGAACCGCCAATTTTGCGCGGGATTCTAATAATTTTTCGCGGCTTCTTAATGACTCTCTTATTATTGAAATGTCATTTCAGGTACATATTATGTAGGTGTGTGCAAAGAACGTAGAAATGGTGTAACTTCGGGGCCGCGATTTATTAAAGACACGAACCGATAATAGTTGCACCCTCGAACTTTTACATGTTCTTTTGCATATGTAAACACATGATTATTATCGGAATAAGTCGAATCTTGAGTTGCCATTTTAGTAGTAATAACTTTAGTTAAATAACCATATTGAGCAGAATAAATGTATTTGTTTATACTATTTTTCAAAGATTTAATTATTGTATGTATACAAAAATTATAAACTATAGTAAATGTTAAAAATAACCAAAATGGGGCAGATCTTTACAACTTCACTGGCAAGAAAAAAATCACCAAAATTGGTTAAAAGTAAACAAAACGGCAACACTGGTTGTAGCTGTAATTTTTAGAGCTTCATGAAAACGCTTATTGCGCGAGAACTGGTGAATCGATTTCAAAGGGAGGTATGGCGTTTTAAAGATAAAATTCCAGACCTATCGACAGATTTATTTTTGTAGGTAACCAATTCGGTTTCTGTCGTAAAAACAACGGTAAAAATTGGCTTATTTTGGGGTCAATTTTGAGCTTTTGAAATGCTCCATCAGCTTATGATTTGCGGATATAACTTTCATTTTCGGGATAAAGATTCTTTGGAGCAATAGAAATATTATCGTGTACAGATTTTATATAAATTCAACAAATATTGAGCATTTTAAGGCAAAAAATTGTTGAAAAAATTTGCAAATTTTTTTATTACCAAAACTGCTCGAATGATTTTGTTTTTGTTAACTTTAATCAAAAACTCAAGAGTTTTCCTTTCGTTGGATGTATGGGAAGTATTGGTTTATATCTTCTAAATATGTTTATTTGATTCAAATTTAAAAGCACTTCGTCATCGTTTTGCAAACACGTACATGCGTTGGAAGTGAGGGAAGGAGACAAAAAGTTTGTATGTGTGCGTAAGTACATATTTCGGCTTTTGATAAACAGATGGCGCAATATTTATAACCTAATCACAGCGTATGTACATATGTAAATTTATACATACGTACATATATTGATTGCAGTTAATGTGGATCTGTTTCTATTTTTTGGTAATCTATGTATGTCTTTACATACATAATTTATATGTACATATATATATGTATGAACACATGTATGCATAATACGCGAAAACTTTTTGAAGTGAAACAACACTTAGAAAAAGACCAAACCAATAACAAAAGTAAAGATGAGTACGTCCATAGATAAATAAAAGGATAAAGGCAAAGGTAAAAATAAAAATAAAGGCTAAAATGAAGACCAAGGTAAATTTAAACACTTTACTTTTATACGAGCAAAGGTGAAGGGGAATATGTGTATGAAGAATATGATAAACATAAAAATAAAAACAAAGATAAATATAAAGAAAAAGATGAGGATGAGGATACCGATAAAAGTATAGATGAAGATAGAGGAAGAAAGATTAAAATTAAAGTAGTTGTAGAGAAAAGGATATAGATAGAGGCACAGAGACTGAATCTGGGAACTATTTCGCGATTTTAGAGATTTTCGGGATTCTCGGAACTTACCGATATAATAATCGATATTTTATCGGTTTGGTTATCGATATTTTTATCGATTTTGTTATCGATATTTTTTATCGATTTTGTTATAGATTTTGTAATCGATTTTGCTGTCGACTTTGTTATCGATTTTATTATCTATTATTTATTGATTTTGTTATCCATATTTTTATCGGTTTCGTTATCGATTTTGTTATCGATATTTTTATTGATTTTATCATCGATATTTTTGTCGGTTTTTTTATCGATATTATTATGGATTTTGTTATCGATATTATTATCGCTTTTGTTATCGCTATTTTTATCGATTTTGTTATCAAAATTTTTATCGATATTGTTCCTGATTTTGCTATCGACATTTTCGGAACTTATCGATTTCGTTATCGATATTTTTTCTCTATTTCGTTATCGATTTTGCAATCGATTTTGTTATCGATATTAATATCGATTTTGCTATGATATTATTATCGATTTTGCTATCGATATTATTATCGATTTTTAATAGATTTTTATCGATTTTATTATCGATGTTTTTATCGATTTTGTTATCGATTTTTCTATCGATATTATTATCGATCTTGCTATCGATTTTGTTTTGATACTTTTTCGTAATTAGGAAAAATCAAAATTTATATTTTGCTTTAACAGCATTCGTACCCGAGCCTTCCCGAAAGCTAACAAATAGTAACAAGCATCTCTGCGGTCTTAGCTAAAACCACAACATGTTTGAATAAAATTTATTTCAAGCGCTCAAACAATTTTATATTGAGTCGTATTCTTGTTTTCGTACGAATCGAAAATTTGAAATTTTTGTATAGAAAATTATAGGTAAATTTCAAGATTTTCGATTCGTACGAAAATAAGAATACGCCCCATTAAGTTTTTTTAATAAATATCTTTTCTGTTCAAAATTTCGAATCTTTAAATCTCAGTAGGCTGTAAAAAAAAACAATGGTACAAAATAAAAATAAAAATAGGTTTTTCGTTAATATTCTCATTGAGTTATTTACACTTAGAAGTAAGTGAATTTGTAGAATTTTGTAAAAACCCCTTCTTTCTTAGTGTGTACTTTCGTTTTTGACCTGGATGTGCTCTTAACCATACCACGTACTCTACGTTTAAATTTCCGTAATCCGATACAGCCTGCAGACCAAGACGAGGGCAAAATGCAAAACCACCTAAATATGTGAGGTTGCCCAAATTTTATAGGAGAGAGTAAAACTTGTCTTATTTCAAAACGGTTTTCTCTTTTATCCACAATTATCTTTTCTTCTTAGCTTCTGATGAGCAAATATTTTTTTTGGCACAAATGTCAGTTACGAGAAACACTAATTAGTTTACTTATGTTGATGCATACAATATAAACATTGCAAATATAGGAAAATTACAAAAAATTTTGTTCAACACTTTTTTATTTTAAAATAACTTGTTTATAATCTCAACGATTTTCATCGTATTATTATCATAAATCAGTAAAAGTAAGTCTCGCCTTCAACGTAGTAATTATTACGTACCGATCGAGTATCATTTACCAAAGTTATATCGAAAAACTTAAGTGGATCTCTAGTTTTTTTCTAAAAAAAAATCGCTTCAATTGTATGAATAACCTTTAAATGAAAGAACGGGATTACAGAAAAGTGAGTAAGCCAGGGAGTGAATTTTTTCGTTTAAGCTGAATGCAAAGCAATATCGTCCAATTGGAGAGTCCTCAAAAGGATTTCACAGGATATGTTAAAGACTATTGCATTTACCTACAGTTACTTTTTCACATAATGGAATTAACTAAAATATTTATGTATATCTAAAAACTTATTGCAGGGCCCCTACTTTCATATAACGGCAAAGTTAGAAACCGCGAAAAGTGTGCTTCTTCGGTGACTAATGAAACTATTCGGCACCAATTTTCAGAACTGAATAAATGGACTTAAAATGGGCGTTTCTCACTCTAATTGTATTATGTTAATGTATGTAAATACTTATATGCTTGAAACTAATATTAGCTTATCAAACGATTCCTATTCTTTGACAATACATGTTTGGCTTCATTCATCACCATCTTGAAAACTGACCAAATCGGCGTGACCAAGTCCATGGTCCTTTTAATATTATATAAACATCCGAAAACATTAAAACGTTTGAAATAAATCTCGTCCCACTTTTTTGTATTTTTCACTTGGTTGCTGAAGTAATGAAGAATTGAAAATTCATAAGAGAATATCTTAAAAACTTGTAGACTTATAGATTAAATGATAAATGAACGAAGGTACTAAATTTAATAACCCTTAATTTGATATGTCGTCTTGTTTATAACAATTAACGCATTCCACAGATATTACAAGCCAAAGTTTCATTTTCAAAATTCATACACTTTGCTTAAATTGCGCAGGCTAAAGATAAGTTTTAAATTAATCTTTCATGGCTAATAACTATTGGCTTAGACCTAAGACATCATAATATTACTATTACAATACGGTCAAATGCCTTTTATTTTGCCCCATACAAAATCGACCCAGCCTAATACACACCTATTATATGAGGGCTAATTCAATTTACGCAACTGCAGTTAAAAAATTATCCAAAAGTAGCCATGCTTACAACCTTAACTTCCTTTTATACAAACATTAGTTGATTACAATACCAGACCTTTTGACAGCCACAACTTCTCCACAACCAATAGCTTTCATGGCAAAAGCGGACATATCCAAAGCATATGTTCTTAGCGCTTTAGTATACTTCCGGTGGCGGGAGCTTTTGTTTCACAATTTTATAAAGTTGCCCCTATATATTACAAAGCTACATTTGATTCATGTTGTTAACATTCACAAGCATTTCCATAAAGCTTTTCACCACAATAATGTTACGTATACGCCAAGGCAACCCCAAAAATAATGTCCCAATGTGAAGCTTACTTCCACTGAGCAAATAATCGTTTGGAAAAGTTTAATATATTTTCAGTGGTCTGCTAGAAGCTGGCCCCATTTATTCGAGAGCACGAAGTCTCTTTCCAGACGGCAATGTATCGTGCTTCTATGCATAACTAGCCTTGGTGCAGCTAAGTTATGCTCAGTAGGAGATTGCTGCTGACAGCGATAGCAAGCAGTTTGAACAGAGTTCTAGCTGTGGTGCCTACAATCGGCAGCAAGGAAAAAAGCCGCAACGGAAATTTGGGTTAAGTAGGCGGAGGGTCACAAACTAAAAAAAGAATGTTCATACACATATATTTGCAAGAAATTTTTAGTTAGAAGAGACTTTGCAATATACTATGTACATATATGTTTTTAAAACAATTTTTTTATACTAATTTGTTAGGATAAATTAAATAAGGTATTAGGTGCGCTGCAAATTACTGTTAACTATTTTAACATCAAGTAAATTTTATTTATTCAGCATGCTTGTTTTTGATATGAGGAGAAGTGCCAGTTTAAAATCAGCAGCAACAACAAACTCTTAAGCCGCTTAGTTTTAGTTCACTGCACTAGCAGCTATGCTGTTCATTGCATGTCGCAAAATGGGTATTGAGTAGCTTTAGCTTTAACTCTCTAGTCTAAATAGATTAATAGTGGACACTAATTGGCTGCCACAGATTGAACACACTGAAAATGTGCATATATTTACATGTGCATATCTATATGTACATATTAAAGCAACAGTAGGAAAGCTAATGGTGCTATAAATATATGTATGTACATACATATATTTATAAGCACGTGTTTGTAAAATAGAAATACAAACATTGCTACATGCATGTTGACATGGTACGTATGTACATATGTGTCTTTCACATTTCATGAAAACGGTCGAAGATTCGTTTACTGAGGCATCTATGGGGCGGCTGATTGGTTGAGGGACCAGCTGTTAGTTTTAGTTTCTTGATTGGCCTGTGCCTGGATTAGAATTTGTGGGGTTTTAACTTAATTCGTTTGCATAAGCGCTCAGGTAATTTCATAAGACTGAACCAATTAAAATAATTATAGTAGCTTAATTAAGATTGGTTTGCGTACGTGTTAAGAAAAGCGCTACAAGTTTCCTCACAAACATATGTAGCTTTCCTATTAGATCTGGAAAGCTCTCACCGGAATCATTATTGTCAAATTTGTCAATTTTCAAAATTTTTGCGTAGCTCGCGGAGTAGCATTTTAGATCGAGGTCAAAGTGCAAGCCTTTTGAAGGCGTAAGACTGATTCAAACATGCGATTATATTCAACCAATGGGTAATGGTAATGGGCATAGTTATAGTATTGGTAATGGTAATGGTATTGGTACTGTTAATGGTAATAGTAATGAAAATGGAAATGGAAATGGAAATGGAAATGGAAATGGAAATGGTAAAGGTTATAGTGATAGGTATGCTTTGGAACAGTTAATGATAATGGTAATCGGAGTGGTAATGGTAACGGTAAAAATAACAGTAATGTAAATAGTAAGGGCAATCGTATTAGTAATGGTAATGGTGACGAAAATGGCAACTATAGTGGTAATGATAATATTAATGGTAATTCGAATGGTAATGGGAAAGGTTATGGCAATTCTAATCGTAGTGGTAATTACAATAGTAATAGTAGTAGCAATCATATGGTAATGATAATGGAAATGGTAATGGTAGTGGTAACGATAACGGTAATGTAAAGGGCAATGACGATCGTAGTGATAATGGCAATGGTAACGGTAACGGAGGTGGTAATTATAGAGGTAATTGTAATATTAATAATAATGGTAATATTATTGGGAAAGGTTCTGGTAATGGTTATTGTAGTGGTGAGAGTGGTAATGGTAATATTCATGGTAATGGTAATGGTAATGATTATGGAAGCGGTAATGGCAATATTAATAATAATAGTAATATGAATGATAACGGATCCCGACAGTTATAAACATGATGGTCAGACCTCAGCTCTTGATAACTTGTAGGTCTACAAAATACCTAGAGGTGAGGCTAGACAACAAACTCACATTCTGGGAGCGCATTCATGGAGTATATGAAAAAGCCGCGCATAGCACGGTGGCTCTAAACCGTCTGATAGGCGAACGTGGGCGGCCCAAAACCATGCCGTAGGAAACTTTTTCAGATAGCAGTTCAATCGGTGCTTCTGCATGGGCAGAAATATGGGCCGACCCATTGAAAGTCACAAAATACCGGATTCAAATGTCTTCGGTCCAGCGCAGATGGGCACTACGTATTGCTACTGCATACCAGCCAGCGTCCGCGGACGCGAATCTATTTATTTCTGGCGTCATGCCAATTGAGATACTTGCTCACGAGCGAAAAGAGGTTTAGAAACTCAGTGCCGAGATTAGCCGAACAGCTGCCGCGGTAAGGGCACGCGAGCAACTAGTCCAGCGATGGTAACAAAACGTGGAACGCGAGTAAAAAAGGTCGATGGACGTACATCCTGATAGCCGGCCTTCAGACAAGGTTGAAAAGACCGCAGGGGGAAGTCGTTTTCAATCTGACGCAAATCCTCATCGCCCATGGTTACTTTTGAGAGTTTCTTCATAGGTTGGGCAGGGTAGACCCACCGTTCTGTCACTACTGTGGACACATCGAAGATAACGTGTATCATATTTTCTTCACTTGCGAACATATTTTCACTTAGCGCAGACTGTTGGAAGAAAGATACGGAGACATAACTCCGAATAACATAAATGGCTTAATGATATCCAGTGCAAAAAAATTGAAAGCACTCTCGAGATACGTGAAATTCATACTCTGCTGCCATCGAGAAGACGGATGTCTATTGATGACACCCGAATGAAACGCCTCTGCAATAGAGCAGCCCTGAGGCTCTAGCAGCGCGCTCCTGCATCTGAAGACATGCATAATTGCGGTGCCAGATGCGGGATTCTTGCGCGCGCGATGGGGCTTTGAGTTTTAGTGGGTGGCCCAACACATTTCGGTGGGAGTCCCACACAAGAGGAAGGTAGATAGAGATCCGGCCAGTGCATAAAGCATTTCCCCCTCCTACCAACAAAATATATATTAATTATAATTGTAACTGTAATTATAGAACTTTATGCTAAGGCTTATGCTGTTGTTAAGAAGACTGGTTGCGTTTCATCTCTGTTGAACAAAAGTTTCACAAGGAGAAAAAGTCCTATTTTATGTGTTTCCTTATAGCAGAGTGGGCCACTTCGTAGGTACGTGTGCTAAGCTTTATTAAGTTTTCTATAACTTCTATATAATCGGGCGCAACATAGAGCTTTTATGTTATATCCGTTTAATGCCTTTGTTTCTTTTACTTAAATTCCGTCTTCTTCTGTACAACTTCTAAGATGCAACTTATTAAAAAATGTCCACCTGCTTTAGCGTGGATATATATGTGTACATATATATGAACATATGTATGGCACAATTAAGCAGCAGGCAAAAGTCAACACAGGAAAAATTAACTTGTAATTGGGCACAACGTGTGTGAAATGACTTGGCTTGAAAGAAGTACGAAGAAGGAAAAATAATGCAGCTAAAGTAAGTTCTCAACACTTTTAAACGTGTCAAAGTGGGAAGTCGACGGAAGCTCTCTAGTATATAACCACACTCGTAAGCAAGTTCCTGTGCGTCTGCCTCTTTGTGTAAAAATTGTTGCACTATTTAATGTCAGAATATGTCAGAGTACAACAACAAGTGAAACAAAGCTAACAACAACAATAACACCAGTAAGGCCAACTATATATTTAGAAGAAGTAGGAAAATATTTTACTTCAACCAAACAACTTCGAATAACTTAACATTCATATGGGCTAAAGAGCAAAAGAGAGTAATAGCAAAAGTGGCAGTTGTGACAACCAGCGACAAACAATGGCGCATACGGCATACATACCCTGCAGTAAAATTTAGAGACAGTGTGACAAAACGCTAGTTCAGATCTACATACATATATCAGAACTATCTTTGAACTAGTGCAAAACGGATGCAGAGAGGGACAGCTGAAACTTGCGGTGGAAATGTGCAAATGCTCACTACTCGTAAAATACGAAAGTATGTAGCTCAACGAGAAGGCCTCCGACTCAAGCAACGTTGGTCGCGAGTTCAAATCGCGGTGAAGGCAGTTGTGAGTTTTCAAACTTAATGAATTTAAATTGCTGCGTGCAGTTTACAATAATTATTATATTTTTTAAAAAAATATGTAAAAAAAAATAAAATCTGTAAAAGAAAAGAAAAAACGAAAAAATATACAAAAATCGAATCTCAAATACGTTTTCTTATAAAAAAAAGACTGTCCAAAACGGCACCGGTTAAAAACTGGTTGCAAAGTAATGCACTGGGCGACAATTGCCACCGCCAATGACATCTCTGTGCAAAAGTGGACAGTTGAAAGCATTGCTTGGGTATTGAGCTAGAACTAATACTGTCGGCAAAAGGTCTAGTTCTATGCTAGTTCTGAGCTAGTCAGATTTTCTGTAGGGTATGTATGCACATGCATATATGTATATGTGCATGTGCGAGCACAATAACAACAATAAAACTAAAATATGTGCAGTGAAGAGTGTCTCCGTCTGTATTGTTGCACACCTCATCAAGTACTACTAAGAAAGTGTACTACAATGGCTGTAATGATAGCAAGTAACGAGGGCAAACATGTGGGCACATGAATCACGCCTGAAAATATGCAACCAAAGAAGTGCACACATACATATGTGTCAAAAAGGAGGCAAGAAGCTGTGGTTGAATGAAGCTGTGGTTGAATGAAGCTGAGGCAATTGCCAACATTGTTGCAGTTAATCAAATGGCTTCTCTTGCTATTTACTTCACACAAACTTGCATTCATACTTGTATGCAACACATGTAGAAATTTACGTATGTATGCATACACTTTTCTGAAAGTTTTTACATTCAAATGTTAAATATTTTTATTTGTGCGGTTGGATTAGTGTAAGATTTGTGCTAGCCGTTTCTGATAAATATGGCATTTGTGCATTTTATTATTGAAATTAACATTTTTTTGCCAGTGAGTTTCACTAAAATACTATAACGATACCTGGACTATATACAATTGCTTCAGAACTAAAAGAGTTGCGCATATTGGTCACTCATTTTTTAAACGAAAATTGAAATATACGAATTGATAACTACCTCCTTTTTTGAAGTCATATAGTAATAAGTAATAATAAGTAATTTTTATGCAAAAAAACAAAACCGACTTCATTTCTAATATAAAATTTAACAGTACCGTTAATTTCTTCATGATGCAATGATCGGATCTAAACTAAATTAGTATGGGACCACCTCTGTGGTATCATCTTTCTTTTTTCCTTAAAAAAAATAATTATAGAAATCGGTTAACGTGGCCCAAAGTTATGCGGTAACATACATAAAAAAATAATGAAGGTTTAATAAGCTTTATAAATTAACTTTTTCATACATTTCTCAATTTATAAGTCTATTTTAAATGCACTTTATTTTTTATGAGGGCTAGTAATTTGCATTTTTTGTATTATGACACTATTGAATTAAATGAGCGATATGTATTTATGATTGATACAATTTGTCTAAGCCAGTCCTAACTCAGATCAGTGCAAAAATTCAAATGATAATTAAATGTGAGTAAAGTGCAAAGGGGTATAGTGGTTGTTCTGCGTATGGGTAACGTGAGTGAGTAACCCATGTGCGAGATGCAGTAACCAATCCGAGTGGAGCCAATTATTAGACTTGTTTCACTTTTGTTGGCTTCTATTAATATTTCCTAATGAAACCTTAACTTAACAAAAAATTCTTTAACCCTGGAAGGTCATACCCATTTTGCAAAAATGTTTCCTGTAGTCGACTGCTGTGGCTAAGTGGTTTGAGGTGCATACTAATTCTTCGCAGGACCTGGGTTCGATCCCTGGTCCCAGCAACATCTGCATTAGGAAAAGTTTTTCCCAACAAAGGTCGCGCTCGGCAGACAATGGGCAACTCAATCCCGATGCTTCTGAATGAAGCTTTAATGCATGGTAATATTGGCAAATCACATCCATTGCGCCACTCCAAACACACAGGAGTTCGACAGACTCAGGTCGATGTCATCAGACATCCATGGCACTTTTTCTCACTTGACGATTTTTAGTAATAACTCGGCTCCAACGCCACCCGACGGTTCGTTTTTGCAATAGTATTGCCCTTACCGTTACCAATGTAATAATTCGATTCCAGCGCCAGAGACCTACTCAAACACACAAACACAAAATTTCGTTAAAATCGGTTAAGCCATTTATTTAGGAGGAGTTCACTTACAAACACACGTACAGAAGAATTATATATACATATAAAGAGAGGTAAAAGTTTCAGTACTTTTTAGAGGTGTCACGCCCTCTTTTCAAGTATAGATTGGCGCTTACACATAGTATGTTAGTGTTTGGCCGAGCTTCTCCTCCGATTTGTGGCGTGCGCCTTAATGTTGTCACACAAAGGGGAGGGACCTACAGTTTTACGTCCACTCCGAACGGCGATTGTATTTTTATGAGAAGCTGTTTTCCATAGCAGAAATACACTTGGGGGCTTGCCATTGCCTGCCGAGCGGCGACCGCTGTTAAGAAAAAACCTCTTTTCTATATTTTTTTGCCAGGCCCTGCGGAGTGGAAGGGCGCATTGCTTACCACTACACCACAGCGGCTCTTTTCAAATAGTCCCTTTTCTCCATGAGTACACGATTACTTTTGTATATCTCCATAACATGATCGAGTACTCTACCATGAACTCTCCTAGAGATACGCAGTATGAAAAATCCGGTTTGTATGGGAGGTGCCACGCCGATGGTGTAATTTTAAATCCTTAATTTACAGGTCTTCACTATGCAAATCAACTTCAATAAGTTCAACGGTTAATAGCTAAGTTAGGTTTAGGACAATCATGGTCGGCTTATATATAGAAACGTTAAGCCAGAAATGTTAAGACGAAGTCTCTACGATGAGCAGAGCCCCAGATATAACGATTTTAAGAAGTATATGATTAGTCAGAATCACGAAAAAATCCAAACTTTGACATATCATATCTCCGAAGAAAAAAAAGAAAAACCAAATCGTCGAATACGTGTTAACTTATTTTATGAATAGAACCCATAAAAAAAATTTTAAGCCAACCGACAGTTTGAAAAAAAGGCCTCATATGCATACAAATTTTTCTAGCATCTTATTCGGTAAGCCGTCGAGTTGCAAGCTCCACCTAATGCCCTACATACATACATATATGTGAATAAATATGTGAACACTTTTGCGCCAAATCAGCTGTGTACAAGCTCTGGCTATATTATGCATCCAAACAAATCTACTTTTCATGACCTTCTCTACATGAAAACAAATTTTTGTACACGCACTTGCCTACTAAATAAATACATACGTACATGCATGCATTTATACATACATACATGGTATGTGGTATATTCCGACGTAGAAATGCAAAAAAAGCAAGTGATCTCTCTACCTTCGCTGCGTCTCACTTTCCTTTCACCACTTCCCATTTTATATTTATTCGACTTTTCACTGACTCTTTGCCATTGCATGATTTATTGCATTTGCTTTATTAATGACATTTTCATTGCCATTTTACTGCGATGAAGAACTACAAGGGACAAGTGCCGGAGTGTCATAGTTAAATTGGAAATGAAATTGGAATTGAATGCCCTGAGTGCCGATAGAATTGGTGTTGTTCGTAGTAAGTATGTACATACATATAGATAGTTGAATAGTATTTTGCATGCTGCTGGAGAAATTTGCATGAATGCTACATATGTACATATGTGCACTCACAAGTATATACATTTGTATAAAGCTATGTACTTGCGTGTAAGTATGCACGCTTAGAAGTTATTGAAGTGCAAGTTACAGCAATTGGGCTTCATGTGTTGCGAGTGTGCTGCTGTGCAGGTTGATTGCATTTTAAAATGTTAGCAAAATAAGGTTTTAGCAGTTAGTACGCTAAATATGGGAACACTAAGAAACTCTCACAATTCGCAATTTTCACAACTTTCATTTTTTAAATCAAGTTGCAATTTATGTATGTACATTAGGGTGTCCCACAACATAAGGGGTGCGTTTTTTTTGTAGAAATTCGTTCGTTAAATTTCCAGCAAAGAGGTGTCAAACAAATGGACTTATGCATTGGCTGTGGAATAAGGTTTTACGTTTTCGAAAATTTAATTCAAATATTTATTTAATAGGGTTGCCGCGTGTGTAAAAAATTAAATTTAACTTATTTCAAGAGTTGTTTAAAATATGTACCACAATGTCGGACGAAAGAGATTTAAGAAGATTTTAGTTTGAAATTACCTTTGTAGAGTGGTGCCACATCTTTGAAAAGTCGAATTTATTTAACTTATATACAAGAAATGTATGTATATGATACATTTAAATATGAGTATCAAACGAAGGAGTTTAATGAAAGCTTTAATTTGAAAATACCTTTGATTAGGGTTGCCATCTATGCGAATAGTCATATTTATTTTACTATATAGTATATATAATACGCGCAGGCTTTTTTTATGAAGGCCATCAAATCTGAACCGTTATTTCGAATCTCAAAAATGAGTTGTCAAATTAAAAAACATGGCTTTAGATGTGAAATTACGGTTTATATTTTAAATTTAGAAATTTTTTTTTATCGGTACAGGGTGATTTAAAATTAAAGTAACCAGAAACGGCTAAACAGATTTAGATGAAATTTGGCACGCGGATAAGCGATTAATGTGACTAGAGTTTGGAATATTTTTTGGTTTTGAAGAAGGTTGCCATCTGTTTAAAATTCTAAAGTAAATTTTTTGCGTTTTAACGCCATGCTACCTACATACAGTACATACATATTGCGTTCGTAACTTCGGCATAGGATTTTTGATAGAAGTTGATTCAAATTTTACTTATTTATTTACATACCTGACTGAACACTTTAATGTTTTGTAAAAGAGTATTACGTACCTGAAACAAAAAAGAAGGTTATTGTTAAGAAATGCATATACAAATTATAATTACAATAAATGCAAATGCTTTTATAGTTTTTTATAAACTTGAAGAATTTTAATAAATGGAATATTGAATGTTGGTACTTGAGGTCAAATTTAAATACATACGCAACTTTAGCTCAATCATAAATAAATTAATTTCAAGAAACAAATTTATTTATTCTAAGAATCTGTATAGCTGCATAAAATATAACCACGGATTACCAATTAATTTTTAGCTGTACAATTTGATATTGAAATTTATGGTGCGCTTGGATAAGATTTAACCAAAAACCAATTTTTATTTAAGTTGATATTCTCCCATCTCAAACAATTCATATGTGCTAAAACTTGGTATCTTTTTTGTAAGGATTCACAGAAAGGGTTATCCTTCATTTTTCGTTGCAATGAGCCGTCATAAATCGAAGTTATATGAGTTTAAAAGTGTTCCATCAGCAAAAACACCGTTGCCTCACTCTAAAGACACTCCTATCCCGAAAAAATCAAACCCAACTGAGCAATATACACCGTGAATGTGTGAGACTATGCCCGAGTCTTCATATTCATTTTATCTAATGTAACTGAAACGATGCTCCATCGAAATGAGGCAAATACATTTGCATATTGCAATGATATTAATGCATTAATGCTCGCAGTGTTTCCGAACTTCTACACCGACCCAATCGACTAGCGATTGTTCATAGATTCGTTTAAAAACAGTTTGAAAGCTATTCTCTTGTTTACCAATAGCTCAAGAAGTTCAGTCCCATTTATAATTAGCACAGATATACACGAAACTTACGATTCAATGAAGAAAATCATGGAATCCGTCAAATATAGGCATCACTTGTGTAAAATATATGCTTGGACAGCAAATATATGCGAATGGATATAATGTACTTAAAGCATGGCAACGAGTATGATACAGGCGACGACTGGTCGCCAAGAGAGGCATCGCGAATCGGTCATCGAAATTTAACAAATGTCCCAATTGTACAAGATGTGTAAAAAATATTTTGACCTGCCTTGCACATTAAATTGGGTCTGGTCAAAAATTTCTTCAACGCGTTAGTTAAACAGGAAAAAAGATCAGAATTTGTCTAATTAAAGGCCATTTTTAATTGTTTAAGTGTTAGGAAAATGAAAGAAGGTAAATTTTTTACAGTGATTTGTATTAACCTAGATAAAATTTACGTGTTTTACTTCATGAATCCCTAACGTTTATTGATTTGTTTTAATTCAATTGAGGAATTTGGAGAAAAAGCTGCAATTACAACAGACAGCCAATGCATTCGCCAAACGACTCCCACACCTGCTCTTAGAGAACACTCTTCAACCAATCGAACCACATTTCCCGTTCATTAAGTACCGCCGTCGAATAAGTAGTCGGATTTCAGCGAGCCCGAGAGAACAATTGGTACGTGAGGAAGCTGCATATAAAAAAGATGCCGCCTACAGGGCCACGCTACGATCGGGCGCAGCGCATGCTGTGTGTGACCGCTATAGGGAAGCGAGACGTATTTGCCGTAATAAGAAAAGAGAGGCCGAAGTACGTGAGTGCGAAGAGCTTGAAATGCTGGCCGTCAGGAAAAATGCCCGAAAGTTTTACCAGAGAGTCAAGCGGCTTACGAAAACTTTCAAGACCAGTGCGCCCTCCTGTTATAACAACAATTGCGACCTAGTTAACGATGTTCAGAACGTACTTAAATTATGAAGGGAAAACGTTTCCAACCTAATGAATGGTAGCAGCGCGAAAATTTGTGCAGAAGATGAAGCCGAGACCTCAGCCGCTGATGACGGTGTCGATATTCCACCGCCTGACTATGATGATGTGCGAATAACAATAATGCAGCTGAAAAACAACAAAGCTGCAAGAGCTGACCGTGTGGATTTATTTTTTTTAATATTCGTAGTGTTTTTTTTTTTTGTTATTAATGTCCAAACTTTAGCCAAAACTACATAAATCAGAGTTATCAACTTTTTACAAAACTTCGAGCTTTTTATTAATCTGAAGCTTTACAAAATCTTTTGTATTCAGTTTTGTAGCCCACACAATTTTTTTTCACGAAGTGCAAGTTTCAAGCGTCTAAAAAGTCGCGTTGCTTTTTAATACTTTTTTTTTGCTGCTGGATTTTTGCACTTTATTCCATATATGTAAGCATTAATATCTTATGAAATAAAATGCGGGACAGCGTTCGCAACAAAATTAAGAAAAATCAACGCCTGTTTTGATAAATTGCACTTGTTCAATAAAAATAAAGACGAAAAAATAGTCACCAAAACAAAAAATGATTAAAAATCAACGCGATTCTTTAGCGCTTAAAACTCACACGCCATAAGACTTAAATTGTATGGTCTATAACATGCATACACAAAAATGTTGGTAAGATTCAGCTTGAAAAGCTTGAAATATTGATGAATTTTCCTAAATTTCTTATAAAGTTTGAAACTCTGATGTATATGTACATATGGCTTGGGCAATATTATTATAGAAAAATAAATAAAATTTAACTAACGAAAACGTTGTGAATATTTTTAGAAAAAATCAGTACTTGAACACTTGTATAAGTCACTGTATGTTAGAACGTATTTTTTACAAAACTAGCAATTAAACGTCTGTTACCTGGAAACCACCGCAATTATTGTGATGTTTAAACTAGAGTGAGCAATGCAGATGTCGTCGTATAAAGGTTGGCTATTTTTTTAATTTTTCAGCAGAAACGAGGCATTTGTACGAGACTGCTATGCTGCGCAAAATGTTCCAATTGATTTTCACTGTATTTGCAAGTGAATGTACGAAAGCGTAAAATATTTATGGTATTGCATTTAGTATTTTTTGTATTCACCTACCAGCATGCCAACACATTTTCATTAGCATACAACTGTATGTATGTATGTACATTTTTGTGCGTGTTTTTCACTTGCACTTGACACAGCCGCGGGTACATTCACGCACGCACACACAACTGCCAGTTCAGTTGCTTCTTCTCACTCAACTTGCACTTGCTGTACTAATTTGCATAGTCAAGTGGCATGCAACATAATTATAATTTCACCTTTCAATTAATGCAACTTTAGCAATGATCTTTCACTTCTTCGGCGTTACTTATTATGGCGTTGAAGTGTTTTTGTTGGCTCTTATTCAATACGTTTACTTTTATATTTCTTATTTTTAATTCTGCGTTAGTTTTTGAAAACATTTACAAAACTCTGAATGCCGCGCTGCAAGATGCTGCTAGATTCAAGGCTATAAAACGCGGTAGTTCTTCATGCACTTAAAAAATTTGTTTGAGGTATTTTTTTCTTTAGTAATCAACTTATTTTATAGCAGTCGAATTTCACTTTTTCACACTTTCACGAATACTTTTATGTTCTAAGTTTTTTTTTTCATAATTCTGTTATTGAGTAGTCATGACCGCTTCTCAAAAATATGGCATGGAGCTGTTGAAAATAGTTGGTAAGAAGTGATTCGTTCAAATAACCTGGAGCAAGTATGTTCATATCGCTAGCTTAGAGTGAAAAGTTGCTAAGTCTACTTCTTGTGAAAACTCATATTTTGGCATAAGAGGGAAGAGAAATTTTAAATTCATTGCTTGCAAAAGCGATATCTGCTTCTTTTATTTCTTCCCAATAAAATTAAATGAATGCATTTTTTAATAAATCCTTTAATCTAACCTTTCCTATTCGTATAGAAATTGTCCTTGTAGACAATGCAGAATAGTTATAAGGAGCTTATTACCTCTCCTGTAAAAACTAAAAAAAAAAACCTTACAACTTTTCACTCCAAGGCAGCGATATATCGGGCCGTAACCGCCAAAAAAAACATAACCGAATTTTTTTTCAAAATTTTAAATTTTCTATTTCATGCAGAAATGCAACTAGGGAATTTTGCATTTTGATTGGAATTTTTTTAAGTTTTTTACATTTCATTTATTTTAGCTGTTTGCTTAATATTTGCTTTTGTGATTTAAACTCATAGAAATGCGTTGCACAATTTCTGCTATTTAATTAATTAATTAATAATTTCGTAGACTTCTCTAAACAAGACCTACAATCAAGCAACCGCTGTCGCCGCGTGTTCTGTGCAAAGGCAGCATCAAACTGTTGTCACTAGAAAAGTAGAATGGCCTCAAACCTATTCAAGTTGTTAGCAATTATCTATATGTAGTAAAATCATTGCCGTTATTTCTATTGTATTTATGCATCCTTGATCTTAAGGGTTTAACAAGAATCGCTAAGTATTTTGATAATATCGCGATGAAACATCAATACACAATGCTGGCCATGTATTTTAAATATGTACATATGTATAGGGCAGTGGAAGGCGCGGCACTGTTCGAGTTAAGGTCAGACATGACAAAGAACTTATAACGCATACGGAAAAAAAAAATAATAATTCGCTGAATTTAGTCAAACCAAACTATTTTCTGAGATTAGCATAAATCTGTAAAAACCGTAAAAACACTAACCTAACGAATTTATGACCATAAAGGGGACCTATTTATTGAGAAGAAAATTCTCCCAACTGGAAAAATTTTTATTCCAGTTTTAAAAGGTGGCATTTGAAATTTCCCATGTAAGTAATATGAATTTTTTTTCATTCGAAATGTTATAACTAGGGAACGGATTTTATGGAAATTGCATTTTATTCTGCCAAAGAGATGGAGTAAATATATTCGATTAAGAATGTCCACGATTTAGCTTTCCCTGATTCCATATATACACATTTGATATTGCCTTTTTTAAAATATTTGCCTTTTTTGCCTTATCCACCTTTAATTGTAAAGGGCAAGGAAAAAGCCCTTATTCCTGATAATATGAAAGTTTTAAACATTCCATATTTAAACTGGGCGCCACTTGTATCAACTCACGCCACGTTCAAGGCTTTTCTTCGCGAAAATCTAATGAAAATGCTGCGAGTAAACTTCAAAATGCACCTTGTGGTTTAATGTTACTACAACTATAGAAAATTACGTTTTGTGAGTTAAAAATTCAAAAGGACAAAATATTAAAAAAAAAAGAAAAAGGAACCGAACTGGTTACTTACATGAATCTGTCAATCGGTTTGGAATTTTATCTTTGAAATGCCACACTTTTTTTTGGAAATCGATTCATTAGTTCTCGTGCAATAAACGTTTTCGTGAAGCTCTAAAAATTACAACTAGAACATTTGAGCATAGCCGCCATATCGAAACGTAAGACGTATTTTACGTCAAAATACAAATTGAGTTCATGGTTTTCTCTATTTACTTGTTAAATAAACATTTCCAAAATAATGTATTCTTCGGTTTTTTATTTTTCGGTTTTTGTTTTTTTTTTAGTGCATTCTTTTGCCTTTTTGTGATTTCTAGTGCCTTTTCCTGCCTATTTCGTTATTTTATTTTGCCTTTTTTATAGGGTTTTAGGTCATACAAATTCGTTCCCTGGTTGTAACTATTGAACCGTTTGGGATAAAAAAATATGACATTTTCTTGCAGGGAATTAAATTCTCCTCCTGATGAATATCCTGAATTTAATTGTCTAGACTCAAAAATATATGCATACGGGCTAGGAACTAAAAAATACGCGTAAATATGCAGTTTTAGGGCTTTATTATCGGAAATATTAATGCTAAATAAAACAAGTAAGAAAGTCTAAGTTCGGGCGGGGCCGAACATTAAATACCCGGCGCAAGTATTAAATATATGTTTTCCACCTTTCCGAAAGCTACCGCTACATGGTAAGCCGGGGTGTATCAATTTTGAGTAAATTAGCGTCCTCAAATTTCGAGATATTGAAATTTCAAGCATTTCTGAAATTTACGGTTATATGAAAACCGGCCTCAATTTTAGTCCGATTTCAACAATTCTCAACGGTTTGCTTTTATGTGGCAAGCACAATAACCATACCGAGCTTGGTACAAATTTGGCCCATTTTCCAAAATTTTACCATAAACGTATTTCTTGGTAAAGAATTGTTGCAAGCATCAATTTTGAATAAATTATCTTCAATATTTAATGATTTATCGAAGATTTTGTATTTCTCTAAATTACCGTTATATAGGATGTGGGCGTGGTTATTGTCCGATTTTAAAAATTTTCGGCCATTTGGTATGCTGTACCAGGACCAACAACTGTGCCAAGTTTGGAATAAATTGATGCAGCGGTTACCAAGATATACACATGTAACCATAAGTGGGCGTGGCTACGCCCATTTTCAAAAAAAAGTTAATATTCTTATTTTTCGTCTAAAATTTATTATAAATATCAATTTTGAGTGAATTATCTCCAGTAGTTACTAAAATATCGCAGTTTTTGTATTTATGAAAATTACCGTTATATGGGAGGTAGGTGTGGTTATTGTCCGATTTTGCCCATTTTCAATACCATCCGTCCTACG
>NW_023458564.1:4345545-4351502 GCF_013731165.1 Rhagoletis pomonella | reverse complement strand
AACAAAGTTATAATACCCTTGTGCACAAGTGCGCTCGGGTATAATAATACAGAGTGTCTAGAAAATTTTGATTATGAACTAGATTTGTCAGAGAAGAGAATGGATTAAATTATTTATTTTTTATGCATTTTTAAACAAAAATTCAGTTGATTGCCATTAGGATATTGCACTACTTGAAAAAAAAAAACTGCTTTTGTTCTTCGTCTTTCGTCAAAGTTCGATTAAATATGATTTGTATCAACGCTACAACCTTGTTCAGCAATAACATCAGAGTTGCCAGAACTTTTTGGACCAACCCGTTAAATTGGCAAAAGAGACCGGCTAAAAGCTATTTTTGCCTGTTTCGGAGAGGAAGAAGAAGATACTTACGATCCATTTCGCCTCAATTTTCGGTCTCTATTACCCATATTTTGAGTACGGGAATGATTTCTGGCTTCTTTTGCGATCCCGCAGGATCCCGCATTGAGTACGGGAAAGAACCTATTATGATACAGTTATTCACAGGTATTAGTTCTGTTCGTCGAGCAACAAATTTTTTCGAATTGTTATAGTTTTTGTTCAAATTGCGTTTGCGTAGGCCAAAAAATTATTCATCACTCAAAATTTAGAGTAAAAAGTGAGAGTTTTATTGAAGAGAAGTTGAAAATTCAAGCTGGAAAACTTTTTGCCAGCAAGAATTTGCGATTAGGAAAAACATATAATATATGGCACATGATTGGATTTTTTGTAGACGATAATTTGAATAAACAAGTTCGTTTACAAACTTGAGCGATTTTAAAATGAAAAATGCAAGCAAATACCATTGTGAGAAGGATCGCTAACTGCCTTTTCGGGACCTGAACCATTCTGTGGTCTCAGACGGTCCTCTTAGAGAGCCATAATTGCTGAAAGTACCCAGGAAGGGAGTAAGTACTGGGGAGCGGTGGGGGGCCTCAGACAGGCCAGACTCTTCGGCTACCCTTTCAGCAGAAACGACATTGTCCTAGTAAATAGAAATGACATCAGTCAGTCAGACCGATCACAACCAATTGCGATTCCACTTGCACCGAATAGGTGCGATCACAGAGTCGGAATGTCGGCTATGCCTCAAAGACAACTGACAAAGACTGATTTAGTTTAACTTTTTTAATGGTCGAACCCTTTGTTTGAAGGAATTCGTCTGCCAAGGCCCTTTTGGGATTCATTAGGGAAGCGGAAGGTATCTTGGCCACTCTGGGTTAGGAACTCCTTTCAAGAGATACAAACGATCTTTTAGATGGTCTCTTGTTCTAGTACACCCAAAAAAAAAATTATCTAATTAACTAACTGAGTAAATATTTGTTTACTTAATTTATTTAGTTAATTCCAAGGATTTGAAAGGTACTCGGCTGAAAAAAAACTGTATTCGTAATCGGAATGCAATCGCAACCAGAGTTGATTTAGGAAACCCGACAGTTGTTACAAAAAAGAAATTGAAACGTATGTTGAAAGAATTTTTTTAAAGATGTATAAAAATTTATTATGTTTGAAATCCAACCGTGGATACCAGCTGGCAAGGAAACTTGCAAATTCCTGCAAATTTGCGTTCGTGCAGAAATTCGCAAGTTTCTCTACTTGGGAGAAAAATTAGGAGAATTTTTTCTTACTCTTTGATATTTTGAGTGATAATTTTCGCTGCATTTTTGACTAACAAATTTATTGTCTTCCTAGAGCGTTTTGCTTTACATAGAAATTTGTGCTCTTTTAACTTCATTTTGACGCATTTCAGTGTTGGTTCTTTTAATTTAAGTTTGCTCTATTTAGTTTTTATAATTTTCGATAAAACAAAAAAAAACAATTGAATTGATTTTGGGTCGCTTAATCAAAAATGGAAACATATATATTTGAATTTGAAGAAAACAAGGCAGAGTAAAATTGGCCAAAAACGGCAAATTTTTTTGCAAAACGGCTACAAATCGGCTGCCGGCTAGACCGAAGTTTCTCCGGCTGTTTGCTATCGCAAACGGCTAAATCTAGCCGGAAAATGGCTGAACTGGCCACACTGAATATCATAGTTTTATCACACACATGGGTGAGCTTTTTCTTTCCGACAGATAGTCCTTTATGAGAAGCAGATTTAGCAAAACATAGTTTCCGTTTTGAATTGTTGTTTTAAACAATCAGTATCGAAATGGAGTCACCTAAAAAGGCAGGCAAATTGTAGCCACAGATGCTAGTTAAGTATTCTAACCGCAATGCAAGGCATATTGTTGCAAACTGCTGTGGTCACATTTGACTCAGGCAATTATGTATGTCATCGCAGTTATGATTATAGCAGTTGTTTCGCCGAACTGCTGCAACACTTTAGCGGGCAATTCCTGCGTTGCAGATGTTTCTTGCGGAAACATTTTTTTCATCATAACAACAATAGTCGGCTTTGAATCAGAACATTTTAGTTTGCCATGAGCAACCACCAGTGTTGACACTTTGCTCCTATCGCAGTAAATTTGCTACGAGTTTTTCAAATATTTTAAAATTTGCTACCCCACAACGATTTACATTATAATTACTACACTTTTTTATTTTACTCAACTGACGAGTAGCAACGATTTGTAATTCACCACTACTTCAAAAATTTTGTAAACACCCCTGCAAACCATTTTTTCAGAGTATTCTGAATCGTAAAGAAATTTTAACGAATTCGGAAAGATCCCATCCGATTTTTTTTCCGAATTTTCTAAAATGAAATAAATTACGCACACTTCCATTCTTTTACGAAATTTCGGAAGAAAATCGGTGAAGAAATGAAAATAATGCTGCCATGTGAAGAAGGGTCCCTGCAAACCAAAGTTCCCGAAATCTTAACGAAATCGTTAGGAGTATCTGATTTCTGTAACGATTTTTTTCCGAATCTTCAAAGAAAATTATATGAAGTGGTTGACACGAACTCGTAAAGAAATTTCTGTACGAAAAATAAAGAAAATTCTGGAAAAATTCTGAAAGATATTCTTCACATAGCAGCATTATTTTCGTTGCTTCACAGATTTTCTTCCGAAATTTCGTAAAAGAATGGAAGTGTGCGTAACTTATTTTATTTTAGAAAATTCGGCAAAAAATCGAATTAAATCTTAACGAATTCTTTAAAATTTCTTTACAATGCAGAATACTCTGAAAAAATGGTTTGCAGGGCAGGTCATGGCTTCAAAATCTAAATGGGTACTCTTACTGCAAATTATGCCAGAAGCTTCTGAGCAACCTAACGGTCAACGGATTTTCACATAAACGAAGAGGCACAATTCAAGCGTCGTTAACAGACAGAAATATACGATGTGCGAGAACGATACGAAGTTGGGCAAAGAGGTAACAATGACGATAGATTTTTCGTTTCCAGATTTGTTGCAAACTTTGCACATGCAACAGATCTTAGCATAGAGATCAAAAGCGGCTCCACGGAGGCAAAATGCTAATTTTGCGGAAGCACTGAAGTGAAGTGTTTTGTTCTATCAGTTCGGTATTTGGAAAATACCAGTACCATGGATACACGTAAATAAAATACAATACATAAAAAAGTGTTTGCTCTAAAAGATTAAATATGAATAAAAATTTGAAATAATTACCTATTTGTACCTTTTGCTATGATTTTTTATTTTTTACTACGATTAATCTGCTTAGAGTGGCAGGAATTCTCCTTCCTAAAGTCTACCTGATATTCTGCTCATTTATTCGAGATAAATGATGTATGGGTCGTTGCTATAAGAATAGACTTTCTTTATCATCACGGTAATTTTAACTTTTGAAATGTGTCTAAGCCCTTCAACTGACTAAGTCGGAGTGAAATCACCGAAGCTCCATCTCTTTCTGCCGTGACCCAAGGTTCCAATCGGATTGGTTACCGCATCTCGCGCATGGGTTCCTCCCGTTGCCCAGAGTGAGCGAACGGCGACGCAAAAGTCGGGATTGAGTATAGCCGTACAACTGTAACTGCATACCCAGCGCAATGACTATACCACATTGCAGTGCTAAGTGGTGCTCCTTGAAGATTTTACGTTACAAAATGTAGGAATGTATCGAGCCCTAACCGCCAAAATAACGTAAGCGACATATTTTTTCAAAATTTTCTTTTTGATGCTGAATTACATCTAGATGCTCTACGGGTATTTCTGCATCAATTTTTTATTTTTTTTTAATATGTCGCTTACGTTTTTTTGGCGGTTAAGGCTCGGTATAATAACTAGGGTCCGGATCTCTATGTATTTACCTTTATTTTTGTGGCAAGTCTAGGAACTTAAAGATTAACAAATATTTTACGATTGGGGCTCGATATGGTAAAATCAGCAAGGTGCTAAAGGTATTTACCCAAAGTTACTGCACGTTACTTGTTCGGCACGCAATGCACCGAGTGGCCGAATATGACGATTTAATATCGAATGGAAAAAATATTTTTAAAATTTGCTGAATCATTGGCTGAACAAGTGCATCTTGTGGAGACTGATATTACTACTATTCAATTGCTGCACTCGACTTTGAACTCGTTGGCTCGTCAACTACTGCCGTTGAGAGGCGGCGTTGAACTTTAGACCCCTTCACCGAGCACTTGGCAAAATATATTGTGTCTAAATTATCTATCGCATGCGCTATTTGAAAAACATTAATTCATATTTTAAAACTTATTAAAAATTCAAAATTCATTCAAAGTGCTTCCAAACAACCACAATGTGGTTAAAGAGGAAGCCTAAAATATGGGCCTTAGTTATAGTAGTTATTGAACAATTTTCTGTTCACTTTAAAAATGTAATTACGCCGCTTGGCTGAATGGTTAGAGGTGGCGTACTACCACTAAGTTGGACCTGGGTTCGATCACTGCTTCGGGTAACCTCTAAATTAGGAAAAGTTGTTTCTAATTGCGGTCGGCCCTCGCCAGCCTATGGCAATGAAAAAGCTTATCGTAAAACACTCTTTGCCATTCGGAGTCGGCGTAATTCAAATTGTTGGTTCCTCCATTTGTGTTATAACATCGGGATGCGCACCACAAACTGAATTAGAAGCGCGGCCAAACACTTAGCCAAAGTGTAAGCCCCAAAATATTGTTAGTATTAAAAATTTAGGAACTTTTTATTTTATATTTAATGTGAATTAAATTTCATTGAGAGCAAATAAAATAGATTTTATATTTTACAAATGTATTCTCTTGCGGCGTGCCTTATGCTACAATTTTACAGGCTAAGCTACAACAATTTTAATAACCTGGCCTGTCTATGTGTAAATATGAAACGCCTAAGTAAAAGTGTGCACGTGAATTCATTAAATGTTTGCGTGTATGTATCTGGATATGCAAATATAACTACATATGTTTATAATTCTACAATATACAGGAATGAATATGCAGCATTACTGCTCGTTTCTTGCCATGTATTTTTTTTCTATATTTTTTTTATATTATTTTTGTTTTTATGTTGCTGTTCCATCATTGTTGGCAATTGCTGATTCTCGCATAAATTATGAGCACAACAAATGAGCGCTCTCACATACCAACATTCACATTAACTGTAAATAAAAACAAAACAAAAAATACAACTAAAAGACCACCGCCATCGCCATTTACACCTACATATGTATGTATACTGGTATACGTGTTTGTGTGTATGTACATTTATTCTGATGCATGAAGCCTGCAGCCACAGCTCGTTTTCAGGTATAGTTATGTGGGCAAGCAACGTAACCGCAACATGGCGCCAGCCTCCGACGAGAACAACACAACATCAACGTTGCTACTTTTGTGCGAATTGTTTGTTTGTGTGCAGTGAGCAGGCATTGTAGTGCATGGCGCCTGGTAAAAAGCATCGTCGAGTTGAGTCCTGTCGCAGCGAGTCGAGTTGGCTTTGCGAAAACTAATGTTGCAGGCAACGCTGCTAATGTAAGCTCGTGTCTATTTATTATTTTACTATTCTATAAATGTATATATATATATATATATATATATATATATATATATATATATA
>NW_023458564.1:4339483-4345445 GCF_013731165.1 Rhagoletis pomonella | reverse complement strand
TATATATATATATATATATATATATATATATATATACATATGTATGTTCATTAGGGTGGTCCTTAAAAAATCAAATTAACGATTTTTTTCAGTGTCACTCACTCAATCGGTAGTATCAAAGTCAAAGATATCACATATAAGTTTTTGGTAGCGATTAGAGACGGTTAAGGCGCGTCACACAGGCGGCAAAGTTCAGATTCCTCTAAGAAGACTCAAAAAATTAAAATAATTTTTTTTTTCGACTATAATAGCATCGATTTTGGGTATTATATGAAAAAATAAAAATAATTTAAATTTTTTGAGCCTCCATAGAGAAACTGTAACTTTGCCCCCTGTGCGACACGCCTTAACCGTCTCCGGTCGGGACCAAAATGTATATGTGATAGGAACATCGACGTAGGGGTTGATGTTTAAGAAATCTGGTGTAAAAAGTGCTTCATATATTTAAGCGCCACCCTAATGCACATACCTATACATGCAAGTATGTGCATCTGCTTAACATAGACATACAAACAAAGGTAAGATACGCTCGCCGAAGTAGTTGAGTAAGAATATTTGTACACATTAAAAACAATTTGTTGTCTATGTCTGTTTTTATAAATTTCCGGTATTTGCTGCTTTTTGCCAGCTATTTAATTATGTTGACGAACCAACTTACAAAAAAAACAAAAAAAATAAGAGAAAATTGCTTAAGCCTAATTACAGTGTTTTTAGCGCGATGTTGCGGTTCGTAATACATACATATATATTCTTCTACATTTTCTCTAATTAAGACAAAGCCGATTAGGGAAGCTAGAAAAGTGTGGAAAAAACTTTATTCTTAAAGCTCAATCCACTTTAAATGAAAAAATAAGGTTTTAGTCAAGTACTGATATTAGAGCAAGCGCATAGGAATTATTTAGTGACGTATATTGGTGTTATTTTTAATCAAAAGGCATCAGCAAAGCGTTCAGAAGCAGCTAAGAATACTACACATTAGTTTACTCAAGAAAAAAGGCTTGACTTCCAAAATAACTTTCTTGTAAATATTTTAATTTATCCTAGACCAGCGGCCACTGTTTAAAAAAGTTTTAACAAGTGCATCTAATAAATATTTAATTTCAAGCTATTTACTTTTATTCTTTTCGCATTTGGTTATACATATATGTACATCTGTAAGTACATTAGCAAAGTTTAAACTTTGACAACATAACGAAAAATGAATACTTCCAAAGAAGTTGCCATACTTTCTACACACATATAAATATTGAATATTCGACAAGTATGTATAAACGAATTTAAAGAAAGCAACGTGCTTGAAATAGCTCGCGTGCATGTACAACTACATACATACTTGTACATACCCTGCAGGGAAACCGCGGACTAGTGAATCAAATTTCTAGTTCCGCACTAGGTCTTTATCGCCAAAAACGAACTAGTCCGATATGAACTAAATCCCCACCAGTCCAAAATCGGAGAAAAGTGGTACTTTTAAAAAACTAATTTATTTCAGTTTTTTCAATAGAAATTGATATCTAAAGTGACGAATTTAGAAATGGTTCGGAACTATAGAAAAAGGGATGCAGAACGAACTAGATCTTATTTGTCGAATTTAGAACTAATTCGGAACTATCGAATAAGGGATGCAGCGGGGGGCTTGTTTACTTTACATAGATATGTGTTTGGCGGCTTTTTCGTTCAAATGCGCTTCTATTCTGCGCTTCGCAGATGCTTTTTCATAGCTTGGTAATACAAAACTAAAATTTGTGTTAACATTTCAACATCTTGGGACCGTCTGGAAACTAAGAAATAACAGCGAGCACCTCTGCAAACTCAGCTACAGCTAAAGGTATGTAAACGTACATTTCTTACAATCATTCAAACAAATTTAATTTCAAATTGAAAACACATTTCTTCCAAAATAACTTAAAATCGCACAAACGGAAGAACCAAAAAGATTGAAAAATCATGATACTTTTTTCTTTCGCCTATCGATTTCAGAACTGGTTCGGAACTATAGAATTTAGGACTAGTTCGGAACTATCGAAAAAGGGATGCAGCGGGGGGCAATTGACACTTCCTAGGACATCGCCATGTTAAATTCGCCAGTTGCTTGCATGCAAAAGAGATTTATCGCGAACCAGTACTGGGTCTAAATGTACTAGAAGCGCCCCAGTTCAGAACTAGAGATTTTCCCCACAGGGTATCTATGCTTACGCAAGCATCAAGCCAATTAGTTACTCATACGCCCTGCAGTACGTGACAAAAAAAAAACTTTATTTACTAGAAAGTGCAGTAGCATACCACACAATTTTGGGAAGCATAAACTTATTAGCTGTAAAAATTTTATATTTTTAAACCTTAAAACTGTCATAAAAATATCTCCTTCGTAAAAGCGAAATGCATTAAATGGCACAAAATCGCACAGCGCACTAAGCAAACAGAGATCCTCCACCAACAGACATGCACACAAATATACGCACTAATGATGCTACGTTATCCCAAAGGCTTCTCCGAACAATACCGCAGCCTTAGTACGGCGAAATTTGAGTTCGTTAAATTTTGTGTTAGATTTAGTGGCTGAAGCTAAATCCACAAAATAGGCGAAGGCAAGGCGCACGGTGAAAGTTACGCATGAGCGTGCATTTCATCCGAATGCACGTGTGTAAAAGCAAGCGCTTGTTAATTTGTTGGCACTTAAAAGTTTGTTGCTCAGAGAAAATGCAGATTAATCTGCTGCGAAGCTTATTCGGTGTGTCAGAACTTATTCGAAAGTATATGTGTCACGCGTTCACGATGCAAATTAGAAATTTAAATAGTTGATTTCGTATACCAAGGGAGTCCGTTAGCATGCTACATCCAATTTTTCATTGCGTCACTTAGCAAAATGCCACTTTAAAAGTTGGCAGGGGTTAATTTTTTGATCAACAACTTTTATTTGACTTATGCGCTGGCGCTGGATCTTTTATGTGGTAGTGAAAGTGATTTTTAATTTTGAAGAAGCAAGTTACTAAATTAATATGCACTAAATATTTTACATAGCAAATATGAACACGATGTCTAATTTAAATTTAAGCAGATTCACGAAACGGGGCAACCACTTTCACAACTCGGGCTTATATCTTTACTTTTAGGCATCGGAGCACTTTCGTTTTAGTCTTTCTTGGATACTTTGCTTTTAATGCGGGTTTTTATTAAAAAAGCAATAGGTAGCATCCTGCTCCACCACATCGTTTTAATAGTGCCTTTTCTCGTCAACTCATCGAGCTTGCAATTTCCTGCATTGGAGAAGGAGTTCAGGCACTCGCTGGTCAAAACTTAAACGCACCTTCAGTGAGATCAAGGCTTGGCTGCCTTAGACGCTTACGTGCCTCATTGACATCAAAGTCTTTATTAGTTTGACAAACAGCTACAGCCGTCTGAATGTCTATTTTAAGTGTTCCCTCATGTCACCTCTAATAATGTTCCTTGCGGCAACATGTGTAGAGAAAATCTGTTTTGGACGATTTCTGAAACACCATGAGCTTTGTAATTAGGCACAATTAGGAAATAATGAAGAACTTTCAAGTATCCGTATCATATTATAGTACATTCTCACTGCTTTTTATTCTATTTTATTTATTTATTTGTTAAAGTTACTTGGCCTATATATGTACATATATTCACGTATACATATGCAATTGTAATATTTATTTCAAAATTAAAATATATTAAAAGTTAAATTAAAGCTTAATATAAGTTAATCTTTTACAATTTCTCTTCTAAGCTATAAGACGCTATATATATATAATTAACTAAGAGAGCATATTTTCGATGCTTTTGAAATGGACGTGATTCCTAGCAGTACTATAAATATATCACTTGTAGAACGTGCTGTCGAAGAGTGTAACTTCCAGAGCCGTCACCACTGGGCGATTGGAAAGGACTGGTTTCCAAGCCGCCTCTTTAAGACTTCGCTACAAGGAGGCGATCCGAATGGACGAGATTCAGAGTCGCGCTGTTTGATCAGAAGGAAAGGAAAGCCAGTTTAATTCTCGCATCATTTCGTCATTTCGACACAAACAAAGGCGCGAGCCCAAAAGTTGACCGCAAAAAAAAGACGCATAAAAAACTTCAACGAAGGAAGACTCTTAACATATTTGACGGCCGTTAAAGAACCGTAAACTTATTTTCGCGGTCGGCTATGTTTGCAGGTGTAACGGTATGTAAATGCAATAAAGAATTTTTAGGGAATGATGCACAAGTGACAGTCCTTGGCTAGGTATAAATCTATGTTTACGCGTCTTTCTTCGCCGAAGTTTTCCTTAAGCGTCTTTTTAGGTAAGAATTTTTTTCCGCGTCTTTTTTCGCCGTCAAAACATTAGCGCGCCCTAATTCGTGTGTAGTGCCGCCTTCCTGTTTGAGTGTGTCGTACCGCTTGTTTAAGACAAATTGCACAGCCCTTTTTTTGCACTTTTTGAAGCTTATCGATTTGGGTGCCGCCTGCTATAAGAAAGACTGTTGGACAGTTTTTCAGAATTTCTTCTACTGTACAATCAATAAGTTCCTCAAATTTTAACTTTGCAGCGATACATGTACCTAGGAGAGCTGAGATTTCGCCAAATCTTTCGAAATCTAGGAGGAATTCCTATATAAGCTTTCTTAATTTGGATTTCAACCAGATTTCAACGAAATAACATCGAACTCTACACTTTTGTTAAATAAGCAAACCTTTTAACTTTAAAAAGTTCAATCCCTCAGACAGCTTCGCTTAGAAAGCAATAATTTTCGGCATAAGCAAAATCCGCGAGTGAATAATTAAAAAAAAATTTTAACATTTAAAAAGAAACAATTTACATACAACCCATGATTGATTAGGGACAACTTTTTATCGTTAGTACTGACAGTTTTCCTTTTGTTTATTTAATATTCATTTTTTTTTATAAAAATAATAAGAACGATATAAATCCGACTTTCAAACTTTATACAAATCACACAAAAAAAAAACAAAGGCTGCCCCTATTCAAGTGCCCGGCAGTGTAAAAGTTAATATTACCTTTCGGGTAAGCATCTTTGTAGTCCATTGAATTTTAGTATAATAAAGTGCGAAGTTCAAGTGGCTGCAAAGTACCGTTGATTTTTGGATTTTTTTTTTTGTTAACGGTGTCATGCATTTGCTCCCATATTAAAATCAGCGGTAATCTGTAGTTTCTTCAAACTTTCACTTTATAAAACTCTATAAAAACAAGTAAGAAAGTCTAAGTTCGGGCGGAGCCGAACATTAAATACCCGGCGCAAGTATTAAATATATGTTTTCCACCTTTCCGAAAGCTACCGCTACATGATAAGCCGGCGTGTATAAATTTTAAGTAAACTAGCGTCCTTATATTTCAAAATATTGAAATTTCAAGCATTTCTGAAATTTACCGTTATATAAAAAGCGGCCGTAATTTTAGTCCGATTTCAACAATTTTCAATGGTTTACTTTTATGTGGCAAGCACAATAACCATACCGAGTTTGGTACAAATTGCTAGAACGGTTAGCGAGATACATATACGTGATCATAAGTGGGCGTTCCACGCCCATTTTCCAAAATTTTATCATAAACGTATTTTCTGGCAAAGAATTGTTGCAACCATCATTTTGAATAAATTAGCTTGATTTATCGAGGATTTCGTATTTCTCGAAATTACCATTATATGGGATGTGGGCGTGGTTATTGTGGTATTTTAAAAATTTTCGGCCATTTGGTATGCTGTACCAGGGCCAACAACTGTGCCAAGTTTGGAATAAATTGATGCAGCGGTTACCAAGATATACACATGTAACCATAAGTGGGCGTGGCTACGCCCATTTTCAAAAAAATGTTAATATTCTTATTTTCCGTCTAAAGTTTATTGCAAATATCAATTTTGAGTGAATAATCTTCAGTAGTTACTAAAATATCGCAGTTTTCGTATTTCTGAAAATTACCGTTATATGGGAGGTAGGCGTGGTTATTGT
>NW_023458564.1:4180449-4339083 GCF_013731165.1 Rhagoletis pomonella | reverse complement strand
AACAAAGTTATAATACCCTTGTGCACAAGTGCGCTCGGGTATAAAAATGCATACTAAAATTTTTAAAATAACAAACAATTTTGAAATTTTTATGGAAATTTGACTTTCTACAAGGTTTGAAACTTGCTTTTATATGGTGTTTGTTAGAGAATGACCTGTATTTTAATTGAAAAATATAGTAAATTAAATAAACGAAAAAGAAGCCAGAAGAAAAACGAAAAAGCACTGCCCCTACTCAATTGCATGAGAGTGTAAATGTAGCTTGCTTATTAGAAGAACATTATAATTCAAAAAATCATAATTCGAGAAAAGCTTTAAAGTTTTGGATTTACATATCAATACCTGAAGTTCAAAAACGTCCTATCTCAGAACACTTTTCAAAAGCGGCCCTCTCAGAACACTTTTCAAAGCGTCCTATCTCAGAATTTGGTTGAAGAAAGCCTTATCTCAGAATTTTTTGTTAAAACACCCTATGTCAGAATTTTATTGAAGAACGCTCTCTCTCAAAATTCGGTTTAAAAACGCCCTATTTGAGCACATTTGTTTTTTTTTTTTGTAAATGTTTTGTTAGAAATGCTGTTTCCCAGATACGGTAGTGCCAACAAGCACTATATACAACGCCTAACATAGGCGTATGAGTTGATGTGCTTCACAATGTACGACTGAAATCAATGGGGAAATCCCGTTATACGCACTCTGCCAAACAAGTGTAACTCTCTCTAGCGAATTTCTCCAGACGATAGCACCATCTAACGCAAATAGCACCATCTAAAACATGCGTCTTATTTCAAGACCTGACGAGCCGGTACTCACACTTTGTTTACTAATAATCTTTAACCACTTCATTTCCAAGTCAATTTTTTTTAGAGCCTTCGATTTCCCGAGATTGTTCGAGAAGCAATTTTTCGCGAGGATCGCATTCTCACGAGATACTCGTGAATCGAAAAGCTCGTTATACTCACGTAGCTCGCACTATTTTTATTAAAAATATATAAGATATAGACTATTAAAGAAGACTTCATCGTAATTGTTCTTTTTATTTTATAATAAAAACCGCGCGCGCATTTAGGCAGATCTCCATAGCATGCGTATACGTATGTGTGCGTTTGACAGAAAAATTTTATATACAAATTTTTATGGCAGCACCTACATAGCAACGCATGAAAATGTAAGAAAATTTTATGAATTTTGATTTCTAAGCGTAAATGTTAAACGCACGCATACGGATACGCATGCTATTGAGATCCGCCTTTACGCTGTTATTTTTTTCGTTTTCTTATTTTGAATGCAATCTGGCGATTCTAATTCTAAAGAACGTTCTTCCCAAATAAAACCTTTTATATTGTGTTTAAAATTTACTTTAAATTTCTAATCAGATTTTCCCAAAAATAAGGCATTGTGATTAGCGTATCACCATAACTTTCAAAAATTTTGAAGTTAGAGTTTGCAGTGTATGTAAAAAACCAAAAGTCGGTTTGAACAGACCGCCCTCCGAAAAACAATTCACATATCGTCGTATAAAGTACAAAACCGCGTATCGGGGGTTGCATAAATTATTTTCTGTAAAAACACCCTTATTTCCAAATCGTTCTCTTTTTTAACAAAGCAATCGCATTTCTGTTAAATATATTTTACACATATATTTGTGTAAGCAAATCCATTTTTTGGCAAAAAATGTTAGTTACGCCGTTTTGCAGAACGACGATACACGGTTTTGTACTTAACGACGATATGTAAGTATAATTTTGATCACACTCTACATGCGTTCTGAAACCTAGTCGTGAGCCCCATTTTCGAAATTATGTAGCCGGCATAATTTTCAAGTCCATCATATTCCCCATCTTTGAATGTACTGATAAAATCTTCTGCTAAAAAAAAAAAATATTTCCTTTAGTGATCAGGTAGCATGAATTTGATGAAATGTCATAATTTTATTAAAAGTCAAATGGTTAATAGCAACAACGAATGCCATTAAATGGAACTACCTTATTTTTTGTATCATGGCTGGAGTCATCAAATGCAAATAATACACATATGTACATATATACACAGCATATACATCGAACAAAATCCTTCTTATACGCAAAAACGTTTTTTTTTTTTTTTGATAATAGAATATTTAACATTTACACATCGATTTCTTTCTGACTACTCGATTCCCCGGGTATCGAAATGCTCGAGAAAGTGCGAGCAGAAATCGAAAGCCTTAATTGTTTTTATACAAAACACAGAAATTTTCATGAGACTTAAGGAATTAATTATAGTTGAAAAAGGAACACTTGCTGTAATGAGTTCAGGGCCAAAGGCAACTACCGTACCTTTCATAGAGAGAGGGGGTGAGTAAATGATATGAAATTTTGTGTTTATGGCTTTTACTTTTCCCTCTCTAAGCCCAACCGGTTTTTTTTATCAAGTGTTCCATGCATTTTTTCACCTGCCTCCATATATTCGAAACACTGTGCGCCATATCGTACATGGCCGTAATCGTACATGGCGTATGAGTAACATTTTCCATGATAAAGATTGATTTTTTGTTTTCATTCGCAATGCAAACTTAAAATGTAAATATTTTAGGGAAAATGACCTGATCTAAAAAAATGGCGTACACATCCACAATTTATGACCCAATATTAAGTTGACGTGCCTCGGCGTTTTATGTATCATTTTAGCGTCGCTCCATAACACTGCGTTATATGTGGGAAATATAAAGATCTTCATATCTCGACCGAGCATTATTTATGTAGGCATTTTTTATATCGAAATAAATTTATGACCATCAAATAATATATTCCATAACATTGGGCCTTATGTGTAAAAACTAGCAATTGCTTTTCCTTAAAATTTGAGAACTTAGTTCAAATAAATTTAAGTGAAAGGTATGAAATATGCGAACTTATATATTTTGATATTTTTTTTTTTTTTTTTTTTTAATTTTAGGACAGTGCTTTCTTACGTATAAAACTTAATTCGCATCATTCTAAAAATGTTGCTGCTGGAAAAGCTAATGAATCACGAACCCTTGTATTTCAACTTGTTTTCAAGTATTTAAAACTATCCACCCAATTGCGCAGCTTTAAGATGATTGCAGTAAAAATAAGTCCAAAAATTCAAAAGCTGCCCATTTAGCTAGTTACAAGATAACTTTCTGTCTCGACCAGACATCTTACCGCGTGTAAATGCAGTGCAGCTATGAGTAGCTAAAGGATTAATTGCAATGGTTTCTCTCTGTGTGGGTGCATGTAAGAGTTTGGGCATAACACAGCCACTATAACATGTGTAAACATTTCATATGTGGTAACAAACTAAAAAGAGCAAAATTTGTTTTTTTTTTAAAATTTTTTTTTTGTTACATGATGCATATTGCATGGCGCAGCATCAGCTAAAAGTAGTTTCATGCTAGCAGTTCGATATTTCTTTAGGTCACTTCGTCACAAAGCACACTGACGGCGGTACGTTTGGTTTATTAGCAAATTGTTGTTTGTCTTATTCACATTGTATTTGTTTGATTTGTTGTTGGTGGAAATACGCGCGCTTTATAGCCTCAAGCGCTAATACGTTGACACAAATTTGTGTGCTAAACAATGACAACAGCAAATGCGAGGCTGTAGAGCGCTTCTCAATACACACAGACACACACATGCGTACTTACATACGTATGTACATATAACAGAGACGTTTGCAATTCACATAATTTATTAGATCGGATTAAGGTTTGCACTTTTGTATTACTTTTTCATGTTTTCTCACAATAATACGTTTTTCATTTCAGCTGCATAATTGAGAATTATTTGTATTTAGTTATATTGTAGAAAAGCAAAATAACCGAAAACTATTAGCACGCCAACTGAATAAAATGTGGAGACGCGGCGAAAAGCTTCACGAAATTTTACTAGGTAATTTAATTTTCAGTTACAAAATAACCGCATGAACGCTGATACCACACTAGGCCACCAAATCAGCGCGACAGGGTGACTGACAGAGAGTCGGTTCGACTGAGCTCGTCTCCTCTCACTGATTGTATGGTTGAGCTTTTCCAATCACATGATGCACGGGAATTAAAGCTTTTGACATTAAAGGGCAGTGCGAGTGCGACAGAGAAGAAGCGATTAACATAAGATGAACAACAGACTGACGGACATTCGCATACAACACCACTCTTTACTTGAAAATTGTAAAAATAATAAATTTTTGGAGCATTTCACGCTTTACACTCAAAAATAACCAAAATGGAAATCCATGCGTTACCACTACAATTCCAGACAGAAATTCCAATGAGCATAAAAACGGCGCTTGCGCATTATTTAGAACTGGCTTGCTACGGTGTCCTCGAGCAATTCTACAAACAACTTCGCATAAAATGCCTCAGCGGGTGAGCCATGCATGTCGTGTGCGCTACTTTGTACGTTGGTCTAATTTCACTCTGTGCCTTATTTGCTGTCTGACGGCCCTACCTTTCCAATGCATTTTTCTGCTTTTACATTTCTACCTTCTTCGCAATGCTGCTTGTTAGCTATTCACTTTTCCTCCATTTTCTTCAGATTGTATGTCAGTGTAACAATGGAAGTTATGTGCTCACACTCATCCAAATTCAAATACAAATACATGCATATACATACATATGTTCGCATGTGTGGAAGAGTATTCCCATACAGTTTGATCCGTGAATGAACTAGACTCGAAACTACACCGATTTGGTAAAGTGCTCATCCCTAACCAGCTTTTCTTATAAAATCTCTTAGCAACGTACCTAACTGGTATTCGGCAGTGATTTTGGTTAAATTTCGGACTGCCATACTAAGTTCTATTCAAAACGAGTGAAACTAGATCATTAATTTACGGCACAGGCAAATTTGGCACTACGGTTTCTTTCACCAATACAAGAGACAGTCATTTCACACCACCCCTTATTTAAAAACGTTCCATGTGCCCGTAAATAAAATGCATATGTAGTATGTGTATGCATGTATGTGTACATGGGTGTGAGTTTGTACGCATTCCAATAGCGTGCAATTAAGAGCGTAGCAGCGTAGTGGACGAAGGAGCGAGTGATGCCACAACGTAGACAGTTTTCCCTTTTTGGGGAAGGTTTTCATAAATAAATTGGCAAAAGTGGTAATATTAAAACGGTCCACTTTATGTGGCTGAGCTGAACGTGAAATTGTGTTAAAAAAAAAAAGATTTGGAGAACTAATTTGGCCACCTATTGGGGAACCGTTATCCGTGACGTGAATTGAGTTTAGATGAAATGAGGTAAGCTGGGGTGAAGTCAAATAAGGTGAGTTTAGGTGAACTGAGAGGAGTTGAGGTGTGATTCAAAGTGAGCTAAGGTGAGTTGAGGTGAAATGCGTTGAATAACGTTACATAACAAACGTAACATTACCCAACATGACATAACATAACATAGCAAAACATAACATCCCATTACATAAAATATCACAACATAACATAACATAATAAAACATACGATAATATACCACAACATAACATAACGTAACATAGCATAGATAATAAAGCATAACGTAACATAACATAACATAACACGGCACAGAAAAACATAACATACCATAACATCCAATACCGTACCATAACATAACATAACATCCCATTACACAAAATATCACAATATAACATAACATAATAAAACAAACATCATACGATAATATACCACAACATAACATAACGTAACATAGCATCGATAGCAAAGCATAACGTAATATAACATAACATAACACGGCACAGCAAAACATAACATAGCATAACATAACACGGCACAGCAAAACATAACATAACATACCATAACATTCAATACCGTACCGTTTGAGTAATTTCCTGCACTTCAGCTTCAAACTACCTTTCTATTTATATATAAGATACTCAGATGTACGAAATGATTTATCTGTTCTATTATATTAAGGTGACCAGAATTTTTTAACATTCCAGGAGCACAAATTCTCCACATTGAAAACACAAAACATTTTTTATATTTATTTTAACACATATATAACAAATAAATTAACAATTCAAAGTTTCTCTAAACAAAAGTCAAAGAAGTTAATAGTACACTGCCTGGCATGTTGCGTGCACGGTTAAAAATTTCGGTTTAAATTTTACACTTTTTGGACTACATATATGACCAAACTAAATTCAGTTTCAAATACAAACCTTCGAAGTTTATAAAAAAGAGAGCACATTTGTTGGGTTTAGAATTTAAACAATTCGGTTTAAATGTTAAACCCAAACATTTTCATAATTAAGAATAAAAAAAAAACAATCTTAAATTTCATGCTCCGTCTGGTTGGGATTGAACCCGGACAGCCTTGGTAGCAACCAATTGTATCAAGCATCTTTGTACACTCAGCTACAGCCACGCATGTAAATGTGCTTTCATATGTTGAGTTTGAATCAACACCACAATTCGCTGTGCAGACATATTCTATTTCGGTTTAGATTTTAAACCAAAGTTTCTATATTTGAAACCTAGAAACTAGAATTAAAACATTTTGGTTTGATTTTTAAACCACGAACTTTTTGGGCTAAAATTTAAACCAGAATATATTAAAAACTGCGTAAAACTATTGACTGGTTTAAAAAGTAGACTATAAAAGTTTAAAAAAGGCAGTAGTCCCAGCGCGGTTTAAAAATTAAACCCAAATTTTTGACCGTGTGTCTCACATGTGGTCCCATACTAATTTGGTTAAGATCCGATCATTGGATCATGAAAAAATTAACGGTACTCCTAATTTTTATATGAGAATTGAAGTCGGTTTTGTTTTTTGCTTAAAAATTACTTTTTAAATTATTTAATTGTAATTGTGTTCCTTGCAAAAGAAATTGCTTTCGTTCTTCGTCTTTCGCCAAAGTTCGATTAGAATTTTGTATCAACGCTATATCTCGTTCAGCAACATATTTAATACTTTAAATCGTCTCTAAGATAGCCAAGTTCAGGGTAATTTTTTAGAGAATTTAATGCTCTACAAGAATATGCCGACAAACCTTTATCCCTTTTTTATAACTTTTCTTAACGGTAGAAAAGTTATAACATTTTTAATAAAAACAAATTTTTTTACATATTATTTACATAGAAAATTTCAAATGCCGACCGACAACTTTTAAAATTGAAATAAAAATGTTTTCAAATGGGAGAATTTTCTTCTCAGTAAATAGGTCATTTTAAGGCCATAAATTCGCCAGGTTAGTTATTTTGGATCACCCTAATATTGTTCGAAGAATTGTTCGTAATTCGCTTGGTAATTGGATCTGAATTACCACCAAATTAAGTAATTCGCTCTCAAAATTTAGTGTGGAGAATTACGTAATTCCAAGGGCAATAGGAGTGTGAATTACGAATGAGAGAACAAACTACGTAATAGGCGTGCATTGGGAAAGCCGTATTAAATATTATTGATTAAGGCTCAAAACGCGTTTGTACTGTTAAACTTTCACAGGCGGTTAGTTGAATCAAAAGTTTACATCATTTAACTGAATGTTGAAGAATGTAAACTCCTTTTAAATACAATGATTACGATGTACGATTATGAAATAATAATATTCTGAACGAAATTTTTAAAAAAGTTCATCACTGCTATAAGACTTTGAAAGGAGGACAAGGAGGACATTTTTGCTCAAAAGGAGGATAGAGAAGGACAATATTTTTGAGGAGGACAAATCACGTTTGAGGAGGACAATCCTCCTCAAAGGAGGACGGTTGGTCAGCTTAATTATATGAATGTACAGGTATTGAGAATAAAAAGCAACTACTTTTGAGTCTTGGCAAAATGCATTAGTCCTTCATAATATACCTACATATATGTACATATCGTGTTCAAGAGTGGGATAAATTTTGGTAAATTGATACTTTTTTCAGATATTTTTCCTATCTACGAATATCTGTATAAATGCAATCATCTTGGAGTGTGGCAAAAATCAGGGATTTTCATTTTCCAGAGTAGACTGTGTGGCATCACTGTATGGAGCTTTGAACAGCACTGAGTGTACAGATTTGATTGGTGTGGGTTGCATTGTACGGAATCGAATAGTCAGCGCAGTTGGTCTTAATTGTAGAAACCAACATGATGTTGGTGGCAGATATTGCTGTTAACAGAGCTCAGTGAGCTTGTTTATACTCTCCTGATTTTGGTAGTAGAACGTCATTTTTGTCAACGGCAGTTCCGCAAAATGTCACTGTGTTTGTGTTAGGGTGTTTTTAGTCATTGAAGAAAAAAAAATAGAATAGATCTTTTCTCTTATGATTATGTACCTGAATTGTAAGTGGCAGCGATACAAGAAAAAAATTTACACGTACTTTGTTTTTAGTTTTGAGTGTGGCGATTGTCCAAATGTAGTGAATTACTTTTGAATGGAAAACCAAACACAAACGTAAAAAATATCTAATTTTGACAATCGTAAATAAGCTGTTCTAATAACGATGTTGGGCTTTCACTAATAACACGCCCCGAAAATCTTAAGTTATGATCAAAAAACTGAAAATCGGGATGTTGGGTCAAAACACCGGTCATAAATTGGACAATTTTCAACGGATGCTCATAATCTAATATCCGTTTAAAATCGAAAGGTTGTGCCTTTCCACTTCGTTAAGTAAGTTAAATCATTGACTCCGCGGCCCAAAATGCTTGAGAAAAATCCGAAAAAAGTTATGGTGAATTTGGGTTAAAATTACACCCTTACTTATATTAAACCCATACGTAGTTCTTTATCTAAAATAAAATATATATTCTTCCCTTTTCAAAAAGACCTCCATTTTATTCTCTAAGCTATAAATATTTTTTCGATTTTGCCCCCTTCATGGATTTATAGCATATCTATTAACTCAGTATCCGAGAGAAACTTTAGTTTGGAGCCTAAATCTAAGGATTTCACTTCGTCCTTGGTTATTAATTGTTCACCCAGGCGTCTTTTACGTGTGGACATTAGTGCAGGAAACCTTTCCAAGATATGCTGTGCAGTATCGATATTCGTCCTGCAAAATCTTCATCGCTCCAGCGAGTAAATTCCCGGTCAGGTGATAGTTGAGCCTGAAATGTCCTGCAATAATTCGTGTAATAATTCTTAACTTATTCTTGGATACATTCCTAGAAGCGTTTTAGGTTATAAGCTCTGGGCTCTGGGCTGATGAAAGGGGTTGATGCTCCTTTCTCAGCAAGTTTATTAGTAATCTCGTTTCCTTCATTACTAGTGTGCCCCGAAATCCACAGAACTCGAAACTCGTTTGGTCACACCAAGAGTATTCAACTTATCAAGGCACTCCATCACCAAATTAGATATTACCTAATGAGATCTGAGGGCCTTTATAGCCTTTTGGCTGTCAGTCCAGTTCGCGATGTTCTGATTCCGGTAGTTTCGCTTAATTTAAAGTCCACTCATCTTTTTATAGCGAATATTTCAGCCTGGAAAATGCACATATGTTTTCCCTTGGGTTCCGAGTATCTTAACTTCGGTCCAACTACACCTATCCCGGTACCATCTCCAGTCAGTGAGTCATTAGTGTACCAGGTCTCATGTTTTCGTTTATGTCTCGGGTATGCCTGTCCAGCAGATTACTCAGATCAGGTTTAAACCTCTGTGTATAGCTAAACCTCGGATGTGAATATCGACATTTATGGTATTTACTTTGTGCATACATATGTACATTCGGGTGGTCCAAAAATGCATGTGTAAAAGTAAAGTCGGAATTTTAATACCGCCGACCCCCAGAGTTTTTTTCTATACCGAAAATATATACCCCTATTTTTGTACTTTGAAAAAATATATATATATATATATATTACGGAGTGCTCAAAGAGCTCAAAGTTTTCCATGTATTTTATATGTAGAGAAAACAACCTTTCGTAGAAATGGTGTCGAATTCTTGAAAATCAATATTTCTCAATAGGAAAAATCTATTAATCTTCAGAGGATTACCAATAATAATAATACCCAATTGTCTCTTTAACCATTTTTTCCTGTATTTTATAGGTCCGCCAAAACCCCCAGAAAAGCAATGGGGGGACCAATAAAAAATCGTTAGTATTAAAAAATGGTTAAATAAACAATTAAATAGGTACTGTTATTGAAAGTCTCCTGAGGAGAAAAAGAGTTTTCCGATCCAAAAATATTTATTTTAAAGAACTCTACACTATTTCTACGAAAAGTTGTTATTTTCCCATATGAAATATATGGAAAACTTTGAGCGCTTTGGGCACTCCCTAAATATTTTTTGATTTCAAAATAAACAAATAAAGGTAAATGGTTTTCGGTATAGAACAATCCTAGGGGGTGGTGGCATTAAAATTCCGAATTTACTGTTTGTGGACCACTCTAATACATACAACAAAGTTCCAAATTAAAAAGTAAGTGAATAATGGAAATCCCTTTTTTCAAAAATTTAAAAACATTGACGTCCTCAACACTCATAGCTGCGAGAGTATTTCTATTCTTACTCATCGATTTTGCATTCATGCTAATAAAAAATGTGCAGTTTAATTTGAGTTTCCTTCGCCTCTGTTGTTTTTATGCCAAAACGTTCAAATATACATGTATAATATACATATAACATACACATAACATACATATGTATACATATGCACAACCATAAACATACATTTACAGATGTGTATGTATATGAAATGGGAATGTCGTCATGGAAACCCACTACCCTGCACCAAATGCGGCTAATACAGTAAGACTCCGGAACCAATCGAAAAGGACATACGACGATTTAATATCACTTTTGATGTCTTTATAAGGAATTCACTTTCTTTTCAACCGACTCGACAAAAAGGAGAAGGTTATCAATTCGTCGGATTTTTTTTTTTATGTACTAGCAGTCCCGGCGAACTTCGTCCCGCCCAAAATAATTTTTTTGTATTGAAACATTTTGGTCCAACATTTTCACCAACAGTTCACGTTCATGATTTTCAGTGACGCATGTATCTTATAATATTACCGTTTGGTGGTTGTCAGAAGGCATATTTGCATTGCTGTACACAAAAATTTTCATAAATATCGGTCAAGCCGTTTAGGAGGAGTTCGACCACTAACACAGTGATACGGGATTTTTATATATTAAGATAGCACGTTGAGAGTAGCATATAAACAATTTCGAAAAAAAAATTTTTTTCCGAATTCAAAACTATCTTTTAAGTTGGAACCAACAATACACACCCACAAAATTTCATTGAAATCGGTTACGCGCTTTCGGAGATCAGCGTATACGAACACAGTGACACGGGATTTTTATATATTAAAATGTTACCGTATAACTTTGGACCATGGTAACCGATTTCTGTAATGTTAGCTCACAGGTGGTCCCATACTAACTAATATGATGTAAATCCGATTATTGGATCATGAAGAAATTAACGAAAATCTTAAGTCGTTTTTTTTTGCTTAAGAATTACTTGTTTTATTTGAGCATTTATTATGAAGAGACTAAATTATCTCATTGGTACCCGAACGGCTGTAAAAAGCAACTAGTTGCTTTTGTAAAATAAAAATTTGCATCAGCTGAGATCCGAACCGCGGAACTCTATTTGCTAAGTGAATACTCTATCTATGTACTTGCCAACGTCGCATATTAAATTTCATTGATAAAGTGCGTACATATCATACAATCGTCAAAAGTAGCGGTTAGAGATGAGTCGGGGACTAATTGATCATCAATTATACCCATAAGGGATGATTCGAGATTAAATAATTTACCACCAATGCCCCATGGAGACTAATCCCGATATACTATCAATATGTAGTTATCCTGTAGTCAAATGTACCAGTTATAAACTACCTCACAACTAGTATAAACCGCGTGCCCAACTAGTCAGCCAACTATCTTTTTTCCATGCAAACAACTGGTATTTTTAACATGAGGATGTCCTACGAGATGGCAATTGTCAGATTTCGGTCAGAAATATACCAGTCTTATACTAGTTCAAAATAGACAGAAAAATACTAGTCCAATTATGCGCCAAAACCACTACTTTGGGACACAAAAAATAAAGTGAATTCATGAATAAACAATAAAAAACTTTTGATTAAGTACACTTTAATAAATTACACATTTTTATTTAGCAGCATTAGATTCGCCATTAATTAGTGTTAAATTTTTTGAGTATCATTTAAAAGGTAAAATAAATACATAAATATTTCAAACTTTCGAACATAAATTTAAATGCATTTTCCATTAAATGGCATTAAAAGTAAAAGCTTTCAGGTACAATAAATATGTACTATAATTTTATCTTTTTTAATAATATTGAATATGGAAAAGAAAAAATTTTATTTAAAAATAAAACGAATATTTTAGTTTATTTTTAAGTGAACTAAAATAAAAATAAAAATTTTCATTAAAATAAATTAAATTCATTAACTTTGCACATTTCAGTCCTTTCTTTTTAAAATTTTTTAAAAGTAATAATTAATGTTTAAAATTTGAGATTTGGATTAGAATAAAATAAATAAATAATTCAAGCAGTTATTAAATATTTTTAATTTTTGTCTATACTTTGGCTTGTTGATTGATAATTGAAATTAATCAAATTATTAATCGTGTAACTAAAAATAGTCAAAAATAACTGAAAATTATCTAAAACAACAAAATAATGATGTAATTAAAATTAACAAATTAATTAAAAAATTTTGTTTAAGTAATTAATCATTAATCACTAAAAAAGTGCCAATATCGGTAGTTAATCCATAAACGGTTATCCAAAAAAACATGCTTTACTTTATAATCATTATAAATAATAATCATTATTTAACAGGTATGGTATAATTGCGAGTACGTACTCGCTTTGATGGTTTACAATATACCCAAATAAAAGTTATAATATTTTGTGTACTCTATTGTATTAAAGTATCGAAGTCAAATAAAACCGGGCATGAATAAATCGTTTTGTACTTGGTACAAGTCTGGTAATTTTCGAACTAGTTCGGTTTTAGTCAGGAAATTTTAGTTGTAAGCTAGTATTTTTTACTGCAGGGTAGTCGCACAATTTTTTGCTGGATAAATGTGCTGTGCGTAGGTATTCGTGTTTGTTTCCAGTGCTATTGGTGTTTGATTTGTGCGGTAGATTCATCATTTCATTTCTTGGGTTTACTCTTTATTGAGCGGAAATGAATATCATTTTTTTTGTTTCTTAGAAGTTTGTCAAAATGGTGTATTATCATTTTGTATGTATGAATTTACTATACCATCTATGTATGTATAGTTGCATATATGTATATGTGTATTTCAAATATGTTACGTAGCCGCTTTATTAGAATTTTTTTCATCTGTAAGAGCCATTTTCACAGTAGAGCTAACTAGCGATGGGCAGTACAAAAATTTTAAATTAACTGTCTAAAGAGATTTAATTTTCTCTTTTGGGATTTGGGACAGGAATAGGGTTTGCTCATGGATCTATGCAAATTGGTCCCAAACAAATCTTCATTCGACTGGCGAAGAGGCTTTTAAAGTTGCATCAAGGCTTTTCTGTCGCAAAAAAAGAAAAACGTATTCCGTACCAAAATTCAAATAACTCTTACCTAGATGAAAATCATAAAGTTACTTCTATCGGAGCCTGGCGGACTAAAAGGACATTCGACTGCATAGTTAAAGAAGGCATAATCTTGACACCGTTCACACGGGGGAAGAAAATAAATCAGCAACAGGTAGCGCTCATGTATGAGAAGCTGACAGTCTTTAGTTAGAAGCGTATTCAAGCTACAGAGCCACAAAAGTCACGGGCAGCTGCTACAATCTGCTTATCGGATATATTTTACCTTTCAAACGGAAAATTTATAGGACTTTTAGGAAATCGAAAATTAAGGAAGAAGATTGAAATGTAAAATGAAAACAGGTGATTGGCGCATGTCTAGCGCTTGCAATTCTGTGGCGTGAATTGCCTACAGTAGGAAACCCCCCTGTAAATGGAAGAGGTTATAGACCAAGGAGCGATTGCTGCGGTTTAACAAGGGACAACATTGCCTCCGGCGGACAATGTTAGGGTTCAATGGCAGTATACGGACGTATTCGGTCTATGTGAGCGCCCTCACAGTTCTGCCAGTTTTATTAAGCTCTGAAAAAGTAATGGCACAATATACATACATACATAGCACACATACTTACATATGTATGTACACAAATATTCAACAGTACAAAAATATGAATGTTGCTGGATAATTTAATTTCAACCAGGCATTTCTAATGCAAATGTCCTTGGATAAACACTCTTCGTACCCACATGCGAAAGCAAATAGATAGATAGATATTACGACAAAAATCTCTGCAGTTGGTTTGTCTTGCACAAACACAAAGGTGCTGGTGCCAAATTATACAGCAGGAAAAGAAAGTGGCAGTTTGCAGACATACATACATGTGAGTACATATATGTAGTACCTACGTGTATGTACATTAGGTTGACTCCCGAAAAAATGTGTGGCTTCTTCAAGCGAATCGTAATGTTTAGTCTTTTTTATGGCTCACATCAAAATATTTTCTCTCAGTTTGGTTGTCATTTACGAGCTGGAGCGCGTTTAAAATACATAACTCTAAAAATTTCATTGCTCAATATTGCTGGTAATAATAGCGGTGACCGTTGCCGAAAGGTTAGAGATACGTATTTGCACCCGGTTGGTTGGTGGGTACGTTTCCCGGTACGAGCTACGTTAAAAAAGTTTGCTTTTCTTAGCTTCTCATGTAACCCCTTTTGCCGTTTATAGTCGGAGCAAAAGTGTAGGTCTCTCCATTTGTATAACGCACACCACAAATTGGAGTGAAAGCCCAGCGAAACACTTTTTTATCAAAAATTTCAGCGTCGAATACTATTTATGTATGTATTTTTGAATTCAATATTCGACATCGCTTAATAACGAATTCATAGAAATTGGAATAGTTAAGCCTAAACTTAGCAATTTTCGTGTGCCAGGGAATTTTGAATAAATAAATATTGCCTTCCGCGATCAAAATTTAAAATGTTCAAAATATTTGAGTTATTTGCTATGTACGAGTCCGGTTTACAGAATTTGGTCAGAACTTACAGGAAGTCCTTCCCATAAACAAAAAACCCGTAACTGGGAACACATCTGAGAAAGTAACTGAGTAACTCTTCAAACGATAGGCAGGATTGCATTAATGAACAAAAACAGAATACGGTGAAAGCAAAGAACCTTACATTTGTTAAAAAATGGAAGCAAACAGCCAAATATTTGTATATTTACGCAATTATGCCTAATTGTATGGATTTTAAGAATTATTTAGTGATATTTCAGCCAAATTAGTCTTGTGCCAATGACATGTAAACAAACCGACTGACGTTTTTGCTGGAAAAATTGCTTTTCGCACTTCTGCATCTGTTCTCCCTTTACTCTCACTTTAGCCCGACGTTCAAAGGAACCGACCAACTATGTGCCTGTTTGTTATCTGGACAGTGTTGGAAGTGTTTATGGCAGTTTTGGAACTTTTTTCAATAAGCGAACTTAGATATCTGAAAGATGGACACTTGGAAGATCAGTATTCAAGTTTATATTTAGATACTGGGCGGATATGTTTAAAAAAGTATGTTTTTATCGTAATTTTTGGAAACTTAACACATTTTATGTATGTATATGAAAACTTTAACAATTCCAACATTTCTTGTCCGATATTCCTTTCAGACGCATCATTGAAAAGATATTAAAAAATAAGAGAACAGTCAAGTGGATTGAAGACTTTTTATTTGCTCTCAAAACATTTTTGTCGGAGAGGGTTCTGAAGTGCGGTTTACGGTCTGTTCGACACATTTTATTTGGCTCTGAAGCAAACAGCTTTCCCACACATGAAAATATGGCTTTGAGAGGAAATAATATAAATCATCAAGTCGTTTAGACAGAAAATCAAAATAAATTTTAATAGAACATAAAGGGTTATGTGTGCACATGTTGGTTGCGCTCTAAGTGAGATAAAGTGGGAAAAGAACGCGAAAAATTTACAACAAAAGGTTTCCGTGCACGAATGGCGAATCCGCCTTAGTTTAAAAAAGAAAGTTAAAAGAGAATACTCTTTCATTGAAATCTTAAAGTTTTTGAGATTATCGTTGAATTATTTATATACTCATACTCGCATACTCGCATTACGAATTTGTCAAATTGAATCATACAATTTATTTATTTTAGACATGTTGGCAGAATTTTGAAAATACTTATTTACATTTTCTTGCTTTTTAGTAAATTTCATGGTATAAAAGTTTTGCGGTTAAAATTTTTGCATAAAAATCGCAATTATTAGACGTATTTTCAACAGGTCTGCCAACTTGGTTCAAACCGTGCCATTGTGGGCCCTGTTTTACTTAAAACAGCACTTAAATTTTCAATTTGGCGCAAAGTGCGAAAACAGGCACATTGGCAACTAAAATTTTCTAACTTGCTAAAGTTCATACAAATGGTTTGTCTTATTTTGGCATTATACTTTTGTTTTAGAAATGTGGTTCCTATTAGAAAGATTAAAAAGAATGGTACCTTCTTTGGCACTTTTATGTCTCTATTTGGCACATTTTTGTCCTCAGGCACCTCACAGCTAAGGATAGTTGGCAGGCCTGATTTAAAACACAATCTAGCATACAAATGACGTTGAATTGAAACTAACGAGGAGTTATCAAATTATTAAATTTCACAATTTGCATTGTAAAGAATACCGATTTTTCTTAGTATGGAGTACGAGGCTGTCTAATATGCATATATGTATGTCTATGTATTGCAATGTGTGTTGAAGAGAGTATTCTGCATCTACACTCCCATATAAGTTCACATGTACATCTGTATATTTGGACAACTGTAAGGGCCTTTCTGGTGACCAGAGGATACTCGCAAAAAGCGCAATGCCATGGTCGTTAATTACTTTAGCAAGAATTCAAACATTTGCAAAAGTCCAGCATGTGGATAGCCAGACGAAATGAAGATAAAAGGTAAGCAGAAGAACATCCAAAGCGTTTGAAATGCTTTGGTAATATGTATTCTTTTACAGTATAACACTTTTTTCCTTTATTTTTACGTTGACTGAAGTTAAAGATGCTAGTTTTTTTAATCTTTGTTTTAACTAAAGAAACCAACATTAAGCTTTGAGATGTTTTCTAACATAACTTTCTGATTCCTTAGTACTTCTAGATCCGTTATCTAATCATCTAGTTCTTCTTGGGTGAAAAATTTTGCCTTTGTAGATGCTGCTCTGTCGAAATCACTGTCACTGCTCGCTTCATTGAAGATTTCTTCGAACAAGGAGTCACGGATGGGAAAAAAATTTTGGAATATGTACTTCCTCGGAATGCGTTAAGGGTCTTCTAGCCGAATCTAAGTTTGGATAAATCATTTTTTAACGTTAACACCGCAAGTTAGCACAGCAGAAGTAACAGATATCAAAGGGTTTTTTAAACTTGCATAGATACTCGGAAGCCTATACGCCTTCTTTGACCACTGACCCACTGTCTCAGGTGTTTACAGCACAGTTTACCAACCGTTGGTATCCCAAATTTTTAGATTAATATATGAGAAATAAGATTTTTTTTATAAAATCTCGTAGAGATTTTCAGAACTTTTTAATTAAGTATTCACTACAATTATAACAAAACGCATTTGGCTAATTGGGACAACTACTACGCGATGACAGCATGCATTGAAAGGGAGTTATATAACTATAAAAACGTAGCGATAGAACTTTAAAATACGGCCAGGAAAAATATTGATTAACTATTTCGTTAGCGATATTTTTATCGATATTTTTCGATTTTGTTATCGATATTTATTGATTTTGTTATCGATATTTATCGATTTTTTTATCGATATTTATCGACTTTGTTATCAATATTTAACGATTTTGTTATCGATATTTATCGATTTTGTTATCGATATTTATCGATTTTGTTATCGATATTTATCGATTTTGTTATGGATATTTTTATCGATTTTGTTAACGATATTTTTATCGATTTTGTTATGGATATTCTTTTCGAGTTTCTAATAGATTTTGCTACTAATATTATTATCGTTTACGCTATCGAAATTTTTATCGATTTTGTTATCGATATTTTTATCGGTTTTGTTATCGATATTTTATTGGATGTTACTATCGATTATGTTATCGATGGAGTATAAAGATAAAAATGGAGATAAAGGAAAACAGAATAACATAAATTTAATTAGAATGAACAGAGGTAGAGGTAGGGATCTAGATAGGAAAAAGACAAAAAATATAACATTAAGCAAAATCAGATTTATGTATGTATGTATATTGGTTATGACATAAAATAGATATGTATGTAACGTAAGTTTCACTTCTCCAGTGTAGCCCAGGCGCACTTACTTTTTTTATCTTCATTTAACTTAATTTGTTGGCGAAATTTCGCTGTCACCATGGCAGGCTACTAGGCAAAAATTTGGCGCTTACTTTAATTGAATTTCCCCAAAAAACTTTGAAAAAAATTATTTTATTTTCTTTTTTTGTACACATTGACATATATAAAAACATAAATAAATGTATAAAAATATATATTTACAGTCAGTATTTACAGGTCACTACTAACTTCCATGTCGCTTACGTTATTTTTGCGGTAACTCAAAACAGCAGATGTCGCTTACGATAAAATTGAAAGTCGTATATCTCTGTGACTATGACGATTGACGATACAATTTTTTAACAGTTGACCTGTTATGGGTTTAAGAACAATTCTACATCAAAAAACTTATTTCGAAAAATATGCTGCTTACGTTAATTTCGCGGTTAGGGCTCGATAGAGGGAATTATAACAAAATAAAACACGAAACCAAAATCAAACTTTGCGAAGCACATGGTTTAAAAAAAATTCCTCGCCTATCTACATAAATGAGAAAGGCGCCCAAACCACTACCGAACATAAAAGTATACAGACAAGACATCGCGCGTTTAATAATATTCAGAAGTATTTCAAAATTTCAATTTTGTGGGAAAACGCGATCAAAGTTTGATCAATTCATACAGTTGGTATACAAAAAAAGGCCCACATCTTCGCCATTTTTGGGAACTTTAGCTATCTGTTAGGCTGAACATGTTCTACTTATCAAGCTTATTAATTGTATGATGAAATCCCCGAAAACGTAAATTTTGAGTTACATCTGTATATTATTAAACGTGCGACATTTTTGAGGGCAAAAGAGCCGAATAAAAAAATACTGTGCCGAACGTTATATTCGAACACTTGAAACAGTTTTACGAAAAAAGACCAACGTCAAATCAATAAGCCGGCAAACGCTGTTACGGTATACATACAAGTGCCAACAATACAATAATCACCGATTTTAACTAAACTGGAACTAAATACCGCAAACCAATCTCATAAGAATATCGAAATCGCAAATTACCTGTCATATGAAAAGAGATTATGCCGCAAATAAATTCTTAATATTTAACAACAGACGCAGCTAAGTATTTAATACTAGAAAGATATGTCTGTACATACCGCCGATGTATTTACAAAGACTCCCAACAACCAGTAGCAAAACTGCATGTGCTGCGCTGTGCGAATAATCAACTAACGCCGACGTGCATTTTCAAAGAAATCTTTGGTATTAAAAAAAGGTATTTTTAAAAGGTTGTTCTCTCTGTACCTACAACTGATCACAATTTTTTTGCCCTTCATTTTGGGCGGGCTATGAGTATTTATGTATTTGCTTGACCTTTCTTAGATTGGACAGCGTGTGACCGATCTCTAATTTTAGCAGGAAAAAAGGACCCATTACAGTATTCTGTACCTCAATGTGACCAACCAAAATTAACATATGTATGAACATACATACGAAAAAACACTATTTCTTATGAAAACAAACTTGTATGCCACGGTTAAAAATTTCGGTTTTAATTTTAAACTTTTTGGACTACATATATGACCAAACTAAATTCAGTTTCAAATACAAACCTTCCAAGTTTAAAAAAAAGAGAGCACATATGTTGGGTTTAGAATTTAAACAGTTCGGTTTAAATTTTAAACCCAAACATTTTCATAATTAAGAATAACAAATAAAAATTAAATTTCATGCTCCGTCTGATGGGGATTGAACCCGGACAGCCTTGGTAGCAACCAATTGTATCAAGCATCTTTGCACACTCAGCTACAGCCACGCATGTAAATGTGCTTTCATATGTTGAGTTTGAATCAACACCACATTTCTATTTCGGTATTCTATATATGAAACCTAGAAACTGGAATTAAAACATTTTGGTTTGATTTTTAAACCATGAACTTTTTGGACTAAAATTTAAACCAGAATATATTAAAAATTGCTTAAAACTATTGACTGGTTTAAAAAGTAGACTATAAAAGATTAAAAAAGGCAGTAGTCCCAGCGCGGTTTAAAAATGAAACCCAAATTTTTGACCGTGTGTAGAAGAAAATTTAGACGTAAATATTGATATTTATAAGTAACTAAATTCAGTCATAGCCACATGCACACATGTAACATCTGTAGAGGCACGCTGATTAAAATAAAATCCTAAATGCTAACAGCTGAAAAAGTCTACAGCGAAACAAGACATGATGCAGCATCAAGTTTATACACAAAAAAACAACAGTGCATTCAACATCAATGTATAGGTAAACCAGCAAGCGGCAACGATAAAATATTCATAGCGATTGCAGTTCGCTAACACCAAAGCTGTCGCTTCATTTTCATACAAACATGTATGCGCGTAGTATCTCTGGTAGCTCTGTCGACGCTGTGCACCACTGGCGTAGATACATACCCTGCAGTGAAAAGCTGAACTACCCTACAAGAATTGTGTGATGGAAACTAACACATTCTCATTTATCTTACTAACACTTTTGCAAATTTTGCGTTGGTTAAAAAGAGACCATTAAATAAGGCCATAAGTTGGAGGAAGACGGAAGATCACATGTACACAAATGTTTACATCATATTTTTCACACTGCCCTTTAGAATTTGATAGAAACTTGTAGGTAGCCAGTGACAGAAATCTCTATCAGTCTTGCCACTCAAATGATTTGTCAAATGATAGTCACTGTTCTTGCAGGGTAATATGCAGAAATTTCAGTTCATGAACTGTTATTTAAATCTGTTATGAAAGTTATACCAGTTCGTCATGGACTATAATTATACCAGTTCTCCGTAGTGAAATACCAAACCAGTCATTAAAAATACCAGTTCATTAACCAGTGTGTTCAAAAGCGAGGGGCCTACCATTTCCGCGATTTTGATCAACACTTATGCGACCCGCGACATCTGTCTTTGAATTGCTAAAACTAAAACTAAAATGCCGTGAAGACTACCGGTTCTGGATCTGAGATCTCAGGTTCGCGTCCGGTTGGAGGTGATTAAAATGAAGTAAGTAAATTATTTCAATTTACACATAATTTAAAAATTGTACATTTGAGTAACATCTTTTAAAAAGAGTAAATACTCAAAAACCATAAAAAATATTAAATGAAGTAACTGTGTTTTCTTTTTAATACAATACAATTTAAAAATTACATTTAAAAAACAAATTAATTAAAAAACAAGTAAGAAAGTCTAAGTTCGGGCGGAGCCGAACATTAAATACCCGGCGCAAGTATTAAATATATGTTTTTTCACCCTTCCGAAACCTTCCGCTAGATGGTAAGCCGGGGTGTATCAATTTTGAGTAAATTAGCGTCCTTCAATTTCGAAATATTGAAGTTTCAAGCATTTCTTAAATTTACCGTTATATGAGAATCGGCCGTTATTTTAGTCCGATTTCAATAATTTTCAACGTTTTGCTTACACGTGGCAAGTACAATAACCATACAAATTGTTGCAAGTTGGTAGAACGGTTACCGATATACTTATATGTGATCATAAGTGGGCGGTGCCACGCCCATTTTCTAAAATTTTACCATAAACGTATTTCTTGGTAAAGAATTGTTGCAAGCATGAGTTTTGAATAAATTAGCTTCAATATTTACTGATTTACCGAAGATTTTGTATTTCTCTAAATTACCGTTATATGGGATGTGGGCGTGGTTATTGTCCGATTTTAAAACGTTTCGGCGATTTTTTATGCTGTACCAAGGCCAACAACTGTGCCAAGTTTGGAAGAAATTGGTGCAGCGGTTACCAAGATATACACATGTAACCATAAGTGGGCGTGGCTACGCCCATTTTCCAAAAATTTATAAGATTCTTATTTTCCGTCTAAAAATTATTGTAAATATCAATTTTGAGTAAATTATCTTCAGTAGTTACTAAAATATCGCAGTTTTCGTATTTCTGGAAATTACCGTTATATGGGAAGTGAGCGTGGTTAAAGTCCGATTTCGCCCATTTTCAATACCTCCCTACCTTGGATTAAGGGAAACCTACATACCAAATTTCGTTGAGATATCTCAATTTTTGCTCGAGTTATCGTGTACACGGACGGACGGACAGACGGACAGACGGACGGACAGACAGACATGGCTTAATCGATTTCTTTTTTTTTTTCATCCTGATCATTTATATATACATTTTTCTATATCTATCTCGATTCGTTTTTGCTGTTACAAACAACCGTTATGTGAACAAAATTAATATACCCTTGTGCACAAGTGCGCTCGGGTATAATAATATGTAACTAAGTATAATAAAAATAAAATCCTCTACCTGAGATTCGAGCTTGGAACTCAGGAATGGCGCAATTGCAACTGCTACAGCGCCCCCAGCAAAATGGCATACTGATGCTTTTCAAGGGGAATGAATTGGCAGACCATGCCGTAAACTGGTATGATACAACTTGTATCTATGTATCTATGGCATCGCCATGTTAAAAATACAAGTCGTTAACATTGAAAAAGCATACAATGTGAACGAGTTGAGGTGAAACGCATAAAACTGGTAGCATTCTAGTTCACAACTAGTAAATTTCCCTGCAGGGTATGTACATATGTATGTATGTTTGTCTGAATTCGCACATACAAAATGTAGGTAAACATTCAGGCAATCTGCAAGCAAACAAATACTCGTACTGCTTGGTTCTTTTAATAAATTACAACTAGGTCAGTCAGCAAAAGTAGGGGAAATGTAAACGCTAGCCAGTGCTGGTTGCAGGTTACTGATAGCTGGTGACTACATATGTACATCCCTATGTACATAGAAGAACGCAAACAATTTCAATTTACATACGACTACATATTTAAAATAACAAAATATCAGCAATTCTAAGTACACACATATGTATGTATGTGCCAACAATTCGGAATGTGTGCAAATATTGTATTGAAAACCTTTTCTGATTGCCATGGACGTCTTTGATAAATTCCACCAAAAAATGTGTCTATGCTTGGATATACACAGAACCGAAATGAAATCGATGTGTAATACAGGCTTAATGGCATTGTATGGGAAAATGGTTTGAAGAAAAGGTTATTATATTCGGTTATCTGGGCTGTCCTCATCCAAGACAGGAAAAGGACACACTTAGTGAACGTGAACAATTGTGAAGCTATATTAAAGATTCCTAACGTCCTTTCTCCTACCTTACAAGTAGAATCAATTTGTAGCTCTGATGATGCACACAAAGTCGTAGATAATTGCTGAATCGAGTTCAGCTAACCATTCAAAATAGAAGTAGAGAAACGAGTGGAGACGAGCCCTCGCCAATGCAGCGCAGAGGCATAGGCAATGCGGTACGCTTTCGATTTCCATTATCTCAGCGGTGCACTTTTTATGGCATTTTTAATGCGATTTCGAGGTTAGGCTTGTATGTAAGGTATGCTTTAAAATAAACCGATCGATCGATTTTTTTTCTCGATTTTTGACAAATGTTACATACGAAACATTAAAACCCTACGCCACCTCCTTCTAATTTTTTCTAAAAACTGTATGGGGCGGAACCCGGGTAAGAACTCCAATTACATGTCGGACCAGTGGTGGCTCCGAGCAGATGAGACGACGAGTTCTGCGTTTATCCAACTTAGGCCAAATATGCTTTGTTATCCTCCACGTGGGCTACGCAGACCTTCTTTTATTTTCCCGTACGGTAAATTTCTTCTCCATTTCCTGGAATATGTTGGAATACCCGCATTTTTAGCTGATTGCATACTGTTCCCTGTCTTTCTAATGCATCTGCAACGCAGTTTCCCGGTATGTCTTTATGATCTGGAGTATTCTGCACTCCATGACAACCTTCGATGTCGATTTGTTACAACGAAGTGATTTGGTAGCTGTCTGGCTATGAGAAAAGATCGTTGATTCATGGAAATTAATGGCGGAAACAATCAACCATCTTGCAGCTCTGTTTATTGAAAAATGCTGCAGAGATCAGGCAGATGAAAACTGGGGCTACGAGAGAGTTCTTGCGAGAAAACCCCACTACCTACCTTCTGACCTTGAGTATAGTTGACTGCTGAATCAGAGTAGGAGATGAGGACTTAATCCTCCTCCCTTTTACCCTTTAAGGGGATTCGTGTCTGAAAATGAGTCCTCAGTCCAAAAGGTAGACCTATGTAGAAAAGGCGTGTGAAGTCTACTGGAAGATACTCCAGAATTATAGAGTGCCCGAACCTTGTAATATTTTACTTGATCAATCCGTTAAGTCTAATAGCTCTACAACTAACCAGCAGTTTGCCACACAGATATTTAGAGCTTTAGTCAGCGTTAAGGTTAACGCCCACGTCATCATCAAGCACGCCACCTTTTGAACCTTTTTTATTTCAGATTTGTCCACGGACGGACGGCCACCAGCCCGTTATGCCGTAAAACATGCCGCTGTGTACATCCAGTTCAAAATATTGGGCTTCAAGTCACATTTTTTTCCATAGTGCTGATTTACAGGAGTACCGTACAGTCACAGCTGCCTTGCTACGCTTCTACATTGGGCCGCCAGGTTAGTTTTCTGTCCAGAATAATTCCTAAGTATCTAACCTTCGAAATTAGTGCGAAGGAAGAAGTTATAGGCGGTCCATTTAAATTTTCGTTGAAAGAATAACCTTGACCGTTTTTGCCGGATTTGCACGAAAGCCTGCTTTTTTGGACCAGATTTCCACAACGCGTCAATCGCCTTAAAATATGTATATCGCATAGAAATAGGGGGTGCTTATCAATTGCCATCAGGGTATTATACTACGCACATTTCCAGAAATAACACCGAATCATTACAGAGAGTCCCTTACATTCGGCACAACCGACACGAATTGATGCTCTAAACGACTCCTCTCCTTGAATGTTATCATCAAGGCCGAAAATTTTAAGCTTTTGCTTGGAATTGCTTATTTTACTTATTTATTCAGGGTATCCAAGCTTAATTTTAGCGACCATGCCTGTTTTGCTTATTTTAATGTATGAAGCTAAGCAAGCACAGATCATTGTTTCGTGTGTGAATAGTAGTGTTCCAGGGGTTTTAGTATCTGATATTTCACAGCCTGCTGCCTCACCCTTTCTTCACGAAATAATGAAACGGGCAGCCTTGAGCTCTTTGCTCACAAAAAACTTTAGAAAGCCGTAGTGAAAACCAAGCTAATTTCTTAAGACCTCCGTCCTGCTTAACCAAATTTGACTTAATAAATTTTTCTTGAGTATTTCTTGATCTTTTTTATACCCGAGCGCACTTGTTCACAAGGGTATGATACCCTTTCTTCACATAGCGCTTGTTTGTAACAGCCAAGACGAATCGAGATAGATATAGACAAATGTATACATAAATGATCAGAATGAAAAAAGAAATCGATTAACCTGTGACTGGCTGTCCGTCCGTCCCTCTGTGTACACGATAACTCGAGTAAAAATCGAGATATCTTAACGAAACTTGGTATATGTACTTCTCTTCCGCGTAGGACGGATGGTACTGAAAATCGGACAATAACCACACCTACCTCCCATTTAACGATAATTTTCAGAAATACGAAAACTGCGTTATTTTAGCAACTGCTGAGGCGTATTCACTAAAAATTGATATTTACAATGGTTTTTTGACTAAACCTAGGAGTATTATAAATTTTTAGAAAATGGGCGCAGCCACGCCCACTTATGTTTACATGTGTATAACTTGGTAACCGCTCCACCGATTCCTCCCAAACTTGGCCCAGTTGTTTTCTCTTGATAAAACATACCAAACGGCTGAAAATGTTTAAAATCGGACAATGACCATGCCCACATCCCATATAACGGTAATTTAGAGAAATACGAAATCTACGATAAATCAGTAAATACTGAAGATAATTTATGGGTAAGGCTTCCTCAACTGGGCACCGAATTTACCAACATTCATATTTTTCAATGATATTCAGGCAGCGCCGAGTTTTGTAGTCGAACAGTACACTGTGTAATTTTTGTTGCAAAACTCCAAATAGTTTTTTTTTTTAATCAACAATTTAAAATTTGTTCAGTGTTTTGGAAATTTTTTTTTTTCTTTGAAAGTAAGTGTCCGAATGAAAAAATTTTTTGGGTGCAGATTTAAGAAACATTAAACTATACAATTAAATTATTTGCGTTACAAAAAAATTTTTTTTTTGCTTTCCAATCAATTTTTTTATGAAAAATTGAATTTTTAAACAATTTCTGCGCCTCGTGGAAGAAAATTTTTAACACCTACTTATGTAAAAAACATTTCTGCATTTACCTATGAAAAAAAATGCGTGCATTTCGATATAGTTTGGTCAGAATAAATTTTTATCTGCCAGCGTGCGCGCCTTACCCTTATTCAAAATTGATGTTCTCAATAATTTTTAGAAAAAAAACGTTTATGATAAAGTTTTGGAAAATCGGCGTGGCACCAAACACTTATGACCACATACATATCATCGTTTAAAGTACAAAACCGCGTATCGTCATTCTGCAAAACCGCGTAACTAACATTTTTTGCCAAAAATCGGATTTGCTCACACAAGCTCTTGGCTCATTCCTTATCCATTCGTCCTCAAATATGCTGGCCAGGTATGCGATTGCTTTATAAAAAAGAGAACCATTTTGAAATATGAGTGTTTTTTACTCTCTAGAATATAATTTACATAATTCACACACGCGGTTTTGCATTTTGTTGATACGCGGTTTTGTACTTTAAACGACGATATGCGCCTTTATTTTTTGGAACAAGAATTTTTCATGGGATCCGTGCCTAATCGGGTTGAGTCGTGCCGGGCCGGGCCTTATTAGTTTTTTTCCGTGCGTGTTCGTGCGCCTTACCGAATATGTGTTCTACACTCCTGCCGGGCCGAAACGGTAGTAGTTTGGTCGGCGCCGCGGCGCCCATCTCTACTAGAAAGTACGAACACGCAAAACCATTAACAATTTGCAATCTTTTATGAACAGTTGATAGTTATTTTACGAAACAATTTCCTAATAAATACATATTTTAATAGGTTTATTTTATCAAATTATACTATGCTTGCCTGGTTATCAGGTTCTCTGGTTAAAAATTATTATTGTGTAATGTATTTTATTGTACAAAAAATATAACCACATAACCAGATAACCTGATAACCATGCAAGCGTCAATAAGCACATGATAAAAGCGCCACAAACAGTTATTTTATCAGTGTGAAATGCATGCGCGGCAGCTGCGACAGAAGTCGTGCCGGTGTTATAGCTTAAAATAAAAAAGGGCCAAAGAAGATTTCACTATTCAATTTTTAAACCACATATCTGTCAAAGCAGAGTATTCAGAGAAAATTTATTTCCTCATCCGATTGCATCACTAATGGGTCTAAGCCATGGGCGTAGACTACTAGAGGCAGGGGGAGTTAGGGGCTCAAGCCCCCTAACTTACAAGGAGTGAATCACCACTTTACTTGTATTTGAAGCGCTAGTGTCATACAACTTTCGGCTCACTGGCAGTCTTAAAAAAAACTCCCAAAGGGATCTTCCGAGTGAATTCAGCGATTTAATTTGTCCAATCGTTCCTAGTGTGCAGAATTAGGAGGCGTTGTAGCTTGGTACGTGAACCAAATTGTGCATCGGTAATTGGTTAGAATATTGGTGTGACCGAATCGAGTAGTGTCCTTCTATTTTGAATTAGTTTAATTTACTAGAAATACGGCAAGAATTGTACTAATAATATTATCCTGAAAGGAAGAGAAAAAAAATAATGATAAACTTACAACCATACATATGTATGTATGTACTACCTTCGCAAATATTTTGGCTCATGCTTATAAATAAACGTGAAAATACTTAAGCAAGAAGCTGCTCATAATTACTTAAATATGAGTAACATAATATCTAATTGTAATCATATATGACAAATTAACAAGTTATGCCCCATTAAGCCGACAAATGAGTTTTTCGACACAAAATGAAACACTACTTTGTAGTGGGAAAACAACAAAAAATAAAGTAATAAATCAAAACAACTACAGACGTAGATACGAAATTCATTCACCAAAACAATGCTCATTCGTGCATATGTACAAGTATGCACCTATGTATGTACCTAGTATGTATATAGGCATGGTTGCATACATACTAATTTAACTATGCTTGTATGCCTGTTGATTTTTTGTATGCACGAAGGATAACGAAAGTAAGGAGCGAACGACAGAAACTACTATATTTTTCCCATGTGGTGCCTTCCAACCGACTTCCAGAGTCATCATATCTAACATTAAAACAACAGTGACATTAAAAAGCTTTCCAGCAGAGTGCCGAGTAGCAGCTTTTAATGCTAAATCTTTTTTTCTTATTTATCACACTTAATTTCAGGACACCTTTGACAGCAAAAATTCCTTGACCGGCAGCGGGTCGAGGCCACTGCGACTGTAAAAGCATTTTGCGCCGCTTGACACTACATTCGTGATTAATTTTGTTTACGAATAATTTTAAGACTTTCCATAATTCATTAGCTCATTAAATCCGTCTAAATGAAGCGGTGCCTCAAATGATGTTGACTTTGCCATACCTTTGGCTCATTGACGGAGAATAAGAGTTTTCAAAAGAGGAAAAACAAGCTAATTTGCACTGCTTAATTTTGTGCCATGTATGCATTTGTTTGTATATCAATCGAGAAAAATACATAGTTCAATTATTTGCAAAAAACCGAAAATATTTGTTAACGTCTAACGTTTGATGATGTTAATGAAATGTAACTATGTATTTGAGTATTACGAAATATTTTTATGTTGAACTGCTTCATTTTTAAATTTTTGGAAAAATTGTTTTCAAGAAATTGCTAGCTAATTCCCATAACGAAGAATGTGGTTAAAGTAATTGTATATAATCGCCGCTGTGGTGTAGTGGTAAGCAGTGCGCGCTACTATTCCGCAGTGCCTGGGTTCAAGCCCGGTTGAACCCATCATCAAAAAACAAAAACAGCAAAAGTAGTTTTCTAATATTTAGCGGTCGCAATGGCAAGCATCACTTAGTTTCTGCGTATTCGACAACTAAGTTTAATATGTCTTAAAACTTAATGTTGTGCTAGAGGGATGGCACGCTTCCAGGGGTTTGGACGTACGTACACTTCGAGGCCCAAACATCGACTCAGCCCACCATATTTTTGCAGCCAAGATACGTAACCGCCTCTGCGCATCGAAAAATGTGCGCCCAAAACTGCAAGGATAGCCATCAATGCATTCGCTACTCGACTGCTTTCAGAGAGCACTATTCAATAAAACGACATATGCGAGCAGTGGAATCACATTTCCCATTCATTACATAACGCCGCAGAAGAAGTAGTCGGATTTCAGCGAGCCCGCAGGACATTCGGTACGATGAGAAGTGTTAAGAAACTGCAGGGAAAAAAGATGCCGCACACAGGGTCTCGCTGCGATCAGCCGCAACGCGAGCTATGTGGGCCCGCTATAGAGAACTGAAGAGAGAAGCAAGATGTATTTGCCGCAATAAGAAGAGAGAGACCGACAAACGTGAATGCGAAGAACTTTAAATGTTGTCCGACATGAAAAACGCCCGAAAATTTTACCAGAGACTTAGGCGAACAAAAATGGCGAGAAAAGGATCGACACTCACCGCTTTCGACAGCACTAAAAGGAGTTGCCTATACGCAGATACGTCTGAATTTGGCATCCCCTCAAAACTCATACGGCTGTGTAAAATGACGTTGAGCAATACCACCAGCTCTGCAGAATTGGTAAAGAACTCTCCGAGCCGCTTGCTACCAAACGGGGTTTCAGACAGGGCGACTCCTTTTCATGTGATTTCTTTAAACTGGTACTGGAGAAGATAATAAGCGCTGCAGAACTGAACTGCTCAGGAAATCATCGGTAGCAAAAATCGCGAAGTGTGTTCTGCCTTTTCTAAGTTGGATAAGGAAGCAAAGCGAGTGGTTTGGTGGTAAACGAGGACAAGACGGAAGTATCTCCTTTCATCAAAAAAAAACAGTCAGCACATTCGCGCCTTGGCACCCACGTTACTGTTGACAGTTACAAGTTTGAAAAGGTAGACGACTTCGTTTATTTGGGAATCAGCAATAACACCAATAATAATGCCAGCCTTGAAATCCAACGGAGAATCACTCTTCCCAGCAAGTGCTACTTTGGACTGAGTAGACAATTCAGGAGCAAAGTCCTCTCTCGTCGTACACAGATCACACTCTATAAGTCACTCATCATACCTGTGCTGATGTATGGCGCGGAGGTATGGACAATGAAAGCATCTGATGAAGCGGCTCTTGGAGTTGTCATTCGAATGGACAGAAACGCTCCTGCTCTGAAAGTATTCAACGCGGGCCGCGATGCTAGTAACAGAGGAAGAGGAAGTTCTCCTCTGCGTTGGAAAGTGCAGGTGGAGGACTTGGCTTCACTTGGCATTTCCAATTGGCGTCAGTTAGCACAGAAAAGAAATGACTGGCGAGCTGTTTTGGATTTGGCCAAAATCGCTTAGGCGGTTACAGCGCCAATAAAGAAGAAGAAGAAGAAGAAGAAGAAGAAGAAGAAGAAGAAGAAGCGGTACAAGAAAAAAGTTTATTCTGGCGAAATCCGCAATAAAATCTGCGTTTTGCCAATTTTTGTCCTGCGATTGCCACGCCAATTTCTAGGAGTTTGTCGCGTTACAGAAAAATCTTGCCGTACAAATATTATACCTGGATAGGTATTCTATCGGAATCTGCAATAAAATTTAAATTCTTGCAAAAACCCGATGTTCAACACCTTGCTTGCTAAATATATCTTATCATAAGTTTTCGTAAACAAATTAAATAAGTGTCACAAAAAAAGCATCTCATTATAAAAAAAAAATAATTAAAAAAAGCGTCCAATGGTTTGAAACATGTTTTTTATAGAGAATTAACAAGAAATACCATGGTATAAGTTTATAATTTTAAATCCCCAATTTACTGGTATTCACTATGCAATTCAACTTCAAAAAGTTCAGCTGTTAATAGCTAACAGCCGCACTCAGAAACGTTCCTTAAATTAGCACTAATGGGCACTTAACTAATGATAGTTAAATCTGTTAATTAATGTTTCCTCTCAGAGTTAAAAATTATGAAATAAAAAATTTAAGTATGGCCCCAGTTACGGCCCTTCATTTTTGTGGCATCACTCACGTTTTTCGTTGCAAAGTTTGCTAAGTCCCAGTTTAAAGATTGTCGAGGAGAGGAAAAAACTTCTCCTAGCCATTTTTTTCAAGTATTTCGCAAAACTTTGAATACAACATTTTGCCTGTTTAAAGCAAAGCAAAACTCCATACGAATCAGACGGATTCGATCTTTATTAAAAGATTTCGAACTATTTTGGACTTATAGAATTTTCGGAGCTTTTTTTTGGACTTAGCAAATTTTCCTTTCATTTCACTTCACTTTTCGAAACGATGCATTTTTAATTTATCTAGCCTCCTGTATCAAACTATGATTTTTCATAAAAAGTTAAGTTAGCAACTTTTAACACTAAGCTAGCGATATGTGAGTTTTACAATTCCGGGATCCCGGGATTACTTACAAAATATCCCGAAATCCCGCGATCACAATTTTCTTCATATTCTGGCATTCCTAATGTACATACATGTGTAGACCTAGACAAGACTTATGGTCTGATTATGGCAACTTAACGTAACTTACGGCTCTCTCTGTTAAATGGGTGTTGCTTATAATTGAACAGCCGAAACTTAACGTAACTTAATGCCACGTCGAAATCTGTTTCATTTTGAATCGCTAAGTTCAACGTTCCGTTAAGTTAAGTTAAGTTGCCATAATCAGGCTTTTACTCAGGTTATATTTTTGTTTTTGTATGAGTTTGTATAAATCAAATTAGTACTCACCTCTGACGATGTTAAATAGCACATCCGCGAATCAGTGCTGTCAATGGAAGCCTGTTGTACGATGCCATAGCGAGAGTCTCGATCACTTAAATAATCTGAGCGTAAGCTATCTTGACGTATGAATTCAGCACTGAAGAAAGAAAGAGAGAATTTTATAAAAAAAAAAAAATTTAAACAACTGATGAAGCGTTAATTTTAATCAGTGCGTCTTTGTGGACAAGTTGCTTAATCAAATGAGAAGTCATTTAAGTGGGTAAGTACGAATTCTGTCTTACATGCAGGAGTATAAATTCTCTATTTTACTGATAATTGGAGCCATCAATATGGAACTAGAAAATCAGGCAGTGATTTTCTCCACTAGCGACAGCCATCGCAGGAGATCTGTCAGTTTCATTGCAGAAGATTTAATTTCAAAAAGTGCTTCCTAGTGTGTTCCACATGACGAAAATTAAGGTGTGCTTACCCCACGTTGGCAGTGTCACACGATTGATGCTAATCCTATCCCAATCGTGGGAATACGCAAATAAATTTTTATTTATCCCAATCACGACAAACTATTTTTTTTACAAAATTTCCAATAAAAGTCGAAAGTGAACGCTTAGTCGAATTCAAGCGGTTGATCGAATAATTGCTGATCGATAAAAAAAAGTAGCTAATCGACTAGTCGACTAACTGAATAGCCGGATACTCGATTTTTAATAGGAGCTCTAACCAACGCAGTATAAAAAATTTATAAATGTATCAATCGTGTGACACGATCGTAATAGATGCAGAATAACACACGATTGCGATGAGCGTTATCCACAAGCGATTCATCGCCGGAGATCTATCGCAGCACATTAACAATCGCTAATGGAGACAGCAAGTAAGCTATACAAGTATTTAATTACGAAACGAATAATAAAAATGTCAACACCACTCAGCGCTGGAAGAGGCAAAGTATTGCAAATTGATGATAAACAACTCACAACTTAGGATAGATCAATTTTGGCATTTTTTCAAGCTCGAATATTTCTTTGTACTTCGTGTCCTATTCAGGCCTCATCAAATAAAGTTACCATTTGCAAACCGCAATTATTGCCTTTAAAAACTTAAAATATTGCTAAATCTCTTCCTTTTCTACTCACCGCTGTTCAAGCGAATCAGCACGTGCACTCTTATATCCAGAATCATTGAGACTACTGTCCTGTCGCAAAGAGGGCAAAGAGTCCCATGGTGAACGTTTATGACCCGAACCCGTAGTTTGTTGTGACATTAAACCCTGACCAGAGCCAGAACCAATAGTCGAACTGCCGGAGCGCCAGCCATCCGAGTGGCGAAACCATTGAGCGCGAGCCGATTCGCCAATGCAAGAGGCGCAACGAGATGTTGAAAAGCTAATAAAGAAATTAGAGAAAAATGTTAAAAAAAATGTATTACTAGCAATTAACTTTTACTTCAGACTTCAATTACCTTGTGTTATGATCGGAGAGGTAGCCGCGATCTCGTTCTCTCTCGCGCTCTCTTTCGCGTATAAGCTCATTGCGATCACTATAGTAGCCGTCGCGCTCACGATCGCGTTCTTTGTCGCGTAACGTAGACAAGGGGCGATGCGGTGGTAATGGGAGAGTTGAGGATTTGGCGCTTGCTATAAATTGTAACAGAAAAATCGAAAATGCGGGGAGTTCATTAATCAATTCACTAATGTGTGAGATATACATAATTGTTGAGTGTACTAACTTTGTTTATGGAATATTTTAATTAAGGAATTCGCAAAAATTATGTGCAATGCTAAATAAACTAACGGTAAGTATTTTAATCGTTACAAAATGGACCATTCCAAAAAGAGAAATGTATCTATGTATGGGATACAGTAGCTTTAGGGTTATTCTACAAAGTATTTTTATGAAGCACTAAAAAGCATTTGTATATCTTTTACTATTAAAAAAAAGCAATTCATAACTGAAATTTGTGTTGTGTAAATACATGAGTTTCGAACATACTTTGGAGCTTTGTTTTTGTAAATTATGTATGTATGTAGTGCCGTAAAGTTACTTATGGAATTTCAAACTTAACTTAATTTATATATAAAAAAAAAAATTACGATTTTAATTTAATTTTTGCTGCAACTATTGCATATTTTATATAAATGATTTTGTGTTGTATGTTCCTAAGTATGTATGTATGTAGCTATGTACGAGCACTACTTACGCCTACGCATTGGATATGGACTGCGCTGTGTTGATCCAGGCAGGCTTTCAGCGAGTTCTTTAAAGTTTTTGTTTTATTTTTTGATTTTGTTTTTTGGGATGGTGCGTGGAAATATAATGAGATAATGAGAAATGCGATATGAGCGTTTCGCTGAGTAGTTATACATACAGATAAACATTTAGATTCTTAAATAGAAATTATTTAAATCGATCGTGCGGTAAAGAATAATGAGTTCTGTAGAATCCAAAGATACATAATTCTAATTTTAAAATCAAAAATAAAGTCGAAGATAAGTAGTTTTGCCCTGTTGTTATTTTTTTAGAATTTCGTTAATTTTGTCCAAAAAAAGTTTCGAAAATGTTAATTTCAGGTTGTTAACACACATAAGAAAATAGTCAACTTAAATTAGGCTTCCACTTTTAAGTTTCATGATCGATTTTTACCTTAAGTCAATACAAAAACCCTAATCTTGAATAATCAATATAACTTTACGTCATTTTCGACAATAAATCACTGGCACTGTGCTCTTATTTGCTAAGGAAATAAGGATTCGTAAACGTAAAATCCACTTAAGTGCTTAATTTTATAAATATCCTAAGGATGGAGTGATTGTTTAAGGGTGAGCACAATGATTTTAGCTGGATCCCAGTATTACGAATTTGGGTGTATTGGGTGTGGGTCCGCCACTGACTGACTCGTAGTTTACTTTTCTGGGCTAAAGGCACAAAAGTGACTAAATAAACACCTTTGGAGAATTGTGCCTAAACCTAGAGAATTTTGTGACTAAACCTGAGCTCCGAGATTCGATCGGAGACCCATGAATCTCAGAGGGAAAAATCGAATCTGGCATCCCTAGCTGAGGATAAAATCATCAGTTCCGCTAATTCATTTGAGGAAGCATCTTCCACTGGTAAAACCCATTCTATACCTCATTCTGCTTTCAATTATTTTCGGAGTGAATGTAATGTGCTTAATATAGTTTTTGTCTTGAGTTGTTATTTCTCAACTGCCCTGTATGCATTTGTATATAAAAAAATTCACTAATTTTTGCAAAACAATGAATTTTTTCACAAAATTTTTCTATGACAAACTTTATATCTATCCACCTTTTTGGTAAAGACCAGGATATTTACCCAATTTTCCCATTTACCGGGTATTTATCATTTGGGTATTTATCCTTTTCCCATCTCTACTTGTCTCTAAAGTTATCTTTTAAAAATTTAAGCAAACTTCCTGTAAAATTAAAACTTTAACATCATAATTTTTGTATGTGCCACAATATGTACGTAAATATTTTTTCGGCCAATTATGTAAGTACTATCAAAGATTATATCCCGGCTGCCGGTTCGAAAACGCCCTATAGCAAAAAATGTCTCAGGAACGTCCTACTTCAGAATTTCATTGCAAAGCGCTCTATCTCAGATTTTGTTTGAAGAACGCCCTATCTCAGCTGCCGATATATTTATTTTTCATTGAGATAGCGCGTTTTCGAACCGCCTGCCAATATAGGTCGATCAGCTGAGTCGTCCATATACGAAATAAGAAATTTTAAGTATGAAAACTGGTCTCATTTATGTACATATTTCTACATTGCGAAAAAAGTAACTATAGCCAAATCATGTGTTTCTAGAAATATATTTAGTTGGCGTAACTAAACTCTTTTCTCAGTGTACTATGGGAAGTGACTGTCTTGTATATTCAGTGATTTCAAATTAAACAAATAAATCTACCATTTCTGTCACTCAAAGTCACATGTATGCATACATACTACATATGTACAGGTGTTTCTATGTACTTTTGTCGATTTCAATTAACTCTACTTTTATCCAATTAAAGAGTTAGCGGATTTATCAAAAGTATTCCCCACATTAGGGATTGACATTCGAACTACTTTCATTTGAATAGCTATATGTATGTATGTAGCATGTAACGGTATGCAACTACGTAGGTAAGCACAGGTATGAAAGAAGCTATGAAAGTTTATCGAAAGCGTTGTAATCTTGTATGTGTGATGGATTTAGCGGGGTTCTACATAGATTTCTATACACCCTCATACGTATACGTGCGGGTATATGTATGCGCATGGTTATTCACTTTCAGTTAAAATTGATTTTACACTATGTATGCATAGCGAAGGGAGGGTAAATAATTTATGTAAATAAAGCAATAGAAAAATAATTTTCAAAAAATGCTACAACTATCACTAGCAAGACAAGAATGTCAGAAATTAAAAAAAGGAAAACAACACAACAACAACGAATAGGAAAAATAAATCTTTGTTTTAGTGGTGATTCACTTATTGACATACCCAAATTCTCCATGCTTTGTGAGAGCAAAGCTTCAAATGTATGCAAACTGTAGGATTCAGCGTCCATGCCCTTGGCCAAGGTGTTTCTCAAATGCATTTCATATTCGAGTAGTAGACGTGATGTTGGACTGCCTGGGGTGGGGGTGACATTTGGTGCTTGATGATGATGTTGATGGCGACCTCCACCGGCGTTGCGCTGACCATACGATTGATCCTGGTCGGAGTTGCCGTTGCTAGAGCTGGGCGTTGTGGCATAGCACTGATTGTCAAACATGACGTTGTCGGAGGGTGGCGAGCCCTCAATGCAGCTGCGTTCGCGTTCCAATTCCAAGTACAGATTTCGTTGTGGATATCCACGACCAATTTCATGAGATGATCTGGTTGAGCCAGAAAATAGAGTAGAAAAAAATGCATAAATAGTTATGAATTATTTAGTAATAACGTGTTGCCTTTAGTAAAAATATTATAAATAAAATATCACACGAAAAAAATAGTTATCTATCTATATTAGCGTTGGCCGAAAATCCGCTTTTTTGAAATTTTGATTAGTAATAGCAAAAATATGGTCCATTATGCTCTAAAAACAATCTGTGTGAAAGATGACAATTTTTGGTCAATATCTTAGGCTCGCCTAAGTCCATCAATAGGGTGTTCTTGAAAAATTCCAGCTACGCTAACTGCAGCATTTTCGCAGAAAGCTGTTCCTCGCAAAACCACTGTGGTCAGCTTAAACGGAGTTGGACTGATGAGAGCTATTTTTGAAGAAAAAATTACATCGACGTCGACAACCATAGTAGGGCCGATTTTTTCAGATTTACTGATTTATCGACAACGCTATAAATTTCTTTGAGTTTGATCACTGAGTTGTTTAATAAAATACACTAATAATTTATTTAGGCATTGCGGCATAGAGAAAAATAATTTTCTTGCTGTCCAAAGCGGCTATAAAATCGACAAATAGATGGTGAGTGTCGATCCCATTCTCGCGAGTCTTTCCTAAAATTTGCCGCACTGTTAATAACTAGTGTATGGTGGATAACTGATAAGGCACAATCAGTTCGTTGAAGGTGGACTTCAGTCTTTCACGCAATAGATAGTCAGCCAGTCGTCATCGACTAGGTGCTCAGTGAAGTGGAATAAACGTAGAAAAAAAAGTTTCTGCTGCTTTATCTAGCTAAGAGTGAAAACCCAGCTGGATTTGAAAAATATTAGCATGCATTTTTTAGCTTTATACCCCTGAATATGACTTTTAAATCGCATTTTTTCGATACCATTCCGCCTTTATCTTTATGGTTAGTCGCAGAAATAACATTGTTATGTAAAAAAGTTACTTAAGTTAAAAATCTCAAAAAAAACTATTTGTTAGCTAAAACATCAAATGTTTTAATAAATTACTGCTATTATCTAAGATACATAATTAAATAGGTTAGGTTAGGTTAATCTTGCCGGCACATATACCGTTATAGGGATGGCAGCGATTAATCATTTGATTAAATAAATCGATGATTTTTGTCCAATTTGCGATTTAATTGTATCGTAGTTTTGTGTGTGATTAATCGATTATTAATCGATTAATTTTGAAATAATCGTAAAAATATTTTCAAGAAATATGAATTATGTAGTTGTCTAAAATTGCAAACAGTCGCAAGAATTACTCAAGTTCAAAGCATGCAATGGTGTAAATACTGGTGCATGTAAGCCCATTGTAAAAGCTACAGAACACACACACGCATTGATTTATCGGTGAACCAGTTGGTCAAGTGCTAGAAGTTGGTTGTAAATAAGCCGTGTGTAGGCAAGTTGGTCAACCATCGTCAAGTTGTTCGGCAGGTTGGAGAAAAATCAAAAACTTTTGATTTTTGAGGCAGATTGGTCAACTTGTTGCTCTGTGTGTAGACAAGTTGGCAACCTACAATGCGATTTAATTTTTTTAAAGGCCCATTAACGTTCACATGTGTTTTTTTTCGGTTCATTTCGCTTGTGAGATTCCATATAATTTGTTAAAATTACGGCGGAAGCAATAACGAATACAGAAAAATGGCAAGCATTCTTAGCAAAACTTAAAGTCTAACGATGCTCTTGTGTTGTTTACAATTCACAAATCCGAACTTCGTTAAGTAAGTTGGTCAGCTTGGTTCGCCGATAAATCGATGCGTGTGTGGGGCCTTTTAAACACTCAAGCTGCACAAAGTTTTACATTTGATATATATTTGTACCCTCAGAAAAGGGGTTTCAACATTTTATTGTGACGTATGTATATCTGTAGACATCCATCATTCTCCCACTTTTTAAAAATGTTAGGAATATCCCAACCCCATCGGATGCTATCGTGTAATTTTTTAGTTCAAATATTCCTTTTCAATTGGCTAGCAAATATTCCAAATATGAACCAAATCGGTCCAGCCGTCTAGTAGTTTAGTGACATATAATATACTTCCGATGGTTGACCAACTCTTTGAAATTGTGAAATCGTGACGTCTCATCTTTCTTTACTTTTCGACAACAACAACAAAAATTCTTTAATTTTTTTATCGAAAAACCATCCACATAGAAGGTCCAATAAAGTACTTTTTACAAAATCGAAATCGGTTCAGCCATCATCGGTCAGGCATCAACGTCATACGGAAAAATTTAATTTTTATATATATAGATATAGATGTATGTATGTATGCACAGTGCCGTTCAAAATTAATGGCACAGAGAATTTTTCACAATGTATGGACAATTTTTTACTTAATTTTTCCGCGAAATTTTTATTAAAATATAGTTCATACTACATCAGAAAACATAACAAAATCTCTGGACTTTGTGCAAAACTTAGGAAAATTTTGCATTGAAGTTAGCATTGTAGTATAACTAAGAGTGAAGTTGGTAAAAAATCGCGAATTTTTTTGAGCATACACAGCTTGAATTCTTTCTTAAAATCTATTCAGCGATAAAATAGCAATCGCGTTTTTATTTTTTTTTTTTGTTTAATTCGCTAATTTTAATCAGGACACAATCACAAATTCTGTTTATATCTACGCTCTGGAATCTAAACATTCAAGAGAAAACAATTAACTGTTTACGATTATCAGCTGATTCAACGGCGGCGCTGCCACAAATTGTTCGAAAACAGCTGTTTGCACGGCGCTACCGCATTGCGCAGTTTTTTTTTTGTTACACTTAGTTAAAAATTAAGCCGTCTCATAGTGAGGCCGAGTCCCAAAAGTGCAGCCATAATTCGAGAAAATAAAGTTTCTAGATAGGCCTTTTTTGACATTGAGTTTTCTAAAGGGATCACCTAAGAAGCGAAAACTGTTCACTGTAACGGCCTGTACCCTAAGTGCTCTCTTTATATTCATTCATTTCGAATTTTGCAATTCTGACAGCGGATTAATAATTAGTGACCCCGAAAATGGCTGTAATAATTGCTTATTGGTTTTACAGTTGCAAGATGTTTTCGTATTCTCATTGGTTTGGTTTTAAATGCAAAAACACATTGCGCCAAAGCGGTTTGATGAAATCTGAAGAGGTGAGTAAATTTTATAACTTAAACAGTAACTTAGTTCCAGAGTTAGAGGAAAGAAATTGCGTTAGGAATTCCCATTTCGAACTAAGCGTTTCCTTCATCCTATTCATTAGACACAATTGGTACAGTTTTCCAAAAATTAACGCCTACTTTTCGTATTCACAGCAGTTGCACAGAAGGCAACCAAATGCAATTATTATTTGTTTTTTTTTTGCATCACAACAAACCAAGAAGATATCTGCACAATTTTCACAATGCTAATTTTTAGCTCAAATTCACCGCTATTCGCACCTCGACAAAACACGCCCGCCACACTTGTTGCCTCATGCTTCCCCAACACTCTTTCCTAATTTGCCAATTTACACTAAAAATGCTGGCGAAAATTTATTGGCGCGGACTGGCTTAAACGGCGATGCAAAACAACTCAACCGCGTTGCGGTGGTTGCTCTGTCGGTTGCTTTGGCAGTTAGACTTTTAGATTTGCTTTGGTCTTGGCCCGGTCATTTAGTTGTGTGGCACACTGAGTTGCAAGCAATGCTTTTTGCTGCAGTAATTTTATATTGCCTTTCTACTGTATTTATTCGGTTTCTTTTTCCAATTTAATGCAAAATATTTTTTTTTTTGTTTCGCTCACGTACAAACGCGCGCACACACCCACACCCACACACACTTACCTAGATCCAGAGAATCTCGACGATTGACCGCTCACACGTCCCATGGTATTGTTGTTGTTCATTATGTGGTGCATGCCACCAGGTCCACCGCCGCCGCCCATGCCCATTCCCATGCCCATGCCGCTTCCATGTTGATGCATATGTTGCGGCCCAAGAGTATTGGCCACATTGGCATTGTAGTAATTATAACGGCGCCGTCCCATCTCTGGCGAAGTAACGGGACTCTCAGTACTGGGCATGGGCTTTAGCATGCGTTTCAGGGTGCTGGTGTCAACGTTCATGTCCTCGGTGCTCTTGGTTTTGCGTCTGGTGTTGTTGTTGATTATGTTGTGCTGGTGCTGGTGCATGTCATGTGCGCGTGCATCACGTGTCTGCAACGATAACAAACGGTTGCATTTATTTACGTGTGATATACATATATATGTATGTATGTATATATTGTACCCCAGTGGAAAAATATGAAGAACCACATTGACGACTACGATTGAATTTTGAAGCCACAAGAAAATCAAAATATTGTCATAACTCAAAAAAGTAGAACAAGAAGAAAAGGGCTTTTAAGTTTTAAATTTACATACATATACTTCCATAGTAAATATACGTTGCGTTCCAGATAACTTCTTGTAAAAACCTGTAAAACTGTCAAATAACAAAATTACTCTCTTGAAAGAGAGGAGCGAGATCGAAACAGCAAAAGTCACCTGGAACGCGAAAAACCACTTTTCCTGTAACAACTTTCATTTTTTAACACATGCAAGATTCTTTGCTTTCACCGCGTTCTGTTTTTGTTTACAAATGCAACCCTGCCTATCGTTTGACACTTTTCATGAACTTGCAGGAAGAAAAACCTCGGACTAAAACCTGCAACTTTTGACTGAGAGAGAGAGTGCAAGTTACACTCTGTATACTCAACTCAAAATTTGTATTTTTTTAATTATGACACTATTGCAGTAAATGAGCGATATGTCTTTTTTCCACGTTATCTCAGCAACTGCTGTAGCCGAATGAATTTACATACTAATGTATGCTCAACTGCAAAATTTTTGGTCGCGGGTTCTGTGGCACGAGCGCTTTTTTTCTTTCTTTTTACTTTCCTAGGATATGCCCGTACAAAAAATTATGAATCTTGTAATGTATCGGCTAGCTTTTTCCAGCCTCGCTGTTGGACCATGATCTGATGACCCCTCCTCCTGACCTCCTTTCGAACCCTTCAAGGCAGCGGGTGGGGATAGGATCTTCCCAGCACTACTGCAAAGAAGTATTGATCCCCAGATCTGTACATTTAGGGCTAGTTATTGCTATGAATACATACTGTACACTTGGAGGAAGGTGTCCCCTTCACTTAGTTAAATCATACATACCTATTAGCCTAACTTCCTTCACTCCCAAAACTTTAGAGAGACTGTTAGACCTCCATATTAGGGAGAGACTTAACACTTTCACTCCCTTACACCACACACAATTTGCTTTTGTCAAAGGGAAATCAACGGATTCGGGGCTACAGTATCTGGTTTATGGGATCGAAAATGCTTTCGAGGCTAGAAGCCCGCTCTGTGTACCTTCATGGACAGCAAGGGTGCTTTCGACAATACTATTTCAAGGGTATTGGTCCAAAGAGGTTTAGACCCTACTACCGTTGGTTGGATCGACGCTATGCTTCGTGAGCGTGAAATTACATCCTCCTTGGGTAATACTCAAGGAAATATCATAGCCATGAGATGCTGGCCACAGGGAGACGTCCTTTCTCCCTTGCGTTGGTCACTTTTAGTGGACTACCACGTAAACATACTACATGAGTGAGGTTAGGAGATTGTGGGATACGCAGATGACCTGGCAATTCTAGTTGCGGGAAAATTCGGCAGTACTGTCTCTGACGTTACATGTGCAGCTCTTCGCGTTGTCTCAAACTGGTGTGCCAATGAGGGCCTCAGCATAAATTCTTGGAAGGCTGTTCTTGTACCGTTTAAAACAAGGTATAAACCAAACCTTGGTTTGGTCACTCTTGGAGGCACAGTGCTTCAAGGCTCCGATGAGGTCAAATATCTGGGGATTACGCTAGATAAGAGACTTAAATGGAACTCACATCTTGAGAGAACGGTTGCTAAAGCCACATGGGCCATGTGGGCCTGCGAACATGGGGATTGAGCACAATGCTGATAGAGAGGCTATTCCGTATGCTCGTCCGCCCATAATCAGGCTTCTTATGCTTCCATAGGATGGTGGCAGAAGAAGCTGCAAAAAACTGGTATACTTCGCCTTAACAAATCGCAAAAATTGGCATGCCTATTTGTGCCTGAATCTATAGGAATGTGTTCAACTGCGGCTCTCCATATTTTTATCCGGGAAACAGCAGCCACGACGGAGCTTCAACTTCGAATCTAACGACGGCTTCTGAACAAAGAGGCTTCATGCAGGTATTCTTGGGATGATACCAGATAATCTCTGATTCCATGACTAAAGAGGTCTGCTTTGACAGAAAGTTCCAAGTAATTATCCCCGATTGCGAAGATTGAGCAAATGGGCTCCCTGCACTTGATCTAAGATACGTACACTGGTACAAAGACTGTTCAAGGATGGAGAATAGAGCAGGTATTTTTGGACCTGGCACCAAACCTGCAATTCCCATGGGCAAACAATCCATGGTGTTTCAGGCAGAAATAGTCGCAATTTCAAACTTCGAAAAATTAAACCTTAAAAAGGGTTTAAAGTGCGCCTTTTTAGTTACCTTTTCAGATAGCCAAGCAGACATCAAACTGAACAATGAAATACAAGCTGGTTAGAGACTGCTTTGAAACGCTACAAATTTTGGCACCCAAAAATATGGTAGCACTGTGCTGAGCAACGAGGTCGCCGACGAGTTAGCACGAGAAGAATTGCTATCTGCCTTTTCGGGATCTGAACGGTTCTGTGGTCTCAGTTGGTCCTCTTCGAGAGCCATGATTACTGAATGGTTACACTCGGAACGCAGTGAAAACTGCAGAGAGGTGGGGGCCTAAGACAGACTAGGCTCTTCGGCTACCCTTTCAATAGAAACGATATTATTTTAGTAAATAGAAATGGTATCAGGCTACTTTCTAGGTAAATGACAGGTCACAACCAATTGCGATTCCACTTGCACAGAATAAGTGTGATCACAGAGACGGAATGCCGACTCTGCCTCGATAATGAAATTTCGGAGCATATTCTCTGACTGAATGGTCGAATCCTTTGTTATAAGGGACTCGTCTACCAGGACCCTTTTGGGATGCATTAGGGAAGCGGAATGTATCTTGGCCACACCGGGTTAGGGACTCTCTCTTTACGAGTTACCAAAGAATTTCAAATTGAGGGGTCTCTTGTTCTGTTACACCCAAGAAATTAACTAATTAACTAACGTATCGGCTATAAGGGCGAGACATTATTTTTTAAACTACATTATATTTTCCCACTAGGATGTATTAGAACACATAATTATATATGTACATTAGTATTTTCAAGCACACAGCAGGGTATAATATTATTACTGTGGTGTTGTAAATTAAATGATTGAGTTTCTGCTGATCGACTGCATATACAGGGGAGGTGGCGTGGAAAATCAGAAGTCGCCACAACTAAATTACACAAAATCGGTGAAGGTAGGGGTACGTCGATATTAAATACTTGAGCGTGTGGCCGATACATATGTACTTGTACATATACACATATGCATATGTATATGTATGTAAAAAAATAAATATATTTTCCATAAAGGCATTTAAATGTATGCGTGTTTGGCATAAACACGCAGCATATGTGGGCGAAGCCTTTAAACTCTCAGGTATGGCCACACACACAGCTCTAATCTGTTGCATTTGTAGAGTCGCTTGCCTTGCGTGACGCGAAACATTTGTCTGAGGACCAGTCTGTCGGCCGACAAGCCCACCTGAACAAATGCGGGTGCCCCATTCATGCTCACTCAGACAACATGTTTAAAGTTATGCAGTGAGCGTCACGTCGCTTCCGTAAATCCAAGTCTAATTTGCTTAAAACTTGTCTGAAGTAAATTTGTTTTTAAGGAGAGCAAAGTGGGATACGTTTACCGGTAAAAATTACATAGTTCAGAGCCTCTGCGAATATGAAAAATCATTATTCTTGGTATGGAAAATTTCCCGTCACAATCGTAGTTTTTAAAGTTACGTTGTAAAATATCAGACCACTCAATCTAAGGCATATGTATAAGTGATATCGGGAAAAGTATGGGCCTGCTCCTTAGAACGATTATGCATATGTAAGTACTACGCCAGAGATTGACAAAGTGGCTCCCAAGAACCGTTTGCACTTAGGAGCCGGCTTGGCTTATTTTAGAGCTAGATGAGAGGTGCTTTCAAGAGCCAGTATGAAGAGGGAAGTAGAACGTAATACGATTCTTTATCCTCCGGCCGACTTAAAAGAGAAAGAAGGTCATATACATATGTATGTATGTATATGTGTGCATGTGTACCCCGTATGAAATAGCAGCACGCAATAATGCCTCGCCAGCAACATACACTTCACTTGGTGGTCCTTACCACTTCCCTGGCGAATTTCATTTACTTTAGCAAAGGCGTTGCCGCCTTATCGAAGTAGGAATTCAGAATGCACATTTGGTATCGGACATACTTCTGAGTCGCTTAATCAAGTAAGGTAAATGCTCCAAAAACTGTTAAATACATGTTTAATTTTTTTCGGAATAAGCAAAGCTAAACTTTAAGATCTACATGAGAAAACGGCACTTAGTCATTTTTTCCCCCACTATTTTTCTAATTATAAAAAAATAGTAGGTATCTAATTATGAGTATAATTTTTTACATTTTTACTTGGGTATCAATTTAACCCCATTCAGTTAAACAACCAGTTACATACTCACCATTTCATCCATGTAATCCTTAGTGCGTGTGCCGGTAGACTTTGTGGAGGTGCCAACATTCTGGTGCAATGGCCCACCAACTTGAGTGCCTTCATTCTTCGACACATCCATGTCTTGCTGACCGCCAACAAGTCCATCGTCTGGACCCACTTGCGAGCCAACATGATTTTGTGTGCATAAATCATTTGTGCCAGTAGCAACTCCGGAAACCATAACACTAGGAGTGCCCGTGTTCACACCTGCATTCGAGGCGGCGATATTCGCATCTTGTTGTGATTTTACTTGGCGACCCAAAGTGTCTATTAACGCAATTTTATGGAAAAAGAAAAAATATACCAAAGGAAAAATGGTTGAAAATTTTATGCATTTAATGTATGTACATATTTACAAGTATTGTATTTCTTTTGTTTATCATTTATCCAAGTTTTTGATTTTCCCATAATTTCAAAAAAAAGCTTCTTAAATTAGTTAGTTAAGCTCGAAACCTAATGGGAATGCATAGCTTTTAAGCTGAGTTGCCCTCTCAATTAAGAGCGCATGCGCAAAATGAGAGTACCGTAAAGAAGTATCAGTATTTTAAGGGCTTTCTTATTGATTCCACAAAAAAGCTTTCAGCGCACATTCATTTCAAGCTCTACAAGACTGCAAACCTATAAAACTTACAAATAAAGTGCATATACATACATACATACTGCATTAAAACTACATACATAGATGTATACTATTTGAGTACTATCGCAAAAATGTTTCTAAAATGTATTAACTCAAAATTTCTCATTTTGTCAAAAGCTACAGTAAAGCCTTCCTGCCCCATTAGATTAACTCAGCTCAGAAATTGTGTTTTGCGTTTTTTGGCAAACAAGAAATTTTAAGTTGATGCACTTTTGAAGAACACGTGGGGTATGGATGTATGTACACTGAAAAATTTCGCCCTAGCCTTTCTGCTGAATAAAATGTAAGCGGTATACGAATGGTTTCTTTACTTGAGTAATTGCGGATTTAGGGTTGCCAGATTTTTCATGCAAGAAATCAGTACGTCAGACTTTTTCACGCTAAATTAGTACTTTTCTGTACATTTTTATTCAAAGCAAAATTATGAATGTAAGTAACAGATAATACTCTAAAACGCCAGAGAACTTGTTTTTAACAATATTTTGGTATATTTAATAAAATATAGTTCATAAAAAATAAAAATGTTATTCATTTTAACATGAGAGTACACATCATTGTACACAGAAGCCAATAAATTGTTTTACACTTATGATAATTTTGAATAGCAATAATGAGATCATTTCCATCTTCAGTGTTTAAATAGTCAAACAATTCTATACATTTAATTTTAAAATTAATTTTAATTTGAAGTTCACTTTAAAAATTTTTAATTAGGAGTTGATTTCGCTCTTTGCGCCAGGAAGCAAACTATATACTTAAGATCCTCTCAGTTTGCTTCGTTTGAGTGTGGTATTGAAAAAAACACTAAATTACATATTTTTTCAAATTCTGGAAGAGTGCCACTATTTAAGGACTGCATCCGTATTTCCTCATGGCCCGCCGATATGAACGTGAAACGATTGATCTTTTTGTTGTATTAATTTCTTGGGCATATAGAACATTATCTGTAACATGTCAACTATTTATAATTAAATTCTTTTCTTACAGTACAGTTTAAAAAAGTTCCGAAGTTATGTAAAAACCTTAAGAAACCCCTAAAGTATTTTGTTTGAATTGAAAATCAGTACAAATCAGTACAAGTTTTGAAAAATCAGGACATTAGCGTACCGATTGAAAAAATGAGTAAAATCAGTAGAAGAGTTGAAAAATCAGTACTGTACTGATAAAATTTGTACGTCTGGCAGCCGTATGTGGATTTATGCAGTGGTCAATAGGCAATATAGATATATTTGTTATTCTCATTTTCGTTGTTGGTGTTTCCGACAGGGTAGGAGTGTGATGTAATGTGGAACGATTTTCCGTCATCCCTTGTCAAATTTGGTTTGGAGACAAACCGGTTTCGGCGTTGTCATTACATCAGATATTTGTTACCTTTTGTTGAAATGGGTCGTTATTCTTGAAAAAGTTTTTTAAAGAAATAACATTGAATTCTATAACTGCGTTGCTCCTATTTAGCAAACAATGGCGTGTCAATGTTCAAGTCAGCGTGAACTCAAAAGTAAAAACAGCTGAACATTTATTAGTCACATGAAAAGAAATATTTTATTTCAAAATTGGCCCGATAGGTGGCGCTGGATTCGAGATATTCTTAAAACCCGTATTTAAAGTCCAATTTGATTCAAATACAGAACATATGAATATGTACCTACATATTAAGCACGTAAATAGAAAAACTCTTTCCTAAAATTCGTCCTATGGGTGTCGCTGGAGTCAGCATGTCTATAAAACCGTACTTGTTCCATATTTTTCAGTGAGATTTAAGTAGTACATATGTATATACAGATGTCTAAAATTTTTAGATACTATTGATTCGAATTCAGAACTAGCTTAATATTGCTTAAAAGGTTGGTCTTGATTTTTAATGAAGATTTGTGTATAAATCTTTAAAATGGCACATATATATAAATATATTGTTAGACTTGAACTTTTGGGAGTTTTCATCGAGTAATCCTACAATAAAGATAAGTGCATCAAGTAGTAAAATGCCGTTATTTTATTGTAGGCTTCACGAATTAACTCTAAGAAACCTATTTTGGTGTTTTGTATTCGAACCCACCTATAACCTGCACTATGTTGCATTTCTGGGTTATTAATTTGTAACAATTGTCACAAATTATCACGTTTTAATGCTCATGTGCCCAAAAATCTTATTAATTAGGGGAAATTATCAGAAAATTGCTGCCAATAAACAACAAATTAATCAGTTGTGCATGAAACTTGCAAATTAGTAAAACTTTTTTTGAATATATATATTTCTCTAATAGATCGAATCCAACAAATCACGCTAGTCGTTTCTCTTTTGTGCCTTTCCTTCCTGGCCTTTTCTTCCTCTTCTGCTGTTACCAGCGGATACAGCGTTTCTCAAATCGATGGTCCTATGTAATAACGGCACAACCTAAAATATCATGTTTTTGGGTTATATAGCGGATCAGGTTTATACATAAATAACCATATTTTTCTGGTTTGGCCATGTCGTTCGAATGGACACCGACGCTCCAGCTCGGAAATGTTTCAACTCGGAACCCGCTGGTGGTAGCAGAGGAAGAGGGAGACCCCCACAGCGATGGAAATACCAGGTGAAGAAGGACTTGGCTTAACTTGGCATTTCCAATTGGCGTAAGTTAACATAAAAGAGGAACCACTGGCGTGCTTTGTTGAACTCGACCAAATTGTTTTAGTGATGATTTATTTTTTGTTTTCTCTCTCTGTGAACCTAAGCATACCAAAACCCAAATTCAAGTACTAACTAAGTAGAAAATATTAAAAGATAATAATTATTTTATTTAAAATGACACTGAAGATGGCACAACGCCGAAACCGCTTTGTCTCCAAACCAAATTTGACAAGGGATGACGGAAAATCGTTCCACATTACATCACACTCCTACCCTGTCGGAAACACCAACAACGAAAATGAGAATTATTTTACCATTTTTTAAGTAAGTGACAGATATTATTGAATAAAAATAATTAAATTTTCGGTTAAAATTTATTTTTTGTAAAGGAAAATTGCAATATTCAGCTGTTTATAAACATAAGTTATCAGACTAACAAAAGTAAGCTGAATAGGGCGTTCAGAGTAGATAAAATTATCGAGTAACCACCAGTTTACCAAAACTACCAAAATGCATGTGAAGACCCCTAAAGTTTTAAATTATTTCATAAACTTTTTGAATTGGGAATTGATTATGAAATGCACAGAAAGAAAGTTACAAACCTGCGTACGCCCATGTTAGGAATTAGTACTTATTTTGTGTTCTTGCAGTCAGTACAATTATCCCGTTTAATCATAGAAAGATAATTGACACTGGCTGCCTCATCAGCCGACTCCGAATGTGGAAGATTCCAATTCGCTAAAAATTCCTCCATCCCCTTTTTTAAAATAGGCGGATTTTTTCTAACTGAACAATATATGTACATATCGTCGCCTGGATAAAAGATAGTCGTAAGCACGATTTGACAATATTTAATTATAGTTTAGTTTTATATATTTTAAAATAAAGGCTTTAGATTGGTTGTGTCAGTTTTTATATGTGTCCTTTAAACTCACGGAAACAACGTATCGTAAAAATTAATTTTTTTTTATTTGATTATCGTTTAAAAATGTTCGTATTTAATGATAAAAAGTGAAGTGCAAAATGCTTCATTTTAATATAGGCGTATTTTAATTGAATATTTTCTGCTATACAGTACTTTTATTGACGTTTTTAGTAAGATCAAATACGTTTTTGTTTGACTTTACTACTTTTTCCCCTCAGTGTAGTTTCCGATATATTTACTAAAATTTATCGGTAATGAAGTAAAAATTTAGTTAAAAATACAGTGATACTAAGCTAATCAAGATCTTGCAAATGACTTTATCTATTTTTGGATATATCATTAAATTTCCGATAGAGATTGAGTAATAAGTATTGTTAAATCAGCACCAATTTGTATCACATGTCTTAAAAGTGGCTGCAAAATTGTTGACAAATGTAGCATACGAGAAAATTTTACTGCAGAAAATCGTTCATAAACCGAAAAATAATTAACGGTAAGCAATAAAATTAAATAAGTAATTTAAGAATTTCGTGAACTTCCGAAACTTTGGAGAAAGTGTATCGTCGCGTTTTTGAGAAACTGCATTCCAAAGTTCAATCGGGATTTTCCAAAACCTGCCGAAAGTAACATACGACAATCTTTTTCCCGGGAGACGATATGTATTTATTCTGCAAGCGAATAGTTCCGCGAGATATTTACAATTGAGCTGATAGGCCTCGTGTACAAAATGTTGCTTTAGCTCATTAACTAATATAATTTTTTTGAGTGCATTCCACTTATAGCATTCGTATATATGTGTACATGTGTGTCTATTTAAAAAGTTGCATTATTTAGGTCGGTTGTGTGCAGAAATTTCGTTTGACAAACTGCATGCTATTGTTGTTGCAGCCAACTCGCAGAGCGAGAGTTCGGTGACTCTCACAGCAAACTAAATTCTTTGGGACAAACTGCTGTAAAATTAGTGTTGCCATATGAAAAAAATTTAGATTGTTATACACAAAAATTGTGTGGAAATCAGAAGACAAGAAACTGAATTTTTTCTGTGAGAGCTTCAAAGTTTAGGGTACAGTTAATTGCCTACGAAACATTATAAAAAAATATTAATTTTTGCCCGATATATAAAACTGAAATTTTCATTTCGCGTTGACAATAGGCATGAAAACCAAAATCAACGTGCAACCCTGTGCCAAACTCGACATAACAAGCTCAGAGAAAACTGAGCAGACGCTAAAAAAAGTTTCTCTGCATAACACCGACCTTAAAGTACGTTTACATATATAGATAATCTCAATTAAATCTTTTATTTTATTTTATCTTAATATTTTATCAAAAAAAAACTTTACAAACCTCTTTTCCTTATTTTTGATTACTTTTACATTTGACATTTCTCCTCTTCATCGCAAAAATAATCGATAAAACTAGTTTGGGCACCGAAGTTATCGGTTTGACCTGCATTTTTTTATAATTGCAGATTAACGAGGAACTAATTTCGTATGGGTAATCTCTTTTTTTTTTAATTATAGAATAAGGAATAAACTTATGTGTAAACTTAGTATTAAATAGTCATAGTTTTGCGTTATGCTACACTTACCTTGTCCGCCAAGTGTATTCATGGATTGAGCTCCTACACCACTGCTGGCAACATTATCGTACAATGAAGTGCTGCTGGTGGCATTTGCCATCACCTTCTGTTGTCCACCAACATCGACATCGGTTATGCGAGAGCCTACTGAGCGTGGCAAAGTGGATGAACCTGCAAAATGTGAATGAGGTGTGATGAGATTGCGATGGCGAAGTATGTTCGTATGTATGTATGTATGTATGTATGTGTGCTTGTATGTAGCGAAAGTGAAGGAATGAAAAGAAGGCGTTTGGCGTTTTTTGTTGTGATCGTAGTAGTGAAATGGGTAGTAATTTTGCAATGGTAGTAATGGGGAGTCCGTCGTGGGTGATGAGTAGGGTATGTATGTATGTGTAAATGTGACCGAGATTTTATTGGATTTTAGACGGATATTGGTTTGGTGGAATCAGTGGAATGAAAGTAGAAAAATAAATAAAAGATAGGCGATAATAGTGTTATGTGGGCAGACTAATGTATGTAGTTTTAATCTTTGTATAAATGTACTACATACATATCTATGCATGTATGTTTGTGTGTATGCAAGTATAAAATTGTTCTTATATACAGGCATGTATATGTAAATGAGTTGTCAGCCACAAGAACAATTGACAAAATGGAAATGTGTAAGTGTGGGTACATATGTATGTGTTTGTAGTTCGTCCTGTTGTAATTTCCTTAAATATGCATGTACGCGTCTCTGTACAAAGCATGAAAAAGTCCTTGCAATTTTCTTGCAGTAAGTGCTTCCGTTCATGACCAGTTATTCAATTGAAATCGCCAATAATTTGGAATTAAATTTGATTATATGTATAAGCCTAATACATATGTATGGATATGTAACTTGCAAATATGCAGAGTATGGATTAAAAATATTGTAGAGTAAAGCTTCACAAAAGTATATTAAGGAAGGCGTTGAGGTATTTGATAACTTCCTATAACATGCGTGACTCTTAAGATGTTTTCCTGCGAACGTAGCGCTGCCGCTAAACTCAGGCGGTTAGCCAATAAATGCTTGGAAATGTGTAATCCTAAAAGCTCTTCAAATGTGAAATGCAACATAACTTCTGGCTGTTCCATCTGTTTCTTTTAAAATATTGACTTTAAGAGTTCCAACTGTGCGCGCTAAGCAAGAAACTCGTAAACTAAGCTCTTTACACAAGTACTGGTGAAAAAAGTTTTGGGTAAACTTAGACAAAAATATCTGTCTGCCAACACAGATTACAATGTAGGGAAAATCTCAAGTTTTGAAATTACACAAAAATGCCAAAACATGTCCAGATCAGGTTATTTTCCCAAGATACTTTCAGTTCAATGAAACAAAAATTTAAAAATTAATAAATATTTTGTAATTGCTTTTTATTTTATATTAAATCCTGAATAAATAAACAAGTTGCGAAAGGTCAAATGAAAATGTGCAATAATTTTTTATATAAAATAGGAGCAGGAAATAATGTTACTCATACGCCATAGCGTACTTGTCACTACTCGTACATACTTCTACAATGGCGTATGAGTAACATTTTCCATGTTAAAGTTTGAGTTTTTTTTCATTGGCAATGCAAGCTTCAAATGGAAATATGTTGCGAAAATTACATGATCTAGAAAAGTATTGTACAGATCCATAATCTACTGCTCAAAATTAAGGTTATTTGTACGATTTAGCTACCCGACAGTGTCATGTCCGGAGAAATTTTACGTTAAATTTTTTTGTTATGACTCTGTTATGCTTGATCAGCATTGAGATGTTTTAAGAAATCTGTTAAATTAACTTTGTGTCTAACGAAGCCGGCGTTCCTGACGTGTTTTTTACTCTCACTTCTTACTAATTAATTTGCTCGCGGAACGCATATGAACCTGGGACCGTAACAGTTACAACTTTTATTAAAAAATCGCTCTTTAACAATTATTTTTTGACTTTTATTTAATTACTCCTTAAATAACCGTTATTTCTAACTTTTATTTTATAAATCCAAAATAACAATTATTTTTGATTTTCATTTATCATCATCTGCAAATAACAGTTATTTTTGATTTTTAAATTATACATATGTCTTAGATAACAGTTATCGAAGACTTTTATTTATAAAAGTCATAAATAAAAATCAGTCACTGACCTTAACTCTTTAATTCACACTTATAAAATTCCTTTGTATAAGTCAAAGTAAACTTTTGTTTCCCAACACCTTCTAAACTGCACAAAATGTTAATGACTTTTATATGAATAATTTAAAAAATAAAAGTCGGTGACTGATTTATATTGATGACTTTTAAAAGTAAAAGTTACTGACTGATTTTTATTGATGACTTTTATAAATAACAGTCTTCAATAACTGTTGTCTAAGAAATATAATATAAAAATCAAAAATAATTGTTATCTTGGATTTATAATTGCAAAATTGCAAAAAAAAAATTATTTTCAAATTTGATTCTCGGTGAAAAAAGAAATCGATTGGTATGTATCACTTAGTTGTTGAACATATCCTTCATAGTGAATTTTTCCGTGACAGTTTTCATCAATAACTGTTATGTTCGGTCCCTGATATGAATGTCTGCTCGTGGTAACTTCGAGTAGCTTAAGTAACAAACGAGGAACTTCTGAACTCCGATTGATCTTACAGCTCCGAATCTGACTTCAAATCCGATTTTAGCGAATATCTAAATCCAGTTTAAGCGAACAAACGTTCTAAAGGAAAATAACTCCGGTTACGCTATGAACTCTTTGGTACTCGTATCACTATGCGTCTATGCAAAGTGTGCTTAGCTTTTCTTAATTTCTAAATGGAATGAAATCTGGTTAATACTTAAAAAGTATTTTTCTTTATTTCTCTGGCTGGTATCGGAAGAACAGTCCAGAATTGCTACCACCCAACTTAGAAGAAACGCTACCGATCGATTTTTTCGGCAATTTTGACTGAAATCGACAAAATAAAACCTGGCAATCAACAGCACTAAAGGTAATATCTTCCTTAAGTAAGAGGTCTAAGTACGTCCTACTTTGTGGTCGCATGCAATCAACGGTACTGGTCAAGTATTCTATAAGAGAATAGTCATTTCAACATAACATAGTTCAACTTTAAGAGTTTAGAGTAACAGTTTGTTGTAGTAGTAATAGTAGTAAGTAGTAGCAAGTGGTGGTAGTACTTAGTAGTTGTTGATCCTCACCTCGTACTCTGGGATCGGTCCGGAGACGGGCATACTGTTCGGCCGACATGCAGGTGCATTGCGGTTCGCTCCGTACGCGCGACGGCGAGGCCGGTGTGCTCAACGGCTTTCGCTTGGCCTTGATTTTTCCCTTGCCGGGCGGATCCAATTTCAGCGAGTAACTCGACGAGGCCTTTCGTGAAAATTTGAAAGAAGGCGACTGTAAAACGTCGCACTATCATTAGGTTAGTTGGTTGGGATTTACAAGGTTCTGTGTGTGCGGTTTGTTTATTTTTTATCGTTTAAAGTTTTTTCTTTTTGAATTTTAGTTTTATGTTTATAAGTTTTAAGTTTTAATTTTTTTCTTTTTGATGTTTTCTAAGGTACTACTTGGATATTTAAGATTTCATTTTGCACAACTGCCAGCGCATTGTTTTCGAATTTGGATTTTGCGATTTGCTTGTAAAAACTTTTTTTTTTTTTTAACATTTTGAGAGCGTCTAAGTTATTTAAATATCTTGGAAATGGATTTTGTTTGTTTGTTGTGTAGAAAGTGTGCGCTCTTCGATTATTTGCCAAAATTTAAAATACGCAGCATTTGATCGTTTAGCCGAAATTCCTTGTGCTTATTTCAAATACAATATATATGTATATTAAAAGTAAATATATGCAATTTAAAAATTTTTGCAGAAAATAAATCATTGGGAGAGTTAAGGCGAAAACACAATCGGGACACTTTTGCATTGCAATTGAAAGAGTATAAAAAATATGGTGCAAGAGAAAGTTTTTGTACAACAAGAGCGTGGAAGAGCGACAAATGCGGAAAATGGAATAAACAAAGTTAAAATTCAGAAAGTAAGGTAGGTTTACAAGCCGCTCACTCAAGATAAAAACTATATATATATAACATTTATTGCTTTCGTTGGTATTTTGTATTTTATAAATATTTTTTCTTTGCATTGAATTTAATTTAATTTAGCTTTTGTTATCTTCTTTGATTTCATAGTCATTTCTTTGAGGAATGGAAGCGCCTGATATTTTTGTTTTTGTTGAGTATAAAACTGTCAGTGTTTATATGCATTAATACGTTATTTTTTTTTATGTGTGCGTGTGATTTTTCATTTACCACATGACAGTTAGTGTGCGAGTTTGTTTAATAGAGGGATCTAAATCTATGTATATAATTTAGTTTAAGTATTAGTACAAAATATATACTAAGGTTGCAAAAAACACTGGTAAGTGCTAGAAATACGGTACGATCGAACAATACGAAGCAAACGGAGATCTAACACTAAATCGATTGCTCGGAAGTTACTTCACCAACTGCTATGTTTATTTAATCATTAATGACACCGTGCGACAGTACATTTTACACACAAACAGATCAATATATGCGCGAAGCCGTGGGCCATATATAGTAAAAGTTTTTCTCTCTGGCGTAAGGATTTTTTTAAAAGAACTTTTAGAATTGAAAAATAAGATTACTATAAAAAAGTATTAAAAAAATCACTACAATGTAGAAAAACACCATTGATATCAAATTAAAGAGAAACTTCTGTAGAATTAATGCTGATTCAATTTTTTGGTACCTAAGATTTTCAATAATTATTATTATTTTTTTAATTTTATTTTAAGTTATGTTACACTAGACCTCTTTCTGGGATTTCGTCTTTCCAACTTTATTAGCTTAAAAATAAATCAATTATTTAAAAGGGGATTTTCACTACCTAATCGTACTTGTGAACCAAAAAATTAAATTTTTTTTAATTATACAGAAATTCCTCTTTCATTTGGTACCCATATTGTTATTCTACATTGCACAAAATTTTTTAAATAATTTTTGTAATTAATTTCAGGACCATAAAAGCAATTTTTACAATTTTTTACACCATACAAATTTCCATTGATCTCAACAACAATTTTTGTGAAATATTTTTTCTGGGGTTTTTTAAGTCACTTTTTGTTTTTTTTTTTTTAATATTTTCCCAAACATTGTTTTCCCCAAAGAAATCAGCACAAGGGTATACTTTTTACAATTTTGGCAAACATTTTTTTCTTTTACCTGCATTATTTTCTCCGCAAATACTCAGTACCCTACTTTTAACACTGAACAACTATTATTATTGGAATGTTTATTTCTAAAAATATGCAATATTTTTCAAAACATTACTTTTACTGCGAACATTTTTTATTTTCTTAAAAAAGGGTTTATTAATTATATTTTTTTATAAAATTTGTGTTTCTCCAAAACCTTAATTATTAAATAACTATTTTTTGAAATATTTTTCTAATTTTGATGAAAAAAAAATCTAAAATTTTTCAACAAATTGAAATAAAAAGAATTGAATAAATAAATATGCGGCATATTCTTAGAAAACAAGAATATCTACTAAAATCTTATAAATAGTGGCATAGCATTTTGGAAATTATGTTTCGCTTAGCCCTGAAAGGGTTAATCATATCTTGCAAACTACAAAGTCCATTTAAAAAAAATCTCGGCGTTATAGAGAAAAACTAAAAACGCAGTTTTACTATATTCGGCCTACAGTTTCGTGAGTATATTGATTGCTGCATGTTTTTCAATTTTTTGAAAATGAAACTATATTTTATAACCCGGTATCAGAAAAAAAATTAAAAAGTTTTTTTTTTGTATCATCCTCCTGCCCATGTTTTCTATTGTTGACATATCTGAATTAGTCTAGCGCACTCTTCTCAGAATACTCTAGCATTATTTCACTAACTATTTGATGTCTAATTCAAAATAAATTCGTAAATGTGCATTTGTCTTTTGATATCCTTATACTTAGATCAGATGTATGTTAGCAAGTATTTATAGAGAAGAAATGTGATAAACCCACCTACATAGTTCTCGGAAATTTAATACTTTATTATACTCCAAGTTTTTACCTACATATGTAACTATTTGGTAGTTTAAAAGTACTCAATTTTTCAAATAATATCTCGTTGCAGAGAAACGTTTGTTTTTGATTGAAACCCCAATTTTCGTAGATCGTTAAAATTCGTTTTTATAATTTTTTTGTAAGATTTATATAGAGAAACCCGATACTGTAAGTTGTCTAGTTTAGTAAGCGAAACATTTAAGAAGCAACAAAGTATATTTATTATAGACCTTTATACGCATATTAGATTTCCAGTTTAAATATACTCATATTTTCGCGTTACGTTAGTTTATCATTGCCATTTTTACAAAGGAGAACAACGGCAATGTCGCAAATGTAACCGGAAAAAATTTTACATACTGCAATCTGCCTCGAGTTAGACGGTGAAATAATTACGTGGAATCAAAGTTTGCATTAGCGACTGATTTTAACTTGCTTTGTTAATGATGATTGGAAGTTGGAGTTTAGAAATACTTACAACAGATGATGTAACCAACTCAGCAGAAGCCTGAAAGCATGAATATGGTAGGAAGTTGCTGTTGATTCAATGGCCCGCTCATATGGCTCTGGCAAAATACGAGGAAAATATCAGAAGTCAGTGACTTTTGTGAATTTCCCGCGCAGTAACTTTAAATGCCATACTGCTCCCGTAAACTGCTCTCAATTGCATTCAGTTTGTATATGACAGCCATTGAAAGCAGGCAACGGTATGAATTTTAATAAAAATAGAAAAAATCCATTACCGAAACTAAGGAAAGGCCAGACATCATCGATAAAATCCATGGAAAGAGTCTTTGGCGATGTTCAGCCGCAATACGAACGAGTTTTAGCAACGTTTCGTAACTGTTGACGAAACATGGATGCACTACAACACACCAGAGACCAAGGAACAATCAGGAAGTGTATCAAAGAAAATTGTCACTGGCGAGTATTGTTGAGAAATTTTGACATTTGACCACAAAAAAAGTGCTGTTCCATCAACACAATACCCGTGTGAAGTGATCATAGAAAAAATCCATCAATTGGGCTACGAACTCCACACCATATTTACTAGATTTAGTCCCCAGTGACTATTTCCTGCTTTCAAGCCCAAAGAAATGGCTCGGCGATAAGATATTTGGATCGAAGGAGGAGGTTATCAATGAAACGAATTTACGTATGTTACGGGCTTGAAGGGGGCTGTTTTAGAAATAAAACGTTTTTTTGCCGAAATATATATATTTTATTCAAAAAGACATTGACTTTTCAAATTGCCCTCGTATCCAATAGAAATTATATATATATCAACCGCCGAAGGTGATTTAACCAAGTGCATTATTTCCAAGAAATGTCAATTACAAAACGATTGTGGTAAGGTGATCTTAATTCTCTGCGTTTTAAGAGTTCCAAGGTCATAACTCAACCACTTGCAGGTGTACCTACTAGTGTCTTTTGTTATAAATTTATATATATATTTATTTGTTGAATTTTCTTATTATAACCTCATACATATTAAGCCTAACAACAACTATTAAAATTGTAACTGGCGGCCAAGAGGTAAACGGTATGGATAAATATTTGCCAGAGCTCAGGCTCGATCTCAGTTCGGCGCAACATCAACAAAAACGTGATAAAGCAAGCCCGCTCAAGAACACAAAATAAAAGCTGATATATGTACCATGAAATGTATCGGGGGGTTATACGGGTATTCAATACGCTCTATCTGCACTTTTCACAAAAATTAGATTCTGATATAAAAATCCATCTAACACTTAACTGTCATCAGTGATTTTAATGCTGACCTTTTATAACGCTTGACAGTCGAATTTACTGTTAAACTGCAAAGTTAGAATTAACATCAGTGATAACAGGTAAGTTCCAGATTGGTTCTAACATCACAAAGTAGTCGATATCCAGGCGCCGTTGAAAGCAATGCTCTAACAATAGAAATAAGGCAACCAAAGTAAAGACATATGCAAATACAGCTCTTATCCGCATGATAACCGGACACTATGCTGCTGTATCGATGCTCAACCGATGGCAAATGTCAGCGAGTTCTCACTACAAAAGCTGTATCCATGACAACTAGGAGAACTCAATTTACAACTTTCTTTGAAATCGAAGCGACTCAAACACTTGATCACACCAGTCTGGTAGAGATGGCAAAGGTGGCAGTCTTCGACCTCTTTAACTTAATTCATGCCTTGACATTTCTTTTTTGACCGTCACTTTTTCCACTTTTCACTTACTATGTCTAATTTTTTTTTTGCTTTTTCGACGGTAAGCATTGATGAAAACTGCGGTTTTCAGACCGGAATTACAAAATCTATTATATTTTAAGACTTCCGCCAAAATATTTCGGAAAAATATTAACATCTAGGTGAGCTAGACCGATTTGAAAGTACCTAAAAAAATCGCATTATTTTGATGCCCTTGATACAAATTTCAAACATAACTTCCAGGCTTAATAATACAGTCCATCTGGTTCCGTGTGTAGGGGTGCCTGGAAAAATGTCCATGTAGGATAAAAAAGCTCATCAGAAAAATATTTTTATCAAAATAAGAAAATGTTCTATCTCTCAATTTGACAGGAAATATTTTTAATTTATTTAAAACTATTAACAACTACCGCATCGATGCTACTAGCACGGTTACCAATTTTGAGAAAAGCGGAGTGATGACGCCCACTTTTTTATTGTGGTTATTTTAAAAATTTAATCTTTCTTTTTTGGCCCGGTTACTTATTTCGCAACACCCGAATTTTTAGTACCGGTTACCGGTTAGTCAGTCAGAAAACAACAGCCAAAATACGAAGTTCGGACACTTGCGCATAATTGAGTGAGGTATCAAACGAAATTCAGTTGTATGTACATACTTCGTGCTGTTCACATATTCTATAAAAATAATTCAATTTATCAATTTTTTTACGTTTGTTCTCTTGATGATTGGTGATCGCTTGGTGGTTCCAAGGTTACCAGATAATGACGACTCTCCAGAGACCATGCAACTCATCAAGTTAACCTTTCACGATTATTATATTTCCATTTTGGTATATTCCTTAATTAAATGTATGAGCACTGAAACTTTTTAGAATAACCAATTTTTAATAATTTATTATGAATAAACCAAAAAAATATTTGTTAAATTCATTTTTGCTCTTTGTATATTTAAAAATTGGTAACGGTTACTAAAAATTCGTACTTTTCTAAATTGATAACCGGTACAAAAAAGCGACTTCAATTTTGATTTTTTGGAAAAGATTTTTTTTTGCTTTTTCCAATCGGTCCAGCTCACATAATTCTGAGTATTTTTCTGAAATATTTTGGCGTAAGTCTCAAAATATAATAGATTCTATAATTGCGATGAAAAAATAACAGATTTTTTTATGAAGAGCGATGCACCCTAATATACACCATATATTTATGTTCTTCTTGCGTAAAAGAATCCATTTTTTCATTAGAATTAGCTTAGAGCAGTCCTCGTTTTCATTAGAGTTACAAAATAAAATCAAGTTGTCAATAAAACAGGCGATGATTGGCTGTCAACGAGTAAGTATAAAGTTTACTATGGATATATCGAAATTAACCTACGGAACGGAGGCTAATAAATTGATTTCCTCTGACCCAACTAGGAATGAATTGAGAGAGCTTTAATTGGTATGAATTCAGCTTTAGTAAGATTATAGATAACTCGATCAGATCATAGCGTAGAATACATTTTATCCGGCTACGACATGTTGCCCACCATTATAAGCTACAAACGAGTAGAAGTGCTTTATTATGTCCAGTTCTCGTCCTATATTTACATATGTTTATATGGGCATATTCGAAGATGGTTAATTGCATAAATATTACAAATTCCATTTAACAATCATTACTTAAGTATATTAGTATGTGCCCATTGATATTCAATGGATTCCTTTCCAATTTAAGCATCCTGTTTTTTGGGAGCATTATCTTCAAATATATATGATCATTTGCGTTAGGTACCAATTCTCTCGTATCCGTATGTTTCACGGCGTTTTGTATGCATTTAGCTTACGATAATTATTTGTTGCTTTCATACCTCAATGTGTGTAATCTAAAAATATATGTATGTATGCATAACTTTTATTCTAAAATTCTCTTACAAAAATATATTCGTATTTACTTATTTCATCTTGTGTTAACTATGCTTTCGATCCTGACGAGTGCGGAACATTCTCAATACAATTTTCACTTTCATATTTGTAGGAGGGTCTTGTTTTTCTTTCTTTCTTTCTTTCTAATCTAACATATTAATTATGTATGTATGTTTGTATTATGCTTGTTGTACATAGTAACTGTTACCTAGTTTAATCTACGCCTTTCAGTTTGAGACCATTTCTAATTGTGTGCTCAAATATATTTTATGCCATGTTCCGTTTAACTAATTCAAGCTGCTCAAGCTCACTCGCTTTGATAGCAAATTTCTGGCCAAATCAATAATCGATTACGATTATTCACACACTGCAGTATTGTTTTGAGTTTAGAATTTCTTTTTTTTTTTGCATGCATACATATACAAATATAATTATGCAATCGAATATTTTTGGTTTCTGTTTTGATGTGTTGGTGTTGACTTCATTGTTTGGTGTTACTGAATTATTGATTTTCTATTGAAAATTTAGCTTTTTGAAGAAATATTTTTAATTGTTTATATTTATATTGTTAACTGTTTATTTTGTTTATTAGTTAGTTGTTTAGTTTTATTTTTTTTTATATTTAACAAAACCGCCAGTGGAGTTTTTGTTTTTATTCAAAAAAGCGGAAGGGATTTATTGCGGGACTCGTAATTATGTGTGAGAGAGCACACGTTGAGGGAATCGAGCGACTGGCTTGCAGCAACAGCCGAATCTCAGGAATCGTCATCGGGCATGGGATGTATAGGATAGGAGAGGGTGTTATAGTACAGGATGCGTGCGATTGTTTTAAATCGTTTTGCATTTTTCTTTTTCATTTCATTTTGCAGTGACGACGTATGCGATTTCGTTAAACAAATTCAAGTACAAATAGTTTGAAATAATTGAGTGATAAAAATTCCGACGCGTTACCGTAAAATGCAATCGATTATTTAGTTGTGTTCCAGTTATAGTTATAATAAGTGAAAAATATATTTTAGTAGAAGAATTCGAATTTATATAATTTTTTTAAAAATTCAATGGTTAATTAGCATAAATGGATATAAGTTTATATATAGAAAATTACATAGAGTGAGTGGAAGAGTCAGTGAGAAGATGTGTGAAACGAATTTGGGTAAAGTATGTTGAGTGATTTTTAGCCAAAATGCCAAGATGATCATAAATGAGGGTTAACAATTTTTCGAAAATGATGAAAGGAGAAGAGAAAAAGAATGAAAGAATACAATATAAATATAAATAATTTAGTGTTTATTCGATTTTGAAAAAATATTATGTTTTTTTTTAAACAAAATTCTTTTATTTACATACATTTACAAACACATGATATTGTCGATCGACTTAAACATAAAGATAATAAAAAAGTGATTTTCATAATATCTAATTTTAATTTACAACGCGTACAGATGACGGAATAATACTTTACTAATTGGCAACTGTGACGATGATGAAGTGAGTGTTTTTACAAAACATTGAGTGAAAGGGACTACGCTATTAAACAAATCGAGTTAAGGAAAATATCGTCGGTGATACTGCAAAACGGTCTATGTCTATTAGTACTCTTGACACTCAGATGGTCTCTTACTGGCACCGGAATACATCTGCAAATCGTTGCACCCAAATAAACGAATGACAAAACTGTCTACCTTTGGCTGATGAAGACGAACGATTGCCAGAAGAGATCAGATACAGATAACAAATCAATTAAGCACCAGAGGTAATAAGTGACATAGAACGTTTTGCAGTATCACCGACGATATGTATGTTACATGTATTTAAGAAGTAACTTTTATTAAGAAAATTCTAGGAAAGGGAACGAAAAACAGATTTTGAGCGAGGGTGGTGATTGAAAAAAGTGTAATGTGAATCAGAAGAGAGCGGCTGCCAAGAGGAAGTTGAATACCTTTGTACAAAACATCAATATGCAAAGGCACCTCTACAAAATACATATGTAGATATATCCTGTTAATTATTTTAAGATTGAGTACAAAGTACACACATAAAAGAAAGAATATGTATTAAAAGAAAGAACAATCTTAGAGAAAAAGTTTACTTTCGGCATTTACGAATTTTCTCAAAAGATGTTTTTTTAATTTACTTCTTTGTTAGTTCCTAAAAACCTTTAACTATTTGTTATCTTGAAAACTCCTAGAACACTACTTGATCAATCATAACAAAATCAATCTAGTGACATTGAATTAGGGACACAACAGCTGATAAATCTCCTAGTTAAAATTTACAACTCCAGTGTTACGTATATAAGCAAATCTCACAAGTTGGTAAATTTTTCGACAAAAACGTTTTTTTTTTGACGAAAATGGTGGTCTCTTAAATTATTAAAATTGAAAAAATCGTTAATTTTCAAAAATTACAAAATAGCTGGGGCAGATATTCTAAACGCTGCCATTTCTTTAAATTTGGTGGCACACTCTTCAAAGTTCCCAGATATGTTGTATTTGATGCCAACGTCCATTGTCTCTAATATGCATATTCTATTTGAAAACTTCCCAAAGTTATTAAAAAAAAAAAAATTATGATTTTTTCGAGTTGAAATGAAAAAATTGGTAATTTCGGTACTTTTTCGGCTAAATAAACGTTTTAAGGCAAAATTTTCTAAATACTTGATTTATTTTTAACGTACTTGTTTCTGTTCTGGACCGCCATTGAATGAAATATATGCAAGGAGAATGGTTTAGCGGTTTTTTTCGGGCAAGAGAAGGAAGTGCAACTAAAAAAATAACTCTGAGATTTGCTCATATGTATGTATGTACATATATCGTCTCTTGGTGCGCAATACCTCGTATCCGCCAAATGCAATACCACGCTTTATTGCATATTTCAATTATACTATAATCCTATATTGATTAAGTTCAGTTATAAAATAACTCACAAGTTTAAAATAAGTTTTCTTTTTGCCCTTTTTTGAAATTTTCGGGCTATCCTAAACTTGGTATTGAATTTGGCGTATGCGAGCTATTGCACGCCAAGCGACGCATGTAATCCCTACTTGGCCACCTGCTGAGAAGATTAGATGAAAAGTGCTATTTGTGATTAACTAAACGTGTGTGAAATCAATAGACATAAGAATAAACATGCCAGATCTAGGTAATCAACAAAGGATACATGAAAATGTGGTACAAGAAAATTAAGCACAAAGAATGAGTCAGATTCATTGATACTAAACCGCAATGACACAGTTCCTGTTTTTGTTTTGGTTGATTGGTTAGTGAAGGAACACTTAGCCGGGTGAAACAATTAGTAATGATTGAAAAATCCACAATAACTCGGAAACATAAATTTAAAACCATAGGTAATTAGGGAAAGACAAGATACATGGAGGTATACTAACGTATTTCTTTACAATGTAAGACACCTGAAAATTTCAAAAAAAAAAGGTTTTGTGATTAATCGATTAAGAGGAAGCTCTACATAATTAAATAAGATACATGTTATGAATGGCTTTTAATACGAATTCATCAATTAAGTCTGCCAAAAATTTAAGATTTTATTATAAATATTAAAATAAGTTTCTGAAATACTGTGGAAGCAGCTGAAATAGATTTGATATATTCACATATCAGTCAAGTATGATGATAACTGGCAAATAGGCCATCTCTTGCTCTTGCCCCTCGGGAGGCAATGGCAAGCCCCGAGTGTATTTCCGTTTGCCGTTCGGAGGCGCCGTAACATTGTGTTATAGTTTATATCAACACGCACACCACAAATTGGAGATGAAGTTCTAAAAACCATTTTTAGTAAATAAATCAGTGCATTAATGTTTGAGATATCGGTGCAAACAAAATTGATCGGCAGTTTCAAAAACCTGTGCTCAAAGCCTCAGATTTAAAAAAAAAAAAAAAAAAAAACATTTAGAAAAATTGCAGAAAAGGGCGCCAGATCTCCATCTTGTGATGAAAATAAGATCCACGAATACCTTTTCACAGCGCCACAAAACGTACTGGAAAGACGATGAGTCCTATTTTTGGGGATACGTTACACTTAGCCTAATCTTAACAGGTCACATAGCATGATTTCAGGGATAGACTAAAGAAAATTGCAACAAGGCGATAAAGAAGCGTAAGTTCCGGCGAAATAATATTTAATTTTATATTTTTTCAGGTAGCGATTTCACTACGGAAACAATTGTACACCTATTCGTTTGGGCGAAGGCTAAAGTGTATACATAAATCATGCTGAAGATCATCTTGAAATCCAATAAGACCATCTTAGGGGAAAATAATGTTTTTTTTCTTTGGTTGTCTAAGGGCTGTTTTCGCAAGTAGCCTGTAACTTTAAAGCTCACTTTATATTTAAAGGTTGCATTAAAATTTATGATTGTGTCTAAAGTAAAGCATTTTATTATCGGTTTTAAATTGGTTTACAACCAGGAAACATACATACGTCAAAAACCGATAATAGAAATGCTTAAGTTTAGACATAGCTTCGTCTTTATTCCAACCTTTAAATATAAAGTGACTAGTCCCGGGATTTAGATATTCATTACTTTTCAACAACTTAAATCGAAAAAATTGCTTCTATCTCTCCTACCATAAAATAAATAATAATTAAATGGGTTTGAAAACTCCTTTTTTATTTAAAGTGGCGTTTTAATTTGTTCTCTCTGACGTCAGGATTTATTTTAAAGTACTTTGAAATTTCAAACTTCGAAACTTATTTAAAAAATTCAATGCAATGTAGAATAAAAATATAGGTACCAAATGAAAGAGGAAATTTCTTTAGAATTTAAAAAAATTAAAATTTTTTGGAATGCTGATAAAGTTAGAAGGATGAAATTCGAGGGTATTATTTATATAAGTCCTTAACATATAATTATTTCAAAAACAAATTTCAAGGATACAATTTTAAAAGAACATTTTAAATACTTACCAGTCATTATGCACCAAAAAATTTTATCTGATTAAATTCTACAGAATTTCCTCTTTAATTTGATACCCATACTTCTTCTCTAAGCGCATTTCACTGAATTTTTTTAAACCATTTTTTAATTCCTGACGTCAGAGTGAAAAACTAAAAACGCAATTTTACTATATTTACAATTTACTATCGCACGGTTTTATATGTATAATTAGCTAGACATTTATAAAAAAATATTAATTATTGAATACAAAAAAAAAAATTAATATAGCCAATACTGGTCAAGAAAAGGAGTTTCTATTATTTTCATCAGTAAAATTACAAATCCGGAAAATTTTCGGGACCTTAAAATAGCGCGGGATCCCGGGACCCCGGGATTGACATTCCTAGTACCTACTTTTCCATCACTGGTTCTTAGATCAGCGATGTGTTAATGAATGGGATTTGAGATTTTTTACACATTTTTAATAAGATGGTCTATTTGCCATTTCGGCGTCTCAAAGTTGAGTTCCACAGTATTACATTGAACCGTGTGAATGAGTTGGCATGAATAATTCGAAATTCTTGAAACAATGAACTTTACGAATTGTGAAAATGAAAGCTTGTAGGGATAAGGCAATAACTACTGTACCAATCATGATTTCAGTTAATTATAAAGCAAATAAACATATCAATACGCATGTATCTAAAATATTTCATATACTTCAAAGAAATGACAATGATTCAATGAACAACTCAAGATTGCAAGTAACTACCGCTTATTGTTATTAATTAAATTAGTTTATTTTTGATTAGTATTTAGTATTGAAAAATTGTTAAAGCTTGCCACTTTTGAAAGGGACACTTTCAATTTAGCTCTTCAATTTCCCAATACATTTATACCGAACAATATTTTATAAACTTCCAATTCACTTGCTCTCTTTTTTTTAAATCAACTAAAGGTTTTGCAAATTCTTTGTTTTCATTGATTTATTTTTTAACACTAATTTTTAACTCAATGGTTTTTTTTTAATTCCATTTTGTTAATTCTGCACTGAACCTTGTCGGACATACGTAAAATCAAAGCAAACATCGACTGCATTTTGGAATTCTGCTGCCACCAGTCGGCATAAACATGCGCATACATACATATATGCACCAATAATTGAACAAGTGCAGGCTCTATATACACAAACACACATTCGTAAAAGCATATGCCTATGCGAGTGGCTCAGATAATCCTGAATGCATTTGACACACAGTTCGCTTTGTTTGTAGTTGTCGGCCTTGCTAATCCGCATGAGAATACTTACACAACATTCTCGGAATTGTTTTGCATCGATTGGTGAAGTGAAATTAAGACCCCACGTATCATTGGTCATCGGATCCTTCCAGTACACAAAGCATTCTGATGCTTGGCCAATGCGAGTTCCTAAAACAAAATTAGATACATATATGTATAAATAAATATTTCAACTTAACAAGCACTGGTACATATAATGTTAAGTTATACCTACAAATCTAAAAAGTTCGTAAATTAAAATTCGGAATTAAAGTGGATAATCAACTACATATCGACGTCTGAGTGGAAGATCGACCTATCTCGGCAGCCAGTTCGAAAACGCCTTATCTCAGGAAACTTTTCAAAAACGGCCTATTTCAGAATTTGATTGAATAATACCCAATCTCAGAATTCGGTTCGAAAACGCCCGAGAACTGTGATGCTCTGCATATATATTAAGGGATATGCAAATTTCGTCAATAAATCTTTTTTGCCTGATAAATGGATACCAGTATTATTTCCACAGACACTATGTGAACTAAAATAAATTTAGAAAACGAGTTTAAAAAAATTTTGTCAAATGAAAAAACTTTTTTACACAGAAGTTGGGAACTCCAGATTTTGGAAAGTCTTAAAACTAAAAGTTTCTAAATTACTTGTCCAGACCTACGTAAGAACTCTACTCGATCATTTGCAAGGTTACACCATGTATGAATACCGAATATTAATTCTGCGAAAATAATGCGAAGAACACAAAGAAAATATTCGAGTGGTTAGAGGTGCATACTTCTACTCAGTAGAATCTAAAGCTTGAGCCCAGGTCTGAGGAACACCCAAAAATTTTAGATACAATTTTTACTAACAGCGAAGCCTTTGATAGGCAATGGCAACTATGCGAGTACTTTTTTTTTTGTATTTGGAGTCAGACAGTGGGTCCCTTTTGTCTCGGAACCACACTTTGCTAAGAAATTGACAAACCTGTTTAAGGAACTAGCAGAGCCCTCTTTTTACAAAAAAAACACACTCTGCAAGTCTCTCAGCATGCCCCAGCTAGTAAAAAGTACTTCAGCTCGGCTCGCATGGATGGACAGCGAAGATAAGGCTAGAAGGACAAGTGTAGGATAAGTGTAGAAGGACAAATTAAGACTAATGGAAAGATGGACCATAGATAAAGGCCTGGGTGCTACCTCGGACAAATCTAAATAAATATCTAGGCGTAGTGCTGGAAAAATAGCTTAACTGGGCACAAAATTTACAAGAACGCGTTAAAAAGCAACGTTAGCCCTCTACAGCTGTAAGGAGATAATTATACGTTGTTGGGGGCTGTCCCCAAACATAATACATTGGCTCAACACGGCGGTTATTACTCTACGGGATATTCTTATGGTGTCCAAGTCTCGGCAAGAAATCTACAATTGAAGCACTTCAAAAAGTGCAGAGAACTGCGATGCTCTGCATCTGCGGGGCTCTACGCACACCTCCAACGGAGGCAATGTGCGTCTTACTCACTATTCTGCCAATCAGCATTGCTGGAAAACAGTTAGCAGGGTGCACCGCCCTGAGGCTGCGGAAACTATCCGGCTGGATAGACACTCATGATGGCCACACTGCAATCTTAAAGCGCATAGATATACCGGGCACGGATTACGCTGTACTAAGTCTAAACTTCACAAAGAGGTATAGGGCTTCTTTTCCATATAGATTTTTGGTCACGAGGGGCTACTGATGTTAAGGAATGACTCCACGTCTAAACCGATGGTTCTAAACTAGAGGGCAAGGAAGGGGGGTGGCTAATCAGCCCGACTGTGGCTGGAAAAATTGTTTCGCCTACCCGACTATTGCAGCGTCTTTCAGACTGAGGTCGCTCCGATACAGGAGACGATAGAACACTTAGGTGCAGGAGAAGCAATACGTAACAATATCTCTATCGTCTCTGACAGTGAGACGGCAATTAAAGCGCTTGACTCGGTCACATACAGTTCAAGAACAGTAGCGGGCTGCCGCGAAGCTCTGAGCGAGATGGTTGAGCAGTACGCTCTTCACCTGGTATGTGTGCCGGGGCACCAAAACTTACCAGGCAATGAAAAGGCGGACAAACTTGCAAGAGAGGGCACATCAGTTCCACGCCTACTATCTGCAAGCTCATTCTAAGGGATTTATCTCTCAAACAAGCGAAGGACAGGCGGGATAGTCTCACAACTTGCAGCAACATAAATCTTATGTGGCCAAAATGGAAGAAGAAGCGGTCGAAAGGTCTAGCCCTGCTGAGCAGATGGGACTTAGTAACAACCGTGGGCCTGCTAACACGCCATGCTGCCATTGGAAGGCACGCGGAGGGGCTAGGGATCCCCCACAGTGACTTCTTCAAAAGGTCCTTGGGCTCAGAATTCTTCGACGGTTTAACCAACATAACCGAAATCAGAATATGTGTAGCAATTCTTGAGTTTCGCAGATTCCACACAACGGTAGAAAGATTCTAACGTCCCGCGTTGTATCAGAACGGGTCCAAATTTTTAAGGGCCTAGGTGTGCTAGTGGGATTACTGGTAGCCACTTCAACCTAAGCTAACCTAACCATGTATGCAATTATTTTTGTCAAGAGCATACACATGTCTATATATAACCTAGGACGAGATTTTACTTTTTGCTAAGATTTTTATCATATTTGTCCTAAGCCTGATGCTTAAGTACGGCCGATACGATTCAAGTAAATACATTAATGTTTTTGATGTTTAAGTTTTCAATCAAATCATGTTCCATTACTTACTTGGTATTGAAATAAAAATAGTTTTATCGAATTGATTTGTATGATGGCATTGGAACAACAATATTCTAAAATACTAAAAAAAAAAATATTTAAAAAAAAACTCTCTCACTCACCTGGCTGAACGAGTCGTACGTCCAATATTTTATCGACCTGACTATTGTAGGCCGTTATATGAAATACGCATTCGGGAGAATCCTGGATGCAGGTTATGTTAACAGGAACCAAATCTTCAGATACTTGCTGCCACTTAACGGTACCGGCGCCACTTGCCGAAACATGAAATACTTCAGCCCACAACCTGAATGAACTGGCGCAGATTAGCCACATTCATTGTAAATATGTGTGCGTATGTGATTATGGAGTTATTTAGCAAGATTTTTTTTTTTGTGTAAATAGAATATAATAACGGTTAATGATTGCAATTTGCAATATTCACAAATATTTGTACATAAAATGTGAAAACGAAGTACGAAAAGTTCGAAAGGAAAAACAGGATGTTTTAGTTGTTATTGTACATTTGTTGGTTTTGTAATCGATTGATTGGCATTGGTTTTTTGGTGGTTGAATAATTCGTTAATTGAATTCATTTTTATTTTTTAGCAAGTTTTGTCATGACGAAAATTTTGGTGACAGTTTTTAGTGGATTTAAATTTTTGATTTGTTTTTTTTTCGTGTGAATGTTGAAGTCGAGGAATAAGTTTATTATAGTTGAAACATTTTTATATTTTTAATATTCATATTGTTGTATAGGTTTGTTTGTTGTTTGGTCGATTGGTGGTGTTGATTAGTTGGTTGGTTATGGAACGTTGGACGTTGGTAAAGAGAAGAGGAGACCACAGGAAAAATAAATCGGCGTAAAGAAAAAGAGACAAAAGAAAAATAAAACGGAAATTAATTTTGGTTTCACAATTTATTTTTTTTTAATCTTATTTTCAAAAGTGTTAAAAGTATAAACGAAATATAAAGTTTAGAAACCGTTTCTATTCTTTCCACATTTGTTTACACATTTGCCAATTTATTTTGGATAGCTTACCTTAATAAATGCCCGTCACGCCGACGTGACGTCTGCCATGGAGAGTCCTCGTAGCGATACGCTTTGCGCATCAATGGCGCACAGGAGCAGCTCAACTTGTTACCCATGGCGCAGCTCGCACAACCACCCTGACCTCCTGCAGCTGAAATATGAAATTTCAGTAAATATTTGCATGCTCGCAGTTATAACAGAAATATTTATCCGATTCATAAAAGTGCACTTTTTGTGTTGGCCGCTGGAAAAGCAGAATTAATCTGGAGCTAAGTAAGTCCATTTATTTTTTTTTTTTTTTGAAAAGAGAAAAGGATTGTTCTCATAGAGGCGTAGCTTATTTATTCAGCCATACGATTCTCCAGAAATTAACGTTATGGGGAAATTTGGTTTTAAATATATATTTTAAAATACAACCCATGGCCAATGGATAAATTAAATTTTGATAACCGAACATCCGTCTTTTTTTAATATTTTTCTTCTCAACTGGTATTGAACGAGTATAGGCTAAAAAATGGGCCACTAATAAAAGGCCTCCTTAAAAAATGGTGTAAAAAAATTTAGCTCCGATAAGGTATTTTGTAAAATTTTCTTTCATGTCCGCTCATTAAATGATTTAATGAATATTTCTGTGTTATTACTTACAGCATTTTTATTTTCTTTCATATAATTACCTTTACCAGAGGCACCCCGATGTCACCACATTCCGCTTACATCTGCTTGAGAAAGCGCTTGACCGCGATTTAAGGACTGCGAACGTTGGTTGTGACGATGAGCGTGATAACGACTACCGCGCTGCAAAGACAAAAGTTTTTTTTTTAATTTAGACAACATGTTTATTGTGTATGTTTTATTTAGATCTATAGAATATTCTCTTGTAAAGATGGCCATTTTTTTTAAATGTGTGTATTCCATTCTTAACTTAAATCTTTTGTTTGACTTGAGATGATTTTTTAACTCTTTATTTGACTTAACAATTTAATTTAATTAGTCTTTTAAACAGGTGGCAACACTCTTTAAAAATATTTTCTAAACAAAGCGTTCTTATAGCTTTTTTGATTGACATCCATAGAAGTACTTTCTTCGTCGAATCAACGAGCTGACTACGTGTGTTGTTTACGTATACAAAAATATGAAGGTACTTCCAGGGTTAAAGAATATTTTCTAAATTAATCTTTGAACCCCTTTCGTTTCACACCCACAACGTTGTAATACTTTATTTAACTTATGTATTAATTGACATTTACTTTTCAAAGAGGTGGCAACCTTCTTAAAAATATTTTCGGAATATATCGTTTTGGAGCCCCTTTTCGTTTTTCATCTACACTGTTGTAATATTTATTTTTTAACATATTAATTAATTAATTTTAACTTTCAAAATGGTGGTAACTATCTTCAAAAAATTTCATATATGTTAATCCAAGTTATAACCTATTTGTGTGCCAAATTTCGTTAAAATATACACTCACACGTTTACTCAGTCACACACCTTATTTCTTCTGTCTGGGACAAAAAAGAGAGCCTGCTTTTTGGAGCAGATATATTTTACGTAAACTCAGTGAATTTATTTCACTTTTCTCTATGAACTTGTTGTCTTGAAATAAAAGAAAGAACCACACACACTAACAAAGCAAAAACTTTTACAGAAATTATTGCTTTACTATAAAAAAATACGGAACTCCTCTGTCACGGGTGGGGCAACGTTTGTCACTGGTGGGGCACGTACGAACTTTTGTATGAAAAGGAGCTTTTAGTGTGGTCCATATTGAAGATTATCTATTAAAAAATATAAGAAGACTAGTAGTAAATAGTAGAGCTTCAATTCACTAACTTTTTATCTTAGGATAATGCATTTTATATGGAAGAAAGTTCCTAGCACCGTCAGGAAAAAAAAATATTATAATAAAAATCAACGCGATCTCCTGTCGTCTTGAAATTTTCACTTTTATCTAATTAAATTTAATGGGCTATGAAATTGCATACCTAGAATTTTTCTAAAAGTTCCGAATAAAAAATTTTAAATTTTAGCGTGTAATTGTTAAAGTTTTTCCAATTTTTATACTTTTTTACAAAGTTATACTTTTAAAATATTGCCGAAATTTCAAGAAATCGAATTTGAACACTTTCTTCTCTAGAAATAAATACACTGAAATGGGCTTCTACACCGATTCTCAATCGATTCGAAGTATTATTTTTCACTTTATCGTTTAAGACTTAAAGAAAATTAAAAAAAAAAAAAATCACGCATCAATTAATTTAAGATCATGATCATATAACGGTTTTGAAAATTTTTCCGATTTTACATTCCAAAAATGTTTTACAAATGGAAAATTTCAAATAAAAGATGGTCCAATCGGCCCATTTGAACAAAGTTGTGGGCATTAAAAAAGCAACGCTTTTTTTCAAATTCAATATCTCGAAAACGGCTGGACAAAAAAAAGTTGTAAAGAATAAGCGAGGCCTCTATCAATTGGTACTATACTTTGGGCTGGAATGCCCCACGTGAATTTTTTCCTTTAAATTTAAAAATTTCTCAGAAATATATCCCAGACTTTTATGCACTTTACATTTCCTTCTTCATATGTTTGTATGTGCTATATGTATGTCTATAGAAAATAGTGCGAGCAGTATTTCTTGCAGCTTTCAATTTGTTTTAATGCCTTTTGTCTAAAGAAATTCGAATGAAGTAGTTCTACCATTTGTTAGCTTAAGTGCCCCGTCGTTGTTATCTTTGCAATTTTTCATTGTTACCAGAATTGTTTTTTTTTGTCTTCATAGTGGTATAAATTAATGTCTTCCTTACATGTTTGCTACTCGTTCTTCGAGGCTTTTATGCGTCTCCTTAACTTAAACTTGCATTTGTAAGTATGCAGGCAAGCAGTTAACTATTTACATACGCATGTAAGTAGTTGCAGGAAGCCCATCATTTGAAAAGGAATTTTTAAAATATTCAAAACTTTTTGTTTAAAATTCATTAGAATATGTCAGACTCGCACACTATTTTGTAGAATTTGATGTGAGTTATCTGACCTAAGATAGTTTAGGCTATTTGTAAGAAGAGAAATGTGATGATTTTTTGAACAGATAGGTTTATAATAAAATTCGGAAGTCTTATTAGTTTTAGAGACAAAGAACAGGGGCTTGCTGATATCACTAACGGCATTGTTATCATAAAAACTTTAAAATTTTAAATATGAAATATGAAGTCTTGCTTCTAGAGCTTAAAAATATATTTCTAATGCGAAAACATCAATTACTTATGAAAATTGCAATAATATGCTGGTAAAAGCTTAAAAAACGTTCGTACATTATGTGTATGCATTAGGATGGTCCAAAAATGCATGTGAAAAAGTAAAGTTGGAACTTTAATGCTCTCACCCCCTAGGAATGCTCTATACCGTAAAAAATATACCTCTATTTTTTTATTTTGAAATCAAAAAAATATTTAGGGGTCGCTCAAAGCGCTCAAAGCTTTCCATGTATTTTGCTATATGGGGAAAAAACAAATTTTCGTACAGATGGTATGGAATTCTTTAAAATTAATATTTTCGGTCGGAAAACTCTATTGCTCTTCAGGAGACTCGCAATAATAATGCCCAATTTTTTATTTATCCTAATAAGCTTACACTCAATTCAATGTTCATCCATGTGAGTATATACATAAGTATGTACGTTTTTCAGCACTTCAATACATACGTATGTACATACATTATGCACATAATTGCATACGTCCGCGCATAAACACATACATACATATATGTATGTTTGTATATTTACTCGCCAACTATAAATTAATTTCTTTGTTTAATCTCTTCAACTTATGGTGGCAATTTATAACATTAGAAGGAAAGTTCGAACGCAGCAGCCACATTATTCTTACTTTGTCAGTTGAAACAAAAGCGCCAACGGCTAGAATAACATAATCAATGGTGAACGAAAGAGCGAGAGAGAGAAAGAGAGAGAGAGAGGAAATGTCGAGAAGATTATCGATTTCATTTTCAATGTTGTTGCAGCTTTAAAAAGTTTATCCAAAGTGCAGTCAACGCTTGAACAGTATTTATTAGTTTAGAAAACAATCTCTACAACAACAGCAAACAATTAAACCGCAACCAAAGTGTCAACTTCAATCAAGTACTTTCGAAAGCCTTACATAAAAGAAAGTAGGAAAGAGGTGGTGAGGAAGGACCAACAGCGGCGGGGTTGCAACAGAGCGCTAAGGCCAAAAGGAATAGGAAGCAGTATGAGGAGTGAAATATGTTTATGTATACATATGCTGTTAGTGATATGTAGTTTTTGTTCAATTGTATGTAAGTTGATTATTATCAGGACATACATACATATATATCACATACTTAAGCATGTAAATTAGGGTCGTCCAAAAAAACCTAATTTCGGAATTGTAATGCGCTCACTCCTTAGGATTTTTTGTATCGAAAAAATAAACCTCTATTTTTTTGTTTCGAAGTCAAAAAATATTTAGAGGTCGCTCAAAGCGCTCAAAATTTTCAATGTATTTTATATGGGAAAAACAACTTTTCGTAGAAATAGTATAGAGTTCTTGAAAATCAATATTTTTCGATCGGAAAACTCTGGTTTTCTTCAGGAGACTTGCACTTTTTATTGGTCCCGCCATTGTATTTCTGGAATTTTCGGCGGCCTATAAAATGTAGTTACTGTGAAAAATGGTTAAATAAACAATTGGTTGGTTTTAGCGACCTCTAAATATTTTTTGATTTCAAAATAAAAATTAGGGGTATTTTTCGGTATAGAACATTCCTAGGGGGTGAGAGCATAAAAATGCCGATTTTACTTTTTACATGAATTTTAGGACCACCCTAATGTACATACATACATACATACATACATATGTATACAGAAGCAGCCCAACAAGCATACAATAATGCACGAATGAATGAATGACGAAGGAAATTTCGAGCAAGAATCGAAAATAATAATTATTTTTAAACTTTTAATGGAAAAAATTAAAAGCTCTCAAATATCTGTTACGATTTAGCAATTTTTGAGCGATATCTATAAAATTATAATTAATAATTAAATTTCTATTTTTTTATTCATCGCTTAAAATATATAACCACCTGTTTTAAAACCTAGTTTCAACTTGAATTAAGCGAATTATATTACTTAAATATGTATCACATGTAAAGTATTTGTGTCGTAAAAGTCTCACGCAATATAAGTGGTAGGTGAAAAAACTAATCCGAGGTTTTGGTTTTAAAATATTTTGAACAGGGTTGCCACCTGCATGAAAAGTCGAATTTAATTAAAGTGTACATGCATACATACATTACAGGATGGTAAGAAATCGTCAGTTGGGAAATTCAGAATTATAGAGAGGATTGCCACCTGATCAAAATTTAGTTCAAAATATTTCAGAAGTTAAGAGTACAATATGTGTAATCGATCGAAATGGTTTTGAAACTGTTTTACTTCCTAATAATATTTAAAAATTCAAGTTTAACTTAAATTAAGAGAATGAGAAAATTTAAATATTTATCACGATATAGGTGTAACACAAAAGAGATTGTAGTTTGAAAATATTTTGAAGAGGGTTGACACCTGTTTACAAAGTTCAATTGAATGTATGCAATACTTAGGTTTAATTAATTACTACAATTGATATCCATAATCAAAATGGCTTAGAAAAAATTGTATTTCTAAACTTAATGTAGCAGAGTTGCGACCCCTTTTAAAATCTAAACCTTTGTTGAATCAAGCAAATTAGATAATTTAAAGATGTATCACAATATGGGTGTCAGATGAAAAAGGTTTAGGAAAATTTTAGTTGGAAATCAATTTGCACAGTGTTGCCACTGATTTACAAAGTTAGATTCAATGTATGCAATTGATTTAAATAATTACATACTACAATATGGGCATCAAACAAAATCACATCGTACATGTAACATGTAAAATTTAATAAATTGCATGGGCTAAATTTTTTAAGAGCGTTTGTTTTTATTATTGTGCATTTGAAGGGACCACAAGAATTTTGTTTTTTGCAAACCACCCCTCTTTTTTGATAAGGAATATTTTTCCCGACGGCGTCATACAGCTTATGTAAATAATTCACTTAAAAAGTTCTTACAAGATATATTTTAACTCGGGTTAGGATTTTAAGGCATTAAAAACTTGAAAAAAGGCAAAATGAGCTTTGAGAAAATGCAAAAAAAGAGGAATTTTTTTTTATTTATTTTGTTATATGCTTCCTTTATGGTACAATACTTACAGTGATCTTCTATTGAAAAATTGGAACAAATTATTTTTGGTGATTGGGGTAAAGAAAAAAAAATGGGTACTCACCCAATCGTGTGACACTGCCTTTAAACTTGTATTTACACGGATGTTGTTAAATAATGAACTATGTTTTTATAAAAAACTAACCAAAATTAAATAACAACAAAAATTCAATTTGAAATTTGCAGGCTCATTCGATCATCGCGAAGCATGGATTTGAAGGAACTAAAGCTCATCTCAACATCTACAGATACTAAACACGACTTCAAAGCTCGTGACAGCAGTAAAAAGTATGTTTTCCCCCAATTCTTCTATATAGGCATCGATTTTCATGGATTTATAACAAGCGGCCTTAGGCATTTTAAATATTCGCAAATATTTGACTTATAAACAAAATACGGGCACGAATTTCAAAATTTCAAACCTAATTTACAAGAAGCTCACCACTAACTTATATAAGGTGGTAGCGGCAGCATAAAAGCAAAAAACTACACTAACAAATTATACCCATAACGGCAATACGAACAAAACAAACGTAAATAGATATATCATGACATCTGTACGAAAATCTACACCCCTATTGCGAGTGTCGACTGGTAGTAGATAAACGACTATTATTCGTTCAATAAGTCAGTGTGAATAAATTGTAGGCGCTCATCCTTCACAAATAAACAGTGGAAGAAGGATGAGCGACTAAAAACTATTCACAGTCGCTTATTGAACGGAAAATCGACATTCACATACCTTTCATGAACATTTTACTATAACAGATTACTGCATTTGAAATTAATTTTTTGGGAGCCAAACAGAATTTTTATATTCACAGCATATTAAAAAAATCATATCTTAACAATCAGTGGTATGGAAGATATAAGGTATAGCAACGATCTAAGTGATCGTTATGGCTATGTGTGATCGGTATGTAAACCGATAACACAATTTAATGGTTTTAGCCGCTCACATAAAGGAGTTATGTCGCAAAAATGTGTATCTGAACAATCAGTTACATGGGAGATATAGCTTATACAGCACCAATCTTTACGATTTTCTCACTAGGCTTTATATGATTTATTGGAAAAAAAGGTGACGAAATTTCTCGGTTTTTGGATGTCCAAATAAAGGTGTTTTAAAGTAAAGGCCCATCTCGGACAATGAGTTGTATGGAAGCCATAGGTTATAGTGACCTGATCTTTGTCATTTTCACTGTAAGAATTTTGCTGATAATGAGTAATCAGGCTCCTAGCTGCATAAATGGAGGAGTTATAACGAAAAATCGCATTTCTGAACAATCAGTGTTTCGATTTTTCCGGTTCCAACAAATGATAAATAAATTATAAAAATACACTCACTAACCAAATTTCAGTCGGATATCTCGAAAACTGACGGACTAGATTGCATACAAACAGACGGACATGGCTAAATCGACTCCGTTCGACGTTCTGATCAAATAAGTATACATTTTCATGGGTCTATCTCTTCTTATTCTGGTACTTACAAACATCGGACCAAAGTTATAATATTTACCATTTCATGCTCATGAAAGGTATAAAAAGTATCAGTTATATGTGCAAATGCATATCGTGTAAAAGCCCTGTTAGCATTCCTGCTCTTTGAAAAGAAAGTATTAAAATCGTTAAAAAGGTGGGAAGGATGGGTATAGTAATAAATGTTTAATATTTAAAAACTAGATCGCTCTCACCCGCATCGCTAAATGTATGAAATTTCCACGTGCTACATTAGGTGTAATTTATTTTAATTAAGCTCAACATACTTAAAATATGCGAAAATCAGGAGATTTAAAACTTTTTAAATATCTTCAAAATATTTTTACAAACTAATACTATCTTAAACCTCTCACTTGTGTAGTTTAGAAATGAAGCCATTTAAAAATCATTTCGATTGATACCCATATTATAATAATTAATTGAAATGATTGAAAATTTTGAATTTTAATTTTTAAACCGTTAATTCCTATAATTGAAGTTGAATTTGAATTTTCAAACATGTGGAGTCCCTGCTATACATATGTTGCTTAGAAATAAAACCTTTTCAAGACTCTTCCGATTAAAACCTAGATTGTAATAACTCATTAAACTTGTAATATAATTGTATTCGAATTTAGATTTAACACAGGTGGCAAGCCGCTTCAAAAACCTCCGAAAACTCTACACGTTCAAGCTGAACATTTCTAATTTAAACTCGACTTTTAAAACAGGAGGCAACCCTCTTCGAAATATTTTCCTATTAAAACCCTATTAATTCCCTCTTGTCTGACGTCCATATTGTTATACATATTCCAATTATCAAATTCCTCTAATTCAAGAAGAATTTGATTTTTTCAAACAGTTGGCAACCCTCCTACATGTTGTTTAGAACTAAAACCCTTATCAAAAACCTTTCGGTTAATACCCATATTGTAGTAATTCATTTAAATTAAATGAATTTAATTTTTAAACGGATGGCATGCTTGTCAAACACCTCAGTAATATTTTAAATGTTCCATCTGAAGCTTTCTTAGCAATCTTTCATTTGGCACCCATATATTAACTTTTCAGATAGCTTGCTAATAATTAATTTAAATTTGGCTTTTGCAACAGGTGGCAACCCTTTCCAAAATACTTTCAAACTGCCTCTTGTCATCAATTCTTTAATATAATTTTCAAATAATCTATTCCCTTAATTCTAGTCGAATTTGATTTTTTAAACAGGTGGCAGCCCTCCACCATGAGTATAGAATTGATTTTACATATGTACGTATATGTATCTATCCAAGTTCCTGTACTCTATCAAAAATATTTTTTGAGATATGATAGGCGGTATTTCGTATAATCGAGATTAAATCTATCCTATATTTTAAGTTGGGCTAAATGGCACCAGTGTACAAAATTTAATGGGAATCGGTTGAGTAGTTAAAGCGTGAAAGCGTAACAAATAAACAAACTCACTTTCGGATTTATAACATTAGTAAGGAAAGGATAAGGATAAACAACTTTTCTTCAAGCTTTAAAGTCCTTACACTTTCGAGTTTTGTAGTCTCATTAGAAAGACCCGTCATGAATTTTTGACTCGAAATAAAATAAAACTCAAACGTGCTGGACTATGACTTTTTTTAGGGAAATCGATCTCTATAATATCCTCTTTCGAAATTATAGCATGGTTAATTCCTTGCAAAAATGCTGTTGTTGTAATGGTCAACCAGCTATTCCACAAATTTTGCTTTGTGATTGAATAAGTATACATTTCACATGTAATATTATTAAAAAAAAACAATAGGATAAAGCCGTTAGTCATTTCAAATCTTTATAAATCAATATGTATAATGAGACCCTTGACGATCGTTGAGAGTTTATTGAAAATTGGAAAACGTGTATTTTTTTAAGTAATTATTTGACATAGCCAGTGAATACTTGACAGCAGTCAATCATAAACTATAAAAACCACTTATGTATTCGATATCAACATGCATATGTATGTATGTATCTACACATGATTTTACCTTCATCTGTGCATATTACACACATACATATGTATGCATACTCCACCAACAACCAAAATTTAACCACCAAATCTAATAAAATGCGGCGTGACTAATGTCCCTCCCAGCAAAGGGAAGCCAAAAATAGCAATACTGCATTTAAAGCAGGCTAGGTATGTTGTATGTATGTGTATACATATATATGTATGTAAACATATTATTTTGCACCCTTAAAAGTAACTCTATTCGCGCTATGTAAACATCTAAATAAGGACGAACAATACACTCTAAAAAAAATTGTGTAGATTTCCTACCTAAAAGGTAGGTTACTGATTTCCTACCTTATTATTTGCGAAATTACATGCTCGATTATTCAACGAATAGTTTGTTTAAATTTCGGACTTTTTAGAGCGTAATATAGCTACTGTGGTGTGCGTAAATTTACTACGAAAGTGTGTACAAAATACACATCTGCTGCTTGATTTCACCCGTAGAATGGTGTAAAGCCGCTCACAAAAAGGATTTTTACACACGAAAATGTGTAAACGAGAAAAATACATATTCATCGTGTAAATTTACCAAAATATTTTAAAAATAAACAAAAATATACTCGATTTAAAGACGCATTTTTAAACAGATTTTTTAGAGTGTAGCATCCAACATGCGAGCACGAAGCTTTAAAGAAAACAGGACGAAAAATTAAGATTGGCTTAGTTTCGCCATAGAGAAAAAATGTTTTCTCAAAATTTCAAATGTGTAATACATAAAAACTTTGCAAAAGCGTTTCGGTATACCTACAAACAAAAAATTTATAAATATGTATTCAAACATCTATACATAGCTCAAACTTAATTGGATATTTTTAGCCACGCAGAGAACTTAAAGAGAGCAAGGAATAGCAAACATGGTTTCTAGAAAATCGTAAAAAGTAACAACTTGTGCCCAAGTGGCGCGGATGTTAATAAGGATGATCCAACTACAGCTCAAATTTGCTGAAAATTAATAGGATTTTAAATGAGTAGCAGAACCGAGATTAATAGGCACGCATGCTTGTGCAAACATGCTTACATAAACATAATATTTTCGTACTAATGGAAAAGCAGGCGAAGAACAAATGGCAAGAAGCCGAGTAAAGGGTACTCAATTCAATAGCGGCCACCTGTTCAAACTAATTAAAAATTCTTTAATCGATACATCAATTCGGAAGATTTTGGTTTCGTTTCGAAAGTATGTACATTATTTCAATTTCAATTTATTTGATATCGTATATACATTAGTACATTAAGATTAAATCTTTTATTGCACAGTAAGAAAAAAAGAGGATAAGAACATTAAATATAGGAAAACAAGAAGGTATAACAAGGAATTAACAAGTTTTATAGTACTTATAATTATACAGAGTTATTACAATAACCAACATAGAAAATTTATAACCACTTAAGTTGTTTTATTAGAAAAATAATAGTTGATAAGACCTTTGAAGTTGTGCTTAAATACGTAAAGAGTTCTTCAAAGATGCTGGCAGAGAGTTCCAAAGATTTACAGCATTAACAAAAAATAACCTCGACGTGGTAAGATAAAAATATTTCGGTAAAATAAAACTGGAAGAGCGTACACTTCTAGGGAACTTGAGGTTTTCATACAGGTATTCCCGTTTCTTAAACATAATCAGTTTGAACATAAAAATGCAATTTCGAAAGAAATTAAGAAATTTCTTAGGTCGTATCCCAGTATCGAGTTTCTGAGGGTATTTAAATGATCAAATTTCTTTAACCCATGTACATATCTGGTGGCAAAATTAAAAGCAACATTAAGTTTTTGAAATGATTGAGAGTCAAGTTCGCTATACACTACATCAGAATAAGTAATGAGGGGAACAATTAGACTAATTACTATTTTTTCTTAGTGTCTTGGGGTGTAAAAGCAGAGGTAGCTCGGAGACACCGCAGTGCATAGTAGATTTTTTTAACTACATCGTTTATGTGATCCTCACAAGTCAGTCTAGAATTTACTATGAAGCCAAGATTTTTTACTTTATCAACGAATTGAAGAATATCAGCACCAAGATATAGGTGAGGGACCTCAGAGGGCTGGATCTTATATCTTATCCTTGCATATTGGAAGCACATAGGATTTCCTAGCATTAAAGAGAAGTAGGTTTTCATTTGACCACTTAAGAATAGAATGCAAATCATAATTTAGTTGAAGCGCGATTTCATGAACCATGCTAGTGCGATCAGAGAGATAAAGCTGAACATCGTCAGCGTAAGCATGTAAACGGGCATGTGAGCATGCATTGAAGATATCATTTATAAACATGCTAAAGAGAAGAGGGCCAAGTATGGAACCCTGTGGAATGCCAGAGTGAATGTGCAGAAGACCTGAGAAAATATTATCAAATTTTACTTTTTGCATTCTATTACTTAAGTAGCTACTAAGAAATCGCACTGCTAAATCCCCAAAGCCAAACTTTTGTCTAAGTTTCTCCCACAACAAGATATAGTTGACAGAGTAAAATGCTTTAGAGAAGTCTAGGAGACACAGTAGGGTAAGGTGACCCTGATCAAACTGCTGACGAACATCATCCAAGACTTTAGTAACAGCGGTTGAGCAGGAGTGGCCATCCCTGAAGCCAGATTGGAGCGGGTTGAGAAGATTATTCTCTTCAATAAACTGTGTTATCTGTCGTGCCATAAGCATTTCAAGGACCTTAGACAATGCGGGCAGAATACTTATAGGCCGAAAATCTGTAAGCAGGGTGGCGCCGGGTTTTTTGGGTACGGGAGTCACAGTTGCCAGCTTCCATGCATTGGGAAACGAAGAGAATAGTTTGTAAGGCTACTTAGTATATATGGTAATATTAATTTGATAAATTTAATTGGAATATTGTCGGTACCGATGGCATTAGTTTTTATTCGGAAAATACATTTAGCCACTTCATCCTCTCGCACAGCGGTGAACTGGAACCTTGATGAAATTAGAGGGGGTGACATTAGGAATGAAGCTGCCTGAATCTGGAGAGATATTATGGGACGTGAAAAACTCATTAAGCTCATTAGCATCAAGAGAGCACGACGTATTAGTGTGGATACATTTTTTTTAATGATGTGAATTTTTTGTATGTAAGTATGACTTTTTTAGCTGCCTTCATATAGTCGAAGCACAGGGCAGCGCCTTTAAGTTTGCCATATATTTTACATGGAAAAATACTTTTTTTCGTAGAATCGCTATAAAACCTTTATAGTGACTGTCCTTATTTTTGATATTCTTCAGTTCTGGGGGTGACGGCGGGAAAATTAAAAAAAGTGTATTTCCCTCCTTGGTTATTTTCGAACCACCCTAATGTCCATGCATACATACATACATACATACATATGTAATCCATTATTTTATCGTTTTCAATATCTACTCAAAAGTAAGCTATAAATATGGTGTAAAATATGTATTTGCCTTACTACCCTAAAGTCTCTAGTTCCTGTACGACATTGTCCACGTTTCGGACCCATGTATAAAACAGAAAAGGCATGACGAGTGGCTTAAAAGCTTACGTAGTACATGCACATAAGAGAGGTTGGTGTTTTCAGTTCATTGCCAAACACAAGTACGTACTATCATATCGTCGATGTTTTTGCAAAACCGCCCATCGACCAGTTGCAAAACCGCCTAAATCGCCGTTGTGGCAAAAATGAGATTTGGTAGCCCTGAACTCCAGGCATCGAGATTTATGCATACAAATCGTTAAATCGTTATTAAAAAATTAGATTTGTAAAATAATAGCTAGAGAAAATACCGCCTATCAAGGATTTGTCTTCAAAGAATAAACCGTTTTGTCGCTCTCCTGTAAACCTTGTGTGCCGTAAGATAGGTGGTTTTGCAAAAAATCGACGCTACATACATGCTACATAGTAACTGTTGGCATGAAATATTCTTTTCTTGAACTCCATATTGAAATTGCAGTGGTTCATTTACTGATTAATATACATATTTATTCAATAAAAACACTAAGGGCCGTTTTCTCAAGTAACCTGTAACTTTAAAGCTCACTTTATATTTAAAGGTTGCGTTAAAATTTATGATTGTGTCTAAAGTAAAGCATTTTATTATCCGTTTTAAAAGGGTTTACCACCAAAAAACATACATACGTCAAAAACCGATAATAAAAATTTTTTAACTTTAGACATAGCTTTATTTTTAATCCAACATTTAAATATAAAGTGAGCTTTAAGGTTAAAGGCTACTTCAGAAAACGGCCCTAAGAACGCAAAATCCGAAAAGTGTGCAAAGCGAATAGGTTTTATGGTAAACAAAGACACGACGAATTATGTATCTCTCGTCATCAAACAAACAGTCTGCGCATTCGCGTCTTGGCATCCACGTCACTGTTGACAGTTATATCTGCGAGAAGGTAGAGAATTTCGTTTACTTGGGAACCAGCATTAACACCGATAATAATGTCAGCGTGGAAATCCAACGCAGAATCACTATTGCCAACAAGTGCTACATACTTTGGACTGAGTAGGCAATTTAGGAGTAAAGTCCTCTCTCGACGTACGAAAACCACACTCTATAAGTCACTCATCATGCCCGTTCTAGTATATGGCGCAGAAGCATGGACAATGAGGCGGCTCTTGGAGTATTCGGGCGAAAGGTTTTGCGGAAGATTTACGGGCTTTTACGCTTTGCCGACGGCAAGTACCGCAGACGATTTTATGGTGAGCACATGGACATTGTGTAGCGGATTAAAATACATCGGCTCCACTGACGTGACCATGCCATTTAAATAGGTACTGACGCTCCTGACCTAAAAGTATTCAACTGGAACTCGCTAAGGTCAGCAGAAGAAAAGCCAGGCCCGCTCTGCGATGAAAGGCCAAAGCTTCACTTGGCATAAGTTGACAGAGGAGAGATGGGTAACTCGGCCATAATCGCTTAGGTGGTTGCAACGCCAAACAAGAAGAAGAAGACGTAGAAAAAACGATTACAAAAGTAACAAATATTATCTGTGGAAAGGAATAGAGAAAATTAAAAAGAAAATGATCATAAAAAAAATTTAATATAATGCGAATTTGCACTAGGCATTGAATGGCAATGCTGGACATGAAGAAATACCCGTTCATAAAATTAGTACGCCAATTTTTCTAACTATGCAACCTGGTAAACTTACTTAATTTTGTATGGAAAAATGTTTTATTTACGAGGTTTACGCGGTTACGAGGTATTTACGCGTTTCCATGAATACCCACAGTGATTGCTTTTTTTTCCCACATGGCATTTGATTAGGAATTTTTTTACCACGTATGGTTAGTGAAAAAGTGTTTGTTTATTTATTATGAACCTTCGTGATTTCAATATGCCGTTGATGATCACTTTTATGTGAACACTAACGGCTATTTGGCGAAAAAAAAACTTTACAAACAAAAAAAATATCAGCATGGATGCTGATTATATCATCCACATTTAGTTGTCCGAATCTTTTCGTCCCCCGCACTTGTAGATTGAGAATAAAAAAAAAGGTTTTCAGAAAGAAAAGGGCTCCATGAATGAAATGTGAATAAAATATGTATGTGTAATAAAAGGAGATTAATTTGATTGTTTGTTTTAATAACTCTTAACGTAATTGCTTCAGAGGAAGACGAAGTACACTTTTTAAATGACTTCAAACAGAGGAGAAGGTGATCAATTCGTCGAATTTTTTATACACATTTGGTTAAGATCCGATCATTGCATCATGCTATGTTTTTTGCTTAAAAATTACTTGTGATATACTATATGTACATAAGTACAAATTTCAATATCAAACATTTGCTGCTAAGTGAAATATTCCTTAACAAATCTACGCGCACGATTTCCCGTTTTTATGTATATTAATTATGCTCATAATAACATATTCAAATTTTAGAAAGATTGGGAAATTCATTACAGGTAAGTTTATTTTTTCATGAACATGCTCCGATCTTGTAGGCAGTTTTTGTGCTAATGGTTCCTAATAATAATATACATACATATGTATGTATATACATAGTCATTTACTATATGTTTATGACATGAACTGCCCATATGTTAATTTTGAATGTGTTCTATGTATGACCCGACCGCAGCTGTACATTCGAGTGTATATCTATATTGTTTACTTATATAGAAATTTTATGATCTACAAACTAAATAAATGCTGATTTTAGCGACTTGAAATCTAAATTGAGGGATGTTTACCCACAAACGAAATACATTACTCATCATCATTACATTATATTATATTTTCATATCCCCTTGGCAGTTTTTAATCACAACTTGCGAATTACATTTTCATTAAATACTGCCATAATTGCTCTTAAGCTATCGTTTAATATTTCTAAGCGTTCATATACATTCTTCACATTTTCGCTAAATAAGAAATGAATTCATCATCATCCTCATTGTTAATTAGTTCATAAGCTATTAAAAGTCGAATTAAGACATTACTTTGAAAATTTACATCGCAATCTCGTAATTTCTTGACACCCTTTTTCAGAATTTGGTTGCGAGCTGCCAACCTAACCTAATGAAGTAATAAATAATTTTTGTATAACATAACGGGTTTTACTGTCTTTAAATGTAATGATATATTACAATGAGCAAATGCGCTAAATATCTATCCACAACTGTATGTGTGACACGAAATTCCCTAAATCAGGCACTGCACACATCGGAATTGATTGTGAAATAACGTTGATGCAAACGTCACTTCCTTTAGCAAAGCTCAAAAAAAAAATCATCGTAGACATGAACACTTCGTATGCTAGGTAAAGGTTAAATTTCTGGTGACATACCATAACGCCATAGCCATTGCCATAACGGTAACCACATTGATTATAGGTATCATAAAAAGCAGATTTTTCGCATTCAACAATGTCGGTGTTGCCAGACGCGGAACCTGCTTAATATCGTAGATAGGATATTTGCGCAGAACTTATTTCGCTATAACTAAATTAACACTAAATTCTTAAAACTCAACAGCATATCATAATAAAATATATACATCAAACTAAAGGTACTAACTTGCACTTTCTGAATAATATAAATTTCTTTTGCATTAATTATGAAATTTTGTTAAAAAATGTTACTTTATAGAAAAATACGATTTTTTTTTCGTTTTCTAGTATTTTTGGATTAAAAATATAAAAAAGCATATAAATTATGTACATCAACTGAAAGATAAATTAATTGTCTTTATTTTGGCATAATTAGTTTTTGAATCGGATGTGATGTTAATATTTAGAAAAATCAAAAAATATAATTTAATCTTTTAAATCTTTTTTATATTTTTGCGCCAAATAATTTTGGTACAGTTGAAGTCAGCCTGGGAAGTCCTATCGAGCCACATTTTTAGTTTTTGTGTAACTAAATGGTTCATATTCTACACTTATGCCAAAACTTTGGCTGTGAACAATATTTTTGTTTTTTGAACGTCTGGCAACACGTTCTTACCCGCACTTCAGATATCAGCTGATTATGGTTATGACGGAAAACCGAATTTCAATTGCTCTCTATGGTTAGGGTTATGGTTATGGCTATGGCGTTATGGTGTACCACCACTAATCGAAAACAGTGTTGGTCATAAGGTTGGTAGGAACAGCTGTTTTATATGGTTATATGGTTATGTCACCACTAATTTAACCTTAAGGTTCAGACCTTCCGCGTTTGTGCGTTTGTGAGGAAATATTTTAGTCGTGCGTTAGTTAAGCCAATACCAAATAAAGTCAGTGTTTGTATTAGAACGATCTGTTAGAGAAGAAAAATGTAATTAGAACTAAAATTACTGATTATCTACATATATGTGCATAGTATAAAGGAAAGTCGAGATTCCTTGTACGCGGTAATCTCGAAAACTACTGAACGGATTTTGACGATATTTTCTCTAAATATACTCTGTATCGCCAGGAGAGGGATCTTTTTTTACCTTCCTTTTATTAGCTCGGGATGTAACTATGTAATATTGATGAGCCTAAAAGATGCAGCGATTTCTATTCTACCTGATGACAGTACGAATTGCAATTATAATAGGGAGGTGTTAGTTTTTTAAACAATAATTTTATTACTAAGAATTTTAATAGGTTTGCCACCTGTCTAAAAAATTATAAGATCCTCGCCGTTCGTTGGATTACAAAAGATGAGGGGTCAAATGAAAGGGATTGGCCTCTAGAAAATCACAAATATTTTTTTTTTTAATAGAGTTGCCACCTGTTAATAAAATTACCATATTCAATCATAATAAGCGTAGGCATCAGTTCTGTACCGTCACTGTAAACGAAAAGACTTAGCCTCTGGATATGTAATACTGTATTATTTTTCTGAGTAGGGTTGCCACCTGTTTAAAAACTATAAGATCTTCACCGTTCATTGCATGGCCTTCGCATGTGCAAAAACTTTAATTTTACTATCTTCTATACACTACTATCTTCTATACATATGATTTCCTTCTCCAAATACGTAAATGTAGTACATACATATGCATACATTCAGCGCGTGGCAAAGCCTCGTGCATCCGTGGCCGTCTAGTATATATTAAATAAAAACTTAATCAATTATATAGATGTATGTATGTAGTAAATATGTACCTACATCAGCTTCTGAAAGATAAAAATCGAGTTGCACTTCTCCTTTTTAAGTCTCAACATTTATAAATATTAAATTTTCCTAGAACTTTTATTACTTTAATTTTTCGCGTTACTCAAAGTGGGTAAAATATTTGTTTGCGCAAACAGAAACACGTCACTTGTTGCTTGAAAAAGCCATTCACATCGGCGGATGTAAGAAATTAGTAGGTTAGAACTCGTTGCACCTGGGCGCTAATTTGCTATTCGCAATATTTGTAATCTTATTTTCATTCTTTATTTTATTATTAATCTTTTTTACTCATAATATATTCTTATTTCTCTTGGCACCATAACATATTCTATAAACTGCCACAAATCACAAAGGCAATGAAATCAAATTTAAGCCCACACTATGCGCCTTTTCCCGAAATAAACATAAATTATGCTGCGACAAAAACAACAAACGCAAAATAAACACCGTAAAATACGCGATGCAGCAATGTGACAATATATGTCTACATACATATGTACATATGTATCTATATCCGACAGCTGCCACCATACGTGCCGGCAAAACGTCTACCGTCAAACTGATGAAAAGCGCGAGACACGCGACGTGCAACTGATGCTGCGAGAGATCTTGGTGCCGGTGAATGGGGCCGACCCACTCTTTGTCGGCGGCGGTCGCTTATCGATAATGCAGTGAAATAGTTGCCACAAATGCAAGGTGTACCTCTTCTCAACGCTTAGAGCAGCGCCCACACCTGCGCAACGCTAAGCATTTCTACACTCGCGCTCATTCTCTAGCCAGCTGTAATTGCCTACTCGAATATCTATATATTTATGTACGTACATATGTAGACTGCGCTCCGTTACAGCACTACGGCAAGTCAAGTGGTTGCTGCTTTAGATGATCGTTCATGAATCATGATCTCTAATAACACAAGCTCTCTCTGGCGCCAGTTCTCTGTGTACGCCTTCGGTTTGTTGTTAGATAAAAATGAATCGAGAAATCGAAGAGTGTGTTACGTATTTGGATCCAATATTGTTTTTTAACATTTGCCACATCTATTTGTGGTACCATTTGTGTATCGTAACGCAGGGCCCAACTGCACATGGCATTGCAGTCTGTTAGTCTGCCCACACTGCTTTGTTATTTTTAATATATTCAACACTGCATTTCAGTTGGGTTTGAAGAATTTGTATACGATAAAATACATATTGCGAGCTAGCGTGTGGCTGTTGTAAAGTAGTCGTCGCGTTAATGTATTTTTAATGCAACTATCGTAAATAGTTAATACACTTCTACCGGCTGATAGTCAAACTGCCATGCAGACAAGCCATGTAGTATAGTCTCCGAGCAGCCTCAGTTGTGTTCTAAAGCTCTTAGCGCCACAGAATTTGCCATTTGGTCACGAAAATAAACCACGAGTCAAAATATTGGTTTTCTTTTATGAAACAGCTATTCATTGTTTCTTATGATCATAAAAGTTTTCCACGTCAACCTCTGCCTTAAAAAACAGCCAAAATCGCGTGTTATTCATGGCTTCTTTATTTGTAACGCCATTGCAAAGTTATATACAGCGTGCAAAAGCCCAGTCCAAACGGCAGGCTGTTATTTCTTTTATTTTTTCGATATAGATTAATTCTATGGGGTTTTTGGGCCACACTTACATAGATACCCTGAAGAGAAACCCCGAACTAGTGAATCAAATTTCTAGTTCCGTACTAGATCTTTATCGCCAAAACCGAATCAAAAGCAAAAGCAGAGTAAGCAGTAAGCCAGCCATTGGAAATATGCTTATTTGAAGCTTTGTGCATGTATATAATTTTTTTTGTCATTAACCCATAGGCCACGACTGGGGGGAAAAGTCATTCAAACGACAGTCGGGTCTACGTAAGCGGAACGACCCAGATTTATATCTGGCCAAGGACCGTCACTCCAGCAAGACTCCCCAAAAACTCTTTAAGGAATTTATATGCTGCTACAACAACAACAACAAGTGGTGAAAAAGTACCGACAAAATTTTGATTATATATTTGAAATGTAAATTTAAACAACAAAATTCATATACAAATAATAATAAAAAACTAGTGAACCCGCATGGCGTTAAAACGCCCAAAATTGAATTTCAAAAAATTTTTAAAATGTTCCAGATGTTAGTCAGAGTTATAAGAGATCCGAGTGCCATATTTCATCAAATCGTGCAGCCGTTTCTGAGTGAAGAGCAGTCTCGCATGCACTATGTGTTTATTTTCATCGAATTTCAAATCACCCTATACCTATGAAAAAAGTTCTTATGTAATTAAAAAAATAAAACTTTATCATGCATCTACAGGCTAAGGTCACTAATTTGACCTCTCATTTGTTGAAATTCCTTTTCAAAAGTATTCTCAAACTAAAATCTTCTTAAATCTCTTCGTCTGACATTGTGTTAAATATGTATTTCAACAAAATGATGAACTAATTCCAATTTGATTGTTCCAACAAATGGCAACCCTCCTAAATAAAGGTCAGTAATAAATCCCTTTCAAACCCATTTCGATCCATACCCATATCTTAAAAATGCATCCAACTTACTGAATAATTTGAATGTTACTTTTTAAACGCGTTGCAACTCTCTTCAAACATTCGAAATGTTCTAACTAAAGATTTCTTAACACTCTTTCGCTTGATTGCGGTATTTTTATATTTCATATACTTTCTGAATTAGTTAACTGAGTTAGACCTTTCAAACAGGTGGCAGCCCTCTTCAAAAGTGTTTTCAAGCTTAAACATTGTTAAATCTCCTTCGCCGGACACCGCGACACATATTTTAATTAACTGATGAATTAAGTAGAATTTGAAATTTTCAAACATGTGGCAACCCCGCTACATACAGTTCAAACATTTTTCAAACCCCCTTCCATTGATACCCATATTTCAGTAATTCTTTTAACTTATAAAATAATTTTAATTTAACTTTTTAAACAGGTGGCAACTCTCTTCCAACACCACAAAAATATTCTTAGCGTTCAAACTAAAGATTTCTTTTAGGCAGTTTTTGGCAATCAGCTGATAGTGTTTTTACTTATGAAACTGTACGATGATACGATGCTCGACCATGCTCAAAATTTCTTTTTATATGGAAGGAAATGCCTAGCAGCGTCAGCAAAATCATTATATTAAATATAATATATTATATATATTAAAAATCAATGCGATTTTCTAGCGTCTTGCGGTTTGCACCTTTACCTCCTAAAATTTAATGGGCTATGAAACTGCATGCCCAAAATTTAAAAAAAAAATCTGATTAAAAAGTTTGAAATTTTTGGGTGTTTTGTTAAAATTTGTTGAAAAACATTAAACATCGAATAAACAAAGTAATATAGCCAAAACTGGTCATAGTAAAAAGTTTCTATTATTTCTTTCACCACTGTATGTATACCAGAATCATATTTGTATTTATTGATGAAATTTTTGTAATTGCCTACAAGTCGGACTAAAATCAAGAGAACAGTTAAATTGTTGTTTTGTAAGTAAATTCTTCCAAGTATCTACATATGTAAATCCTATATCTGAATGCAGTTTCTTTAATTAATTTTGGAAAACTTTTCTATGTATTGATAAATACTTACTTTTATTAGAGTACTCAAAACATTGCCTGACGTTGGCTTGGCGTAAAAAACGAAGTGAGAAAAATTAAATATGAGCAAATCCCACGAGATATTACATTTTTCGAGAAAAAACGTGTTTTTGGTCGAAAATGTTGGTTCCCTATATTTTTCAAATTTGTATAAAAAACAAGATTCCATCGCGAAATTTTGTTTAAATGAAAACTTAGAAAAGATGTATCTACAAAAAGTAAAAATAACCACTCATGCTTATATACCCGTAGTCGCGTATGTAACGTATACGCCCCATAGCACCATCGGAAGTCATCTAATAAGTTTACTCGCACACCTTAATTAATATGGCTTATTATTTAAAAGTGATTAAATACTGGCATTTAAGATTTTTAAACAGTATTCCTTATGCACATATACATATATTTCTTTCTTCATGCATTTAAAAATTTCAGATTGAATTTCGAGTGCACAAATAAAAATTGTAAAAATGGAATTTTAGTTTCTCAAATCGTAGTCATCTTTTACTCAACGTATTTTTTTTTCATTTGGTGAGACACTAGTCTTATTACACTACATTCGTTCGTTTTGGAAATAAGAACATTGTCTTTGTTTAATTTTGACAACTTGAAGTAACCTAAATTATTAAAAAAAAAATCGTAAAATTTCAAAAAATAGCTTCGATAGATATTCTGCATGCTGCCATTCTTTTTTTTTTAATTTCGTGGTGCACTCTTGAAACTTCACAGATATGTTGTATTTTATGACAAGGTCTATTGCCTCAAACATGAACATTCTATTTGAAAACTTACCAAAGTCATTACAAAAAAAAAAAAACAAAATATGGGTTTTTCGAGTGACCATGAAAAAATGAGTAATTTCGATACTCTTTCGCCTAAATAAACGTTTTAAGGGCGAAATTGTTCAAATACTTGATATATTTTTTATTGTACTTCTTTCTAGAACTTCGTTGATTGAAATAAATGCAAGAACAATGCTTAAGCTTTTTTTCCCGGAAGAGAAGGGAGTGACACTAAAAACAACTCGTGGGATTTGCTCATATAAACGTGAAGTGTCGCTATGCACGGTTGCAATTTCTTTAATATCCAAACGGTTTCATGAGGCTATTACAATATATTTTAAATCCGTCACGCCCTAATAAGAGATTTTTATTACAAGGTTTAACTTCATTCTCAATAGGAATGTTCTAATAAAAGTCGTTTGTAGATTGAATTCCCCAAAAATTTAAAGCAATTCCCCGATTCCGCCGATAAATTCAAATTCCACAAAAATCGGGGAATTCTCCCCGATTGGCATCACTGCTCCAGGCCAGCGAACCGCAGCTCGCCAATTCATCTGCCAGTTCGTTGCCTTGAACGCCTTAGTGTCCTAGCACCCACATAAGTTCAAGCTCATTCAAACTTGTAACGAGATTCGGCCCCAACTTACATGCCCGGACTATTATTGAAGATGTGCGAGCGGTTTCTTTAGTGTAACTTGGTTGTCATCCTGCATATTACCCTTACAATAAAAAAGAGTTTTATAAAAAAAAAATGTATGTAATGGTAAATATAAGGGCGAAAAATATTTTAATTTTAACCATTTTGATGTCAAACATTGCGATACCTTCTACAAGAGCGTATTAATTCAAAATTCTACATTTGTCAGAAAAAGAAGAAGAGAAATGATGACTCGAGGTAAGCATTATTGTAAACAGAGTTTCCAGCAGAAAATCCTTAATTTAACTATACTTTACATTTAAAGCAATAGGATCTAAATGTGTTTTGGATGTAGAGATATTTTAAAGGCACAACGAAACAAGCCGAGTATTTGCTTGTTAACGATAAAATGGATTTTTTAAGTGTTAAATATTAAATGAAACACCCTGTATATTTGTATGTATGTACATATATAAAAACATACATAGTTCCCACCAGCTAACGGAAGCAAACATATGCGTGCTAGTTTGTTTTCTCGTTAAAGCTAAATATAGCAAAGCTTTAATACTTAACTCATGCATACGCATTTAGTTGAGATTAGGGAAATCAGGTCAGAAAATCCCAACTTTCGGGAATAGCAAAGGCAATGGAGCACACGTGGCAATGAAATTGTCGTGTTCAAATTTAAAGATTACCAAGTCGATTTTTTTTTTTTAATATTAAATTCTAACATACTCATCCTACTTTTTAAAGTGCACAACATTAAAGTAAGTATGTCCAATAATTCAAAGGGTGATGTTTTGTTGCTGAACAAGTAGCCTCCATGTTTACACATGTACGTTTGTCAATAGAACACGCGAGCAAGGGATGATAAAAAAAATGTTCAAATTAAGCATTGAGAAAACATTTGATGTGGGCTGCTGGATCTTACTGCAAAAACATGAGCTCAAATATGACTGACAATGGCAGCCTTTATATTTACTATGTATGCAGGATTCAATAATGATTGATTTGTACTAAAATGTAAACTTCTTCATACTAGATATTCGTTGGCAGCACTGACTCGTTTGCGTCTTATCGGCATAAGTCCAGAATAACAACCGTTTCCCTTCAATATTTCCGTGTCCGGCAACCCAGCATAGAATGATGTTAATGCGGCTCAGTGACGCCAGCGTGGTGCAACATTTCCATACAATTCCCTATTTCACTATTCTAGATCCTATTTCCTTCTGTACTGGCTGACTGTCGACAAAAAAAGTGGCTTTGTCTGCTGGAACTCTACTACTAAGCAAAAGACTAGCCGCCTGCGTAGATCTCCGCTTGAAAGACACTGCAGTCGTTCAGTAGGCGAAAGGACCGGTTGATCTGCAGGTCCTTCGAGTAGACACCGGCTCCGGTTCCTTGTTCCATCTTTGACCCGTCAGTGTAGATGGATATGCCTCCCTCTGCTACTGGTAGTCCTGCATCCCATTCTTCTATGGGGTATCTTCGTATTTAAGTACCAAACAGTCGTTATGTAATCAGTGCTGATTTGTATGTCAGCTTTAATTCCATTTAGCCGGCCCCTTTTCATTTCATTCAGTAATGCTGCATGCCCGAAATTGGTTGCCTTGCACGTTTTGGCCCCAGAGCGCTCTTTGCCGCCGTACCATGGATGACAATATGCAGCGGTTGCAGATGAAATATCATGTTAAGCCCTTCCTGAGGTGCGCTACCCACTGCCGGGATATGCCAAGGCATGCGAGTTTTTGCACCTTTCCTATAATTTTCTTGTTATTCTCTTTGTCTAGAGCTCTCCACCTTACCTACCAAGGACCCGTGCGTTGCAATTGGTCTAATCACTGTGGTGTACATCTCATAGGTGACGTACGGTGATAGTACCCATTGTTGTCCAAAGGTTCTTTTGCACGTGTAGTATGCTGCTAAATTCTTTTTCCAATTTAACTTGGAGTCCGGAATATTTCCAAGGTATTTTGCCTCGGAGTGGAGTTTCAAAGTGGATTCCCCTAATTTCGGCAAAGAAAAGGTGGGTACTTTTGTTTTCTTTGTAAACCATACCAGTTCTGTGTTGGAGAGGTTTAGCCCCAATCCATTCTGGTTGGCCCATTTAGAGATATCATCTGGTGCACTCTCCATTAGTTCACTTATCGTTGACAGGAATTTGCCAGTGATGAGTATCGCTAAATCGTCGGCGTAGGCGACCACCGTTATTCTCTTGGTTTTAAAAATCTCACGAATTTCGTTCATCACCAGGAGCCAGAGCAGAGGGGATAGTATACCCTTTTGAGGCATGGTTTTTCTTCTCACAGCTCCTGTGCCTATGGTGGCATTAAATATTCTACTCTCGAGCATGGAGCCAATTCATGCCACCTTAGGACCCTGAATGTCCTGCTCCAAAACTGTCTTGCTTATCGCCTACGTTTGGACATTATTGAAGGCCCCTTCAATATCCCGGAAGGCGGCAAGGGTGTATTCCATAAGATCCAGCGATTTTTCAATAGTGTCTACCACTTCGTGTGGCGCGCTTAGACGATTAACTGCCCTATTAACAATAGCATTCCCTCGACTAACTTCAGTTTTCATCAAGCTTAGTGTATTGGACGCTAATTCAGAGAAATTTTTCCAATCCCCTTTTTTCGGACTTCTAAAAGGTTGTGATACTGCTACCTTAGAATCTATCGTGAAGAGTATCCTGCTGTGATCCGAAAAGAAACATGTGTCCCATAACCTCCACTCATTTATCCTGGCTGTAGCTGAGTCGGTGACCGGTGTTATATCAATAACTTCTGCCCTAATCCTATTACGGAACGTTGGCTTGTAAATATATATAAAAAAGCATGTAAAATATGTACATTCACTGAAAGTTAAATTAGTTACCTCTATTTGTACGCCATTATTTTATTAATGGGTTACGCAGAACATAAGATATTCAGGGCTGTCACTGAATCCATCGTTGTCCGATTTTAAGTAAAATCTACGAAAAAGCCGATCACGGAATCCGAATAGCTACGTATGCATTCAAAGTACATACATACATATAAGCTACGTTCGTATATAGCTATACGGATTCGGTGATCGCATTTTCGTAGATTTCTCAAAAATCGGACTACGATCGATTCAGCGATAGCTCATATTAATATTTTAAAAAATTTTACTTCAAACTTTTATATCTTCTTCACTCTTGACTTGCACTTAGTATTGCTGGAATCAGCGTATACATTTCTATCGAGTCACATTTTTGTTTTTTCATAGCGAAACGGTTGGTCCTCTAGACTTATACCGTTTTTAACATTTTGTTTAATAATGTATGCGATCAGTTGGCGGAATTCGGTTTTCTGATCCTATAATATTGGTAAATTTTACCATAACCAAGCTGTTCTTCTAATAGTATACTGTTACTTCTAATAGTATACTTTATTTACTATTTCTTCTACCATTTTCGCAGAAGGCGATCACATGCTTCCCCCTTCTCCCTACACCCAAAATACAACTATAGATTAAGAAGCATCAAATCTCAGCTGTCACATAACCTTTCATTATTAAATAATGCTAAACATTTATATTTATGTCTTATGGATTTTTAGATACCGATTAAATCCATTTACGCTAATAATGTCCATCCAAGCCCTTTGCGTTTTCAGCCTGCAAAAATAAGTGTACCGTTTCTTTCTTTAAAGTTTCTGCAGTGTCCTAAATTTGACAGTTGTCGACTTTCAAATGTCAACAAGCCCGTTAAAAGTTTTTGAGGTACGCAAAGGTTGTTCAATAGTGACTCACAACGACTTAAGATGGCACAACGCTAGCAGCCATCTTTAATTACAGGACAACTAGCCGCACCACCCCACAACCTTCCAGGATATGCATATGCCACAACAATAGCAACAGTTAATGTAAGTGGAAGAAAAGTGAAAAATGTCACAACTGCAGCACGGATCCGCTACAAAGGCGTAACGACTAAACGAGCAACACACGTGTGCGACAGGAGAACGCTGGTATGAGGCATGGCGGTGGTGGCAAAGTGCGGTAGTAAAATGTCAGTTTAATGTCACGAACTGCCAACTTGAAGAGGAGCAAGCACTTCAACGTCACAGCAGAAGCAACGAAGGCAACTTTTAGAGTCAGCGTGAAGGCAGGCAATGAACATCGGAACAAGGGAATAACCTTGTGCCGCTGGCTGAAAGACGACAAGGCTAGTAAGAGTATGTGAAAAGAAGAACTAGTAAATTGTGACGCAGTTAAACACTGAAGTGCAAAGAGCTCCATCGCACAGGATGTGAGTCGAGAGCGGCCATCATCATTGCAACGGGTAAGCGCCAACAAGGCAGCTGTGAAATGGAGTGAAGTTGATTTTATCATGAATAAAATATAATTTCATAGAGTGAGTGCGCATTTTATGCCCCTTCGCTGCCACTGCCGCCGTGTGGCACATCAAGCGAAAGAAAGTTGATAAGCAATATACCGACAGTGAACTGCTGGCTGGGCGGTGGTTTGGCAGCGCAGCTCAGGGCTGCTGTCAAATGAGCTGGTGAATTGAGACCTGAAAGCTGACAAAATGCGCTGCAGGCAATGATGAACAACATCACGACCGAAGCTATGTTCGTGCAAAAGTGTAAATGCGTACACGTTTCAAAGCTCGAGAGAAAAAAAAGCCAAGCAATTTGTCTTAAGTGCCAATTTTTGAGCTAGCTTCGCGTTGAGTACAACAATATTAAAACCAATAATGCATAAGTGAAAGTGTGTATGTATGTATGTATATATGTATGTGTGCGTAAGTAAAAGGGTTGATGAGTTTCAAAGCCATTTGTTTGCTTTATTGGCGATCATTTCTTTCGTGGGTGAAGGTCCCGTTACTCAAGAAAGCCGGATGAACAAATGTGTGTAAGGGCTAAACAAACGTTATACAATTTTTATACCAGCAACATAATAGTTATTAGAGCATGAACGAGAAGAGACGATTGCTGAAATTACATATATTATGGAATATAAATATTGGGCCGTATGCATTAAAACTAAGCAATTGCTTTTTCTTAAAATTTCATACCTTTCACGTCAGTTTATTTGAACGAATTGAGTAAAAGTTCTGAAATTTTAAGGAAAAGCATTTGTTTAGGTTTAGTGCAATAACTAAATTATTACAATTTCACTAATTTACTCAAAAAATATGTACTTTCTTGCTTATTTATGTATTGTTCGAAGATATTAAAAAATTTTGCGTTGATCCCATGCGAAACTGATTTGAAACTTCTTTTTTCTTTATTTCCCGTATCACAGTGGGCCGCCTCATACAAGCTAGCCGGAAAAAAATATTTTATTGCTTCAGATGCTTAGATTTGTTGTAAATAGTGGCATTACAAAAATTTACCTTGATCAAGGATTGATTAGATGACACCAGAGGTCCTTTGAGGAGGATTTGTAGCAAAAACGGTATACGGAAGGTATCTACATATATATAAATACGCCTCAATAAAATTTTGATTTAATATAATTTTAAAGATTTACACTGCAAAGAAAACACTACTTCAAGTTTGAATCTACAATTTTTTAATATATTCAATTATTTTTTAATGAATATATAACTTGTAACTACATATTTGTTTTTTTATATATATATATTTTTTTTTTTGAGTTATGTCTGCAAAATGTCACTGTCGGAGTGTGAACTTTCAACTACTTCATCAGTCGCAACTCTTGGATAACTATGACCGTTTCTTCGTACAGACTCTGCTTGATATAATACACAATTTGACATTGTTGCATGATCGCACAAATTTCGATAACTCGATATAATTTGAAAATTCCAAAAACCACGATTCGATAAATCGAAAAATTTCAGTAAATCAATAAATATCTCTAATAACTCGATAATTTCAAAGATACCTCAGATAAGTGCAAATACCTCAAAAATATTTTAAATATTCAAACTAATTAAACTTCTTTGACTCTTCCAATTCCTTAAATAAATAATTCACGAAATTATATACATACATATCTATGGTCCTGCACAATAACGACACAATTCGAAATTCAAAAAATAAAATCTCTTATCACTATTAAGTGACTCATGTCTCTAATCCTTGTCGAATCCATGTCTAATCTTTATTACTTAACTTAGCAATCCCTACTGCTTACTTTAGTAGTATTCTAAATTGCACTGAATTTTTTAAATAAGTTTTGGAACTAATCATATCTTTGAAATTTTAAAGTCCTTTTATTAAAAATCCTGACGCCAGAGAGAAAAACTTAAAACGCATTTTTACCATATTTGGCCCCTAATTTCGTGAGTATATTGACTGCTTCGTGGGTTTTTAATTTTTTCACCGCCAAATTGGGTCTTCCATTTTCAATTTTCAAATCAGACTTCAGATTCGTAGTCAGCGACCCCAAAACAAAACCCTCGAGTAACAAGTTTCAAGCCAATACAAGGAAGTTTTAAAAATATGTATCGTTTATCTAGTCTGTGAATTGTGTATCTAGTCTTAGTAGTCGTGCGAAAATTTTATGAAAAAATTAAGAATTTCAATACGATGCGTATAGGGACAATTCGAGAATCTAGGACAACAAAAATGTTTGCTCCATATTTATTTGACAGATTCCAATGAGATTTGGTATTTAGGGCTTTTTAAAAAAAAATTTGGATTGTACTGAAACTTGATAGCTAGGAACTTTCGAAGTCACTAATTACGAATTTAATATTCGATTTCCAAAATACATACAATTATATATATGAGCCATTCTTTTTTAAATCAAACGGATTTCGGAATGGATTTTTTTATAGGTTCTATACATGAAATAAGCTAACACGTGTTCGAGGAATTTTTTTTTTACATTTTTTTGTGATTCTGACTAATCATGTACTTATATCTCGGGTTTTTCTCATCGTAAAGACTTCATCTTAACGTCATTTTAAAACTAAAAAACGGGCTTAATACTTCTATATGTAAGATGGTCAAGATTGTCCTAAAGCTAACTTAGCTATTAACAGTTGAACTTTTTGAAGTTGAACTGCATAGTGAAGACCAGTAAATTAGGGATTTAAAATTATACCATCGTGTTCCTTGTTTAATGCTCTATAACAAACGTGGTTCAAAAAAATTGGCGTTTTTCAATAACTATTTTTGAAATATTTTTCTTTTTGACGAGATGATTTATTTTATGAGAATCAACAATTTTTTGTAATTTGTTTTCGAAAACTTATGTTGAGATAATATTTAGTAAGGTGTTAAACATCGTTTTTACAATTACAAATCCCGGGATTTTTGGGACCTTAAAAAGGCCAGGATTAACATTCCTAATGGCGTATGAGTAACATTTTCCGCCATATTGAATTTCGAAAATAAAATATCAATTTCGTTATCACTGACCCCTAAACCCCCTCGATACCAAGTTGCATAAAACTATATAACTATGTTTTAACAAAAAATCCGAAATTTTGAATTTTGGAAATTTAATATAATATCAGTAATCAGTCGCCTCGAGAAAACAGTCAGACATGTGAAGTAGATTCTCGTTTCGTCCCAGTATGCGATTTAAGCAAAATATGCTCTATTTAATGAAGGTGAACCGGGGGGACGAGTTCTTGATATTATTACATTGGCTCTACTCTTTGGAACTTTTTTATAATTCCAGTGAATATAAAATTTTCAAAATTTTTTAAATAAAAATGACATTTTTTAAAATATGTATTTGTTTTTTTTTATATTTATTGGCCTAATAACAAATCGTGTTCAACAATTTAATTGAGCTTGAGGTCGTTTTTAATGAAAGATTATTGTGGAGAAGCAAACAATGATGAGGAGATTTAGTGATCTCCGAAATAGCAACTGTAACTTCTACCATTTTTAAACTTTTGTTCTACAAAAAAACTATTTTAGTAACAAAAATTGCCGAATAAAGTACCTACTTACATGACCCCTCACTATCAATGTTGAAAAAACTGTAATTTATTGAAAAGAATAAAATGGCAAGTGACATTATTTTGTCACCACTTCAAAACAGAAATAATAATTTAATTCGATGAATGAAAGAATGACCAATTTCGTGGTTGTGCCAAAGCTACTGCCTTGTGTTAAAAGTAAAAATTTTTATGTTGGATTGTGGACTAGCTTATTTATAAAGAGTATTTTGAATGTATGTATTTGTTATAAGGTTTAAAGAATTTGTTTTTCCTATTTTAGTCGTAATTAGTCACTTTGTCCCTATGTGCGATATAGAGAAAACAACGGTAGCGTCTTTAGCAGTATCGGTACTTTGTTCTTGGCCACAGCAGATTTTGGTATGATGTCATCACAGAAATATTCGCATTAAATTTATTCTCATGGATAGTTATAAGTACATAATAACTTAATCCGGAATCGAAAACCATTTTTCACTGGTTGAATCTTAAAACTAAAACTTTATATATCGAGAATACTAAATTTTGTTCCATACATACCCACATATATAGACATGTACATTTATAACTATTCGTATACCAGTGCATTTCGTCATCTGATTTATGTGCATAAAAAGGAAACACAAAGCGAATTGTCGTCACTACCTTTACCGCAACGAAAACTTCTATTCAACCGCAAAATTTTTCAAACCTCTTTTTATTGTCATACTTGAATTGATGTATAAAACATTGGTATAGTTGAAATATTTACAACTGCATACAATCATACAATTCACATGGTACTGGTACGAGGGGTTCGTTGTATTTTGACCCATTTATGTATTTTAAATCGTTTCTCTTTGTATTTGTTTTACCCAACTTGTTCTTAGTGGGGTGGCAGTTGTACAAAGCCACCAAAGCCACGAAAGCTAGATTTGCAGCATCAAGTTTTGTAAACTGCAAAACTTTTATTGCAGTCAATGTGTCGACCTGGTGAACTATATTCGAGGAGCACTATACGATATCAAAAGCGTTTCTCTGATTTAAAAACAACAACAAAGTAAATAACTAAAAGAGAAAAAAATATATTATAAACATTTAACTACTTGGCGCTCACACATCGATATAACCAAAGGCGCTTAAAATATGTTTGTATGTGTTTATTGTAAATAATACATATAAAATACCGATAAACATATAACGACGGAGTCCCAACAATAATCAGCCTGAAGGAAATATCGTCTCCAACATCAAATTAAAGAAATCACATGTAAGAGAGCCGGCCTGTCTGAAACCCCATTTGGTAGCAAACGGCTCGGAAAAGTCTTTCCCAATTCTGACGGAGCTAATGGTATTGGGCAACGTCATTATACACAGCCATATCCGTCTAGTAGGGATACCAAACTTAGGCAACTCTCTTTTCGTGCTGTCGAAAGCGGCTTTGTAGTCGACAAGTCTAAACCACACTGATAAGACGCACTCCATCCGCTGACTGTAGGCTTCAGCTTTTCACAAAATACGCTCGAAAAGACCATACTAGTACGTCATATAAAGAAGGCTGATCCCGCGGCAGTTGGCGCGTATGGCGGGGTCGCCTTTCTTGTGGATTGGACAGAGCACACTTAAATTCCAGTTTGTCCAACCATATTCTGCATAAGAGTGGATGCATGCACCTTATCAACTCCTCGCCGCCGCACTTGAATAGCTCAACTGGCAGGCAAGTTGCTATTCGAATCTCGTCATTTCCTTCGCTGGGTTTACCTTTCAAAATCGTGGGACATTATTCCGTTTCCAATTTTAGCGAACTCTGGACATCGATCACTAGGTCTTGAAACCTTCCATAAGTCGCATAAGAGCGATTTTTCTGTTTTTGGCTACAACAATAAAGGGGTCCAAGTCGATGTTTGTCCTTCGGAATGTACGAATGTCTAAAACACTGGAAGCGTGCCTTCCGTCTATCACAACATAATCGGTGTGGTGTCTCGTTTTTCTATCTGGAGACAGACACGTAGCTCGATGGATCTCTTAATGATTTAACCAAGTAATCAAGTAATGCATACTACCATGTTGACATCGAAGTCGATCAGCCGAAGTCGATAGTCCGTTATCGGCTATTTCGTCGTGGAGGCTGAATTGTGTGACGGTGGGTGCAAGGAGCGCTTCCTTGTCCACCCTGGCATTGAAATCACTAAGCATGCAAGCTAAGCGAGATGTTGAGGAATTTTGCTCCACGCATTTTTTGTCTTACATTTTTTGTTTCACATTTTTTGGAGGGAATTCTAAATCACATTCGCTTAATAGTTTCCCGTAGTTGTCATCAAAAGGAGGAGACATCATTCGAGGCTCTATTATTTTGTTCATTGGGGCTAGTTTTTTTTGCGTGCCGGGCTTTGCCTATGGGTGTCCGGTTGCTACCCAGAGGGCACTTGGTGTTAACACCGGAAGTTGTGAGCCGGTTGAAGCTGATTAAAAATAATCTCTTTTCATCACTCCTGGTAAATGGCGTTCAAAACTGTCACAGGATGCGTGGACTTCTGCATCCGGAACCATCCTTTACTGATCACTAGAATGTTGCAAATCCGAAATAATTGCCAATCCTACGGGAATTAAAATTGCATTCATTTGATCCGATTGCAGGACTTTCATAGCACTATAACTCCTGCTTAAATGAAATTGGTACACATATTTCAATCGTTTAAAAATAGTTTCTTTAAACTGACATATCTACATCGAGTTGACGATTGTTTAACCTGAACCCTGGCAGCTTGTGAATCGGTTCGAGCAATAAAAAGGCTTTGAGATTTCAAAACACACTCTCAGTTGCATAATTAAGGTGATTTTTGGAATAGACATATCAAAATCAGATTTTAAAAATTCAAAATGGCGGATCCATATTCGATCTACCATTTATCAGGGGAAAGTTAAAATCGACCGTACGTACATTGCGTATGAGCAACATTTTCATCTCGTCTGGGTAACTCATACCTAATGTGACCAACTATTTCATAGCTCAAAGAAGTACAGAAACTCAAAACCAAAAATAGTATGAAAGTAATGAGAAAAAGGTTAAATCAAAATATATCAAAACGGTAACAGTGTACTAGTTCAACAAATAAATTTTATTAATTCAAAATCTATATTATTTATTGTTCTAAGACAAATGCGCTTATTCCCAGCGATCTCACTAATCGTACAGGGACAAGTCATGTATCAAATTGAAGTGCTCGATCTGAAACTTTGCACGAACATTTCAGATTTAAAAATCATTTTGAAATATTTGCATGGAAACAAATTTTAAGATTTACATTCATCATTCATTTCACGTTCATTTCAATAGGCAGCAACTGCAGAGCGCTCTGAATATGGAGTGAAAAGGGACTCCCACCTTAACACCTCGAATGAGTGTTTTCGGAGCGCTTCGAATATGGAGTGAGAAGGGAGTCAAAGTGTTTTTTAACCACGCACTGAACGAATTTAGAAAAAAATTGTTTATGTATATAATAAACGCAGTATGATTTCTTTCTCCTAATATGTAAATGTACATACATATGCATACATTCAGCGCGTGGCAAAGCCTCGCACATCCGTGATCGGCTAGTTAATTAATAAAATCGGAAAAATAGGAGAATCATAATGTTTTTTGCGCAGTTTCGAAATCACACTTTTTCGTGTTCTTATTTTAAAACTACAAACGTTTGTCGTTTGGGCCGAGACCAGAAAACTTCCCCGATTTCCTTTATCCTTACGCTCTTAGTCCGTAAATTTTGTTCGTGCCCTACCTACCTTTGTACCAAGCCCTAAGCAGCATCTGTTAACTTACATTCTGGGAGCATATTTCTCGTTGATCAATAACATTAAATGAAAGAATTAGTCTTCATTATTGGCATGTTTATGCTGGATCTTAGTTAAACAATGTCTTTCACTACTTCAGAGACCTCGTTCACCGCTATGCCAGCGCATTTTTATTATTTTTCTTAGCTTCAAAACTGCACTTCTCTTCTCAATTGGCGCTGTAACCGCCTAAGCGATTTTGCAAATGCCAAGTGAAGCCAAGTCATTCTCCACCTGGTCTTTCCAACACATAGGAGGCCTTCCTCTTCCTCTGTTACCAGCATCGCGGCCCGCATTGAATACTTTCAGAGGAGGAGCGTTTCTGTCCATTCGGACGGCATGCCAAAGCCAACGGAGCCGCTGAATTTTAATTCGATGCACTATGTCTATATCGTTGTAAAGCTCATACAGCTCTCCGTTAAATTGTCTGCGGTAATCGCCACCGCCAACGCGTTAAGGTCCGTAAATCTTTCGCATAACATTTCTCTCGAAAACTCCAACAGCCGCTTCACGTTTTCATTGTCCATGCCTCCGCACCATACACCAGCACAGGCATGAAGAGTGACTTATAGGGTGTGATCTTTGTACGACGAGAGAGGACTTTACTTCTCAATTGCCTACTCAGTCCAAAGTAGCACTTGTTGGCAAGAGTGATTCTCCATTGGATTTCAAGGCTGACATTGTTATTGGTGTTAATGCTGGTTCCCAAATCAACGAAGGCATCTACTTTTTCAAACTTGTAACTATCAACAGTGACGTGGGTGCCCTGATCTGACTGTTTGTGTGATGACAGGAGATACTTCGTTTTGTCCTCGTTCACCACCAGACTTATTCGCTTTGCTTCCCTATCCAATCCCGAGAAGGCAGAATAGATGTAGCCCTTGTTTTTACCGATAATATCGACGTCGTGGGCATACACCAGCAATTGTACGCTCTTGTAAAGTATTGTGCCTGAGCGGTTCAGTTCTGCGACTCTTATTATCTTCTTCAACATCAGATTAAAGAAGTCACATGAAAGAGAGTCGCCCTGTCTGAAGGCGCGTTTGTTGGCGAACGGTTCGGAGAGGTCTTTCCCAATTCTGACGGAGCTGGTGGTATTGCTCAGTCATTTTACACAGCCGTATTAGTTAGGCGGGGATGCCAAATTAAGACATAGCGGCCTATAGGCAACTCCTTTTAGTGCTGTCGAAAACGGGTTAAAGGCGACAAATAGGTGGTGAGTGTCGATTTTTTTCTCGCGGGTCTTTTCCAAGATTTTTCTCGCTTCCTTCTTCAGTTCCCTATAACGGACCGCAGCGTGGCACTATAGGCGGCATCTATTTTCTCCGCGGCTTCTTGACATTCCTCATTGTACCAGTTGTTCTTTCGGGCTCGCTCAAATCGAACTACTTCTTCGGCGTCGGTACTTAATGATCGGGAAATGTAGTTCCACTGCTCGTTTATGTCGGATTGTCAGAGAGCAGGTGTGTGAGTCGAGTGGCGAATAAATTGGCCGTCTGTTGTGATTGCAGCTTTGCGACGTTAAGCTTTCCTTGCATTGTTGGGCGCACATTTTCGGCTGTACTAATTTAGTATTATTTCAATTGACGTATAATTAGATAGTCGTTTGTCCGACTTGTAACTCAATCAACATCAATTAGGATAGCATGCATGAAAAGCATGAGTAAAATACGCTCACTAGCCTTAGGCTGAATTTATATGAGAAAACTCGTTCGTGTAATTGATGATACAAAATTCGCTGCCCTCAAATTAGACAGCAAGTCAACGTTTGCAGGCGATTATCGCCTGTGAAAAAATCCGTTAGAAAGGATTATATCAATCTAGTTAAAGTGATCTACCTTTACCAAAAATCTCGAGCTTACAACAGGTTGACTAATAAAACTAAATATGTCATCGCGCATCCAGTAGCTTTATCAATTTTGCATAAATTCGATTTTTACACTCTTTCCTTTAAGCCTTTGATATGAGTTGAAATTCAAACGCATACGCGAGTACCGTTGTTTAATTTTTTGTTTGGCAATATTGTTAGTATGCCAACTTTAAATTTTTTTTTGATCCTGCTGACTTCTTTATTATTCTTGTAAATAGTTACACGTTTGTAGTTTTTCTCTTGTCTTGCTGTCTTGTTGCGTGAAACAGACGCTATTTCCTTTACAGTTCTTTCAACTCAGGTCGACATTGCATTTCGCAGCACACCAAAGTGTTATTAGTTCTGACATCCGCAGATTCATGCCTGAGTCTCCGGCAATTTATCTTTGTTACTTTTACTCAACAGGGTTGACAATGTATGTATATGCATGTATACTCTGCATGTCCTTTTGCCAACTAGCATTTGTTTTTAAGGTTTAGTAGACATCTATGCCTATATAACTGTGTGCTTAGTCTCTAATTTGTTATTGCATAGCTACGAGAGTCACAAGAACTCAAAAGCTGGTTGATGTTCTCTTCCATATACATATGTATCTAAATTTCCATAGACTTATGTACATATCTGTGGCATTTTATTAAAACAATCTAAGTGACTTTGAAAGGTTTGACTTTGAATTAAAATATAATAAGTTCCCCTTGAAAAAGCTTACATTTTTATTAAGCTTCCATTAAAAGGGCGTCTTAATCTACACTTATGCCTAGTTAATCCATAAAGTAATGCTTGGGAACCCAATGAAATATTGATTTAAAGGGAAAATAACCTCTCTGGAGATAAGTTGTTTAAGTAAAATGTCACAGTTATCTACGTAAGTAGTATGCACTTACATACATACATTACATGCGCTGTTGTTCCGGATTACTTTTTCCAAACTTTTGCTTTGTTAATTCTTTCTTTTTGTGCCACTAGTTTTTGGACAAATTGTGACATATCCATTTGGAAATTCGCTTTGCTTTGCATGCATAAAACAGTGGCTCTTTTTGCACCATCCAGTTTTCCAGCATGAAAACGCAAAATAAAGGAAAAGATTCGCTCCACTTTCAGTGAAAAATTGCAAACACATATGATGGCACTGAATACCGCTTGTATCTGTACATTAGAGCTGGGATACTATCTTGAAACTGTTGAAAGCTGTCGCCACTATCGATTGTTTTTGAAAACTATCGATGTCGGGTTTAGCGAAACTTCTCTCTTTATATCTCTTAACATTACATTAATTTTTTTTTATCCAAGAAAATTCACAATACAATCGGCAAAAAAAAATTTTAGTTATTGGAATTTTTAGCAACTATAAGCTTACACTGAGGTATAGTAAAATTGAATAAGCTATAAAACCGCTTACACAAAATTCTTATAGAAATTCGAATTAAAAAGCTTGAAATTTTAATGATTTTGTAGTTTTTTATGTTTACTACAACTACTAAAGTACTACTAGTAAACAAACAAAAAATAGTCAAAACTGCTAAAAATGTTGTGTTGCTATTATTTTGAGCAGTACTTTATTCGTTTTCTTATAATATGGTAAAATCTTAATAGTTTCCTTTGTCCGGATTTCGATATGCGCCGCCGCATTTGATCTCAGTTGAACTTTTATAAGTATGAGTTGTCAATTTAAACGAATATCTTTTGTTTTGTTTTGTAGTATTAGAAATGTATTATTATAGCCAATTTCACTGCTTTGCACTTCAAAAGGGACAAACATATGTATATATAATTCAGACGCATAAATGAAATAATTTTATTTTATTATGATAAGTATTTTTGGTACACTCAAATTTAAACAAATTTATATAATCTCTTTAACTTACAAAATAATTTATAAATTTTATAAATTTATTAATTATTTAATTTTTTAGCAATTTAGCATTTCAATTCAATACCTCTCACGACGATAGTACGATCGATACTATCGATGTTTTCAACTATCGTTTCGAAAACTATCGAGTGGTGGTACTATCGATAGTATCCCAGCTCTACTGTACATATGATCAGCTAGGTATGTATATACTTTTAAAACTCAGATCATGAAATCCGAAATTAGTTTTCACGGACTTACTGATGTAATTTACGTCATTCCCTTATAAGCAGTGATCGGACTTTAAAAAAAAATTCTGAGTGGTAGAATCTGGAAAAAAAATGTGGTAGATTTCCCAAAAATGTAGTAGATCTCAGGTTTTGGATCAAACTTTGTACAAAAATTAAATAAATTCTGCAAGGTTTCCGTTAAATTACAAACTTTTTAATTAGACTCTAAAAAAAAATAATTTTAGTATAATAAAGTGCAAGATTGAATTGCTAAAAATTGCGTTGAGTTTTGTCAATTATTTTCCTTGACAGTGTAAAGCAGTTACTTCCATATCAAGATATTTTTCGAACATAATTTGCAACCTTGCTGAGTGCTGCCAGATTTTCTTTTCATCACATCAGGATGTAGCGAACAAATGTGGCACGTTACAAAAACCGCTACTTGGGATTTGCCGATTTTGACAATTCTCAAGTAAAAGTAAACGCCTCTGAAACTTTAGATGCACTGAAATTTGCTAATACTTTCACAAAAGTATTTTTTTAACATTTTCGCTATTAATTCTTTTTATAAATCATATATTTTGCAATTTAACATAATAAAACCACGTTTCCTGTCGAAAAATTTATTATTGAGAAAATTTACTATTTTACAGTTTATAGCTTTGTTTACTTTTACTTGAAAAATTTCATCGCCGCCGGGAATGTGGAATATTGTATTATATAATTCTTGTTACCAAATAGTGTTTAAGGCTGGACAATTTTTGCTCTTAAAATTAAGAAAATTATGTCGACCAAAAATAAAACTAGGTACTCAAAAACGCGAATATGTGGTACATTTTAGACCTTGTGTGGTAGATGCTCAAAAAAGTGGCAGATCTACCACAATGTGGTAGAAGTCCGATCACTGCTTACAAGGCACTAAGGCTTTCCAAAACAAATTTAGGGTAATAAACCGAGGAATTTTACCCTTCAAACGCATTTTCCCAACAGAATAACCTCAGTATATTTATGAATTTATCAAAAAGTTTTGATTACTTTTTATTAAATAAAATTATGGTCCAGCATGCCGAGATTTGTTTTATTAGCATTCAATGTTTAAGCAGCCATAACAAGCCTTTGACAAAATGTGTGTGTCGAAGCCGCAGCCCCTAATCTTAAACGTAGAATACGTAATTCAAGTTGAATTCAAATTTTAAAATAGGTCGCAACTCTCCTAGATGTAGTTAAGAAATAAAATCTCTTAAAAACAACTTTGGTTTATATATAGTATATTAAAGTAATTTATTAAACTTATTGCATAAATTAAATTAAGCTTTGTAACCAGGTGGCAACCCGCTTCAAAATATTTTCAAACCAAAACCTCTTTTGTCTGGAAGCCATATTTAAATTTTCTATTTTTTTTAAACAGGTGGCAACGCTCCTGCATGTACTACAATTGGTCACAATGAGGGGCGGAAGCTGGCAAACGTCAGACTGCCTCTCAATGATTTTACCTTGTAAATAATGTTTTTATCATCGTATTTGGAACTGTACTCCTCATGCCGTCAAAATTAAATTCAACAAAAGCAACTTGAGCAAACTTCCCTCTATAACTATTTCTCTTCTAGTAGTATTTATCTAGTCCATAATTTTTAGTTTGTACATTTTATTTACTGAGATCTAATATCATATTTCATATTTTGTTTTAATTCTTGCATTAATATTAATTTACCTCTAAGTCTGTTTAGTTACATATATTGCTGTTGTACTTCAAAAGACTAAGTCTTATCGTACTAATTTTAAATAAAGATTAAAGAATGAATGAAAGAATATTTACCGTTGTTTCTACGACAGAAACCGAATTGGTTTCTTAAAAAAAGGAATCTGTCGATAGGCTTAGAATTTTATCTTTGAAATGCCATACTTTTCCTTTAAATCGTTTCATTAGTTCTCGTGTAAGGAGCGTTTTCATGAAGCTCTAAAAATTACAACTACAACATTTGAGCATAGCCTCCATACCGAAACGTAATACGTATTCTAAAACCAAAATATATGCGACAAATCTGGGACTGTCACCTATCGAAGTTTCAAAATTTCCGAACGATGGCGTGTTACCGGTCTCAACAACAATTTAGTCACAAGTTAACAGAAAAATTATGTATGACACTTAAAAGTTTGCTGAGATATTTCAAGCTGGAGTGTTTTTCAACTTTCTAGATTTTACTACTTACGATACTTAGTTAAGCACTTTTTTCATATGAGTCTCTGGTTGGTTCAAATCTTAATTTAAATACATATATGATATTTTTCTTTACACTATTTACACCATTACATACCTCTACGTGACCCCAACCGTCCGCATTCATTTTCGCGGCAGCTTCAACACTCTCTTTGGCGCCCATGTTCTCAGTTTATTGAATTTTTTTTTTTACAGAGAACTCTTCTTCAAATCTTAAATTTTCCAAAAAAACAGAGCTACACCAGATCGATGTGAAAGTGTTCTGCTAGACGTTCAGTTTAGACACTCAAATTACTCATACAAGCGCAATTGTCAAGTGATGCATCTGTTCAACTCGAGTTTGCTGGCAACGCCTGCTGCGTTTAAGTAATGATATGTAAAGAGACTTCGCGAAATAGGTCACAATTTAATTAAGCTTTATTTTGATTCAGTTCGACGCCTATAAGTAACTTTTCACTTTCGCTACACTACAGTTGTTGTCCACTTTTCTTTTGCGTTTTAAAGCGAGCTTAAATTTTCGATTGGCTCAATCAGATGTCACTCTTTAATTACAGATGACTGTGATGGGTTGTGTTTTCACTTTGTCCTACTCAGCTGTCAAAGTTTGTTTATTTTGACATTCGCATACAATCAAACATGCAGGCGTTTTGACTGCGACTGCTCCACTTGGATGCTGCACGGCGAGGCTTCTTCGTTCACTTTTTTAAAACCAAGGAGGCTGCAGGTGCTCTCTCTTATACTTATTCTCTTGTTTCAGCTGCTTAATGTTGCGCTCTCTTTGACTTGCTGGCTGTTGGCTGCTGGCTGCTAGTCTGTGTTTATTATATCGTTTTTGTTTTTGTTGCTTCTAGTCGCAGTTTCGTTAAGTACCTATGATTGTAAGATTTGTTAGTGCCGCTGCTGCTGTGCTAATTTTTCCTCTCGACTGCGACAACTGCAGAAGTTTTGGGTGTTTTCAATGCTTTGTAATGTCGTTTTGTGCTTTAATATATGTATGTACTTTATTGTTGTTTGTAAGGAGAATAGTTTTATAGTTAGTTTATGGCTGCTTTATTTCGATTATTATTTTTTGTGCTTTGTTTTCCTTACTTTGTCGTACTGGTTTTAAGCTTTTAAATTTGCTTAAACTTCTCGACTCTCCTTAATGAAGCGTGTTCGGTGATAAAATCGTATGCTTTCGTAAATACGTGCGTGAATTTACGTGCATATTTTGTGTAATTTTCGAAGTCAAGCTCAAAAAATTCGTAGAAATATTTTCACTTTTCGCAATCTTTTACAGCTGGTTTTTCACAATTTCCACTTTCTAAGCGACTGCCTTGGTCGTTTGCCACGAAAAGACTTTAGTAACGAGAAAAGTCAAACGCACAGCTACATTCATATACGGGCACACACACACATACATACACACACATATACCTACACATATGTATGTACGTAAGTTCAAACAGGCTGTTGTGCTGTTACACGAATAAACGACGAATGCGAAAAACTTTAACGACTGGCTTTGTATAATATATATTTTTACACTTTTTGCACGCCTTTCGATTATTTTGCTACATATTATATGCGAATTTTGCTGCGTAAAAATTAAATTTTCCCCTTCAACCTTAGCACACGAATCCACACAGGCAATGCTTTATTGGATGAGTTCAAGGCTCCGGAAAATGTGGAAAATTAGAAGAATCCTACAATGCAGTTGTCCGCTGCTAGAGATCCCATGAAAATAGTTTTAAAAAGTTTTCGAAAGTTTGCCGAGCCTTTTTTTTTTGGGGGCGTTCTGTTACAATTTATGTTTTTTTTTTGGCTATAATTCACTTCTCGCACATATTTTGCAGCGTATACTTTTCTTGCTTTACCACGTTTATCACTATTTTATTAACCAACTTTCGCACTCTTTAAATTGCCATTTTTTTAAATAATTTTATTAGCCTTAAAACTTTTCACCCACTCACTTTCTGTACAATAACTCTGAAAAGTATGCAATATTTTTGGAATTATTTTCACTTGGCTCTCAACTCCCACTGCTGCTACGCACGACTGCTGAACGACAAATGCGCACGTTGAGCGTTGAGACGAACGGTAAAGCAAATTCAGCGAATGCTGCCACCACTTTTACTCACACAAACACAACACAAGCACAGTTACAGACACATCGATAAAATGCTGCTGTGGCACTGGCAATCAGCGTCCCTATCACACACACACATACACACACATCAACACATAAATACTGTTGCTTTACTGCCGAATGCTGCTGCTGCTGTTGGCGGCGACGTTAACGGTGTGGCTTGACGTGCGACACTAGGCAGACGGCAGGCGGCGGTGGTGGCTGCTTCTGACGTTGAAGTCGCGTTAATGTTGCTGACGATAATGATGATTACAATGTTGTGGATCGATACAACAATGCGTCGCAGAGCGAAATATTTTAAATTAATGTTGGACTACGTTTGGTTATCAGGTAGTTTATTAGGTCACTTTACCACTTTGTTATTCATCTAATTTCCTTAGTAAAATTGCTATTTTTCACTCGTTCATATAAACATTTGATTTTTATCCTTTTTTTATTTCACACTCACATGCCGCTGATTAAATCCGTGAATTCGCCTTCAACTTTAAACCAAAGTATTTGTCAGCAAATGTCAAAACACTGGCCAAGTAAAATGTCAAAAACTCAACGAAACTTCAGGTCTCAAACTGAACGTTTGTGTAGTTCAATGGAGAGCGCACTTTCTCTTTCTTGGTGCGACAATATCTTTACCAAAATATTGAAATTTTCTTAACAGAAGATTTCACTTTGTAAAACTCTGTTCAACTTTATCACTATTTATGCATAAAACACTTGCCTTCTTTTCACTAAGCGCTGTTTAGTTTTGATTATTTATACAGTATTTCTATTCTCTTTCGGCACTACTTTCGCAACCTCTTTGCGCTGCGATTTAGCTGCTTTGGAATGAGAGAATCGGCGTAGAAGTTGCATAAATCACCACACCTTAATTTACTTTTTTCAATTAAATGCAGAAATTCTTTGCAATCACACGAAAGGGAAGCTTCAGATCATTGTTATAATTTTCATTACGCAGTTCACTTTACTGTTTACACTTTCAAGACCAAGCCATCATTTGCATTTTCTACCAGGCGCACTTTTTTCAAGCACACTGCAAATGCATGTCCCGGAAAGAGCAAATTCATCAACTTCCAATTTTAGAATTTCACTATTCATGAATTTATTTTTGAGTTTTACTTTTCTACCATTCAGATGGTCATTTTATTTTTCACTTCACTTTTTTCACTGCCCAGCATTTACTTATCTACACACAACATTTACATATAGACTATTATATATATATTTTGCTTGATTCTCTGTGGCAGCTCAGCTTTCGCCTAGAAGCATAACAACACCGCTACACAACCGAAGGCTTCGAAGTTTTGATATTGTTTGACCGCAGCTTCAATTCAATTCTGGCTGGCTGTGGCCTGAGTTTTGGTCCAGTTGCTGATTTGCGAATTCGCCGTCATGTAAAGAGGAATTGCATGCCATTGCATGTGGCGCTCGAAGAGCATTTGTTGAAGGAACTCTCAGAAAATACACTCGCACATACCAAAACATGCATCCATACATACTTAAATAAGTACATATGTACATACAGTGCGGGTGTGCGTAGGCACAGGTCCGTGTGTTTACATTTTTATTGTATGTAGTGACTGCACTCATTTTGCTGTTGTTTCATTTTAATGGATGCCATGACTTGCACGTCAACCAGCCACCACACACACACGCACACACACCGCCAGCCAGCCAGCCATCCAGCTCAGCATTCCGACAGCTGCTCCAGTAATATTTACGCTTGAATGTATGTGTGTAGGTGTTTACTCATGTATATGCATATATATATGCGCCTGTGTGCTTGCTATGTGAGTATTTGAGTGTTTTCTGCGTGCTAATGGAGAACGTAGAATTGTTGGTGAATCGGTTTGGTGTTGGTTTAGCGCTTTTACTGTTAGTTTCTCACACATTTACTCCTCACATCTTTTCACCTATTTCACTGGTGAAAGTTGTTCGCTATTAACACTGTCACTTGTCATTTTTTTGCAGCGTTTTTGTTGTGAAAGTAAGGATTCTTCACAGACATACAACCGCACACATACCTAAGTATGTTCAAAGGTGAGTATGTGCAGAATTAAAATGCATTTAAGTTCTTTGTTTTACTTCTAGTAGCTCATTGTGTTATCATTTTCGTTTAGACTTTGTGTGTGTGCGTTTTTTTTCGTTTGTTTCATTATTCGAGTTGGAGTTCATTGTTTTCCGTTTATACATGGTTACACATACATACATACATACATACGTGTACATTTAGAGAAGCACTGGCTTGTCAAACGAATGTAGGGCAGCAGTGATTATGTTTGCATTTTAATTGTTGTTGAAGATTTTTTATGTATGTACTACATGTGCGGCGATGTTAATTCGATCAAAGCTTCAATTGTTTTGAATAAGTACTCCAATAATTTTATTTATGCACATTTTCCTTTAATGGTTGCATCAAGTGGTGTGAGATTTTTTGGCAACAAAAAAATTTATAAAACAAAAAGAACGTCGTGCACTATTGTGTTAAGCGATTCGATTAGCTCAGTAATGTAAGGGTCAAGGTTGAAGGGTTGCTTTTCAAATAAGTGTAAAATAAGGGTACCAAACGAAAAAATTTTACGAAAACCTTAAATTGAACATTTAGAATATTTTTGAGGTATTTTACGAGCGCTGCTACCAGTTGAAATAGTTAATTTAAAGCAAAAAAAAAAATAATAATTTGAGAATTCTTGCTTTGAATCTTAAGTTTAAAAATTTTATTTTTGGCTTTTCAGTTCACTTGTATTATATTTTTTTAAACTTGGTTAATTTTTTTGGTAAAAAGCTTTAAGGCAACCAAAGGTACAGTAATTTTTTTATGAAAGTAAAATTGAATGTTTAGCACAAATAATGCTTTTTGAATTCTATTCCTAGGTATATGAGCAATTTGTAAAAAAATTAAATTTATTAAAAAAATAAAACAAAACAAGAATTGCAATTTTACAAACTGACCACTTTGTTTTGTTGCCCAATAAGTTCATAAAATCATAAGATTCGAATGAATGGTTGCTGAAATATTTCAAAAAGTGTAACTCCCTTCTCTCCGCAGAAAAAAATCGCTTAAGCATTCTTGCATTTATTTCAATCAATAGAGTTCCAGAAACAAGTATGTACAATAAATAATAACTCAAGTATTTTGAACAATTTTAGCCCTAAAACGTTTATTTAGGCGAAAAAGTATGTACATCAAAATGTTATTAAACGGTGAACACTTGTGTGTCACCCAATGGAAAAAAATGAGGATTTGAGAAACTAAAATTCCATTTTTACAATTTTTATTGGCACACTCGAAAATCATTCTAAAACTGTTATATATGTACATACATGAAGTAGGTAATATATGTATGTATTTGTGCATAAGGAATACTGTGTAAAAATCTCGCACGCTGATATGCAATTATGACTTTAAGTTAAGGCGTGCGAGGACTGCGTATGGTGCTACGTGGCGAATACGTTACATACGGAACTATGGGTATATCGCATACCTATGTAGATCTAAAGTGCGATCAACAGGCCTATTCTGCGTTGGTAACAAAAATTTTGTTACCGGTAAATAAAATTCTTATCAATTTTTAAACCATTTTCGCATTCTGCGCACTCATGTAACCGGTACATTTTGTTACCATCTCATAAACAAGTAACGAAATATTGCCCCGTTATGTATGCAACACCAAGAATTTCTACATAACTTCGTAGCTGTATTGCTGAATAAATTAAAACGTTGCCAGGGTAAATAGTATTGCGGTTGCAAGAAGTGGTGAACATTGTTGGTAAAAAAATTTGCTTGTTACTAAATGTTCGGTAACAAGCAGAATAGGCCTGCAAGTCAAAAGAAAATTAAGACCTTCTTATACCTTTCATGAGCGTGAAATAGTATTATAACTTTGGTCCGATGTTTGTAAGTACCAGAATAAGAAGAGATAGACCCATTAAAATGTATACTTATTTGATCAGAACGTCGAACGGAGTCGATTTAGCCATGTCCGTCTGTCCATCTGTTTGTATGCAATCAGTCCTGAGATTTTTTAATCTAAATTTTATTACAAATTTTTAAATATAGCAATTAAAAATTTATAATAATTTACCTCAACTATTCTTCTCTTTTTAACCGACTACAAAAAAGGAGGAGGTTATCAATCCTTATTTTTTTATGTATGTTACCGCATAACTTTGGACCACATTAACCGATTTCGATAAAACTTTTTCTGGTGCCCCAGGGGAGGTCCCATACTAATTTGGCGTAGATCCGATCATTAAATCATGAAGAAATATACAGTACTTCTAAATTTTTATATTAGAATTGAAGTCGGTTGTGATTTTTGCTTAAAAATTACTTATTACTGTAACAATTGAATTGTACCGAGCCCTACAAAGGAATTTTGCTTGCTTGAGAATTTTCGTTATAAGTCCTCCACATGTACAGCTAGAAATATGAAATTTGGCACTACAACTGATTGTTCAAATACAAGTTTGTGCGATATAAGTCCTTTATTTAGGTAGCTAAGCACTTAAATTGTGTTACCGCTTTACATACCGATCACACATAACACTTAAAATCATTTAGATTGGTGCTTTATAAGGTATATCCTCCATACCACTAAATTTTTATATATTTTTTTATACATATACATATGTATGTACAGTAGAGTGGTCCACAAACAATAAAGTTGGAATTTTAATGCCGCACTCGCAACCGCCCGCCCCTCCCCCCAAAGAATTGTTCCGAACCGAACAAAATATACCCATATTTTTTATTTTGAAATCAAAAAATATTTAGGGAGTGCTCACAGCGCTCAAAGTTTTCAATGTATTTTATATGGGGAAAAACAACTTTTCGTAGAAAGGGTATAAAATTCTTGAAAATCAATATTTTCAATCGGAAAACTGTGATTCTCGTCAGGAGACTTCCAGTATTAAGATCTAATTGTTTATTCAACAATTTTATAATATTTTAGATTTTTTATTGGTCCCCCCTTTGGTATTTCTGGGCGTTTTGGATGACCTATCAAATATAGTGAAGAAATGGTTAAAAAAAACAATTGGGTATTTTTACTGGGAATCACCTGAAGATAAGCAAAGTTTTCCTATCGAAAAATATCGATTTTCAAGAATTCTATACTATTTCTACGAAAAGTTGTTTTTCCTCCATATACAGCATGGCGACGAATAACTGTTACCCAGGTTTTTCTGAGAAATAAAAGGGTCCTTTATAAATTTTGCGAAAAAAGTATTTTATTGTTAATCCTCCACAGATTTTACTTTAGTTGTATTAATAAGTTTTTAAATTTTTAATCCCTATTTACATTTGCCAGCAGTGTAAACATGGAACATTTTGAGCGCTTTGGGCACTCCCTACATTTTTTTATTTCAAAATAAGAAATAGGGGTTTTTGTTTTCAGTATAGAACAATCCTAGGGGTGGCGGCATTAAAAATACTACCTTTTTTCACAAACATTTTCAGACCATCCTAATGTATACCTATGCAACTCCTCTACCTATATATGCTGTGGATATACAAATTTTGTTTACCTCCCAAACGACTCATTTCAAATGCAGTAATCTGTTAAAGTAAAATTTTCTGATGTTGATGAAAGGTATGAAGCCTTCGACATAGCCGAAGACGGCACTGCTCTTACTTGTTTTTTGCACAAATCATTGCCTAGCAGCTATCTCAAATGAATACAAATATTTTTTATTTTCATCATTATATAGACTAACTAAAAAACTACTGCTATACCTGTTTTTGTATTAATTGCGTTGAATCTGTACGATCCACAAACAGTTATATTTCCCGATCTAAAATTTGAGTTAGCTCACTTTAGATCAAGGTGTGCGATATGAGCATGAGTAATTATTTTTACCTTTTTAGTATATATGTAAAAGTTTAAAAATAATTTGCAATGTCAACAGAGTTGAAAAGATTTTCGGGTACTATATTGAAAGACTAAGTTAACAAACCCTTGAGGTTAGCTGATTAAGTCTAGTGACATTTTGACTAATTTCGGCTATTTGATTACAACGCTCTTATCAACTTGCAATGTTGTGTGTCCAGACCACCATTTATACTATAAATATAGCAAAGCTATTTATGGCAAAATCTAGATATCAACCTCGTTGTAGGCGTCATAGCAAAAATATACAATTAGGAGACTCTAGATGTCGCCGCGCAAGAAAAAGTAAAATATTGCGCCCAAAAATATGCACTACATACGCTACAGTGAAAATGGACGACACGCCATTTCTTTAAATGAAATTAATAGCTGCTATATGAATGTACGTATATACTAAACGTCAAAACATTTGGCTTGCATAGTCTTCTGTTCTCTTTTCCCTACAATTTTAATTATTTTAATATATATATATAAAAAGTAGTAAATTAAATCAAATAAAAAAAAAATAATATACCACGATTTTATAAATGGACTAAAAATTAGAAAATAATATTTCTCAGTTCCATGGAATTTGTTTTGATAACTTTTGATTTTAAAATTTTAGCAAAAGCCATTATAAACAATTTACGAGATTGAAAATTAATGATATGGAGAGTAATATGTATATGTATGTATGTGGGTATATGAATAACGACCGATTAAAATCGATCTCAAATTTGTACATTTAATAAATTTACATACATCACCACACAATGCTATGTAATTAATTCGCCGTCGATGAGCGGCAAAATAAAATTAAATTATCGAATTGAAACGATTTTTATTCCTTTAAAATTCAAAGAAAACGGTTTACTCATGTATAGCGCATATATCACGTATTGAGTACTATGTATGTATGTATGTGTTGCCAGTTACTCGTCAGGTGGGCTTGCAAAAACTATCTCCTATTAATAAGCATTGTAATGTATATTTTTCTGATATTAAGATATTTATGCATAAATTTAGCTGGAATTGCATCTTCAAATGTGTAGGGTGTAGCGAATAGAGATGGGCAAAACACATGATTTTCTACGCGACACGTCGTGTCACGCTTTTTTCACGCGTGATCGTGAGTGGTTCTGAGAGAAAAAGCACGAATCTCCGTGATCGTGCGTGACTGAAACTTTGGCTGGCGTGAGCGTGCGTGAGTTGGATTTTCCGTCAGTCACGTAGTTTTCGCATATCGAGCCCTAACCACCAAAAAGATGTAAGCGATTTTTTTTCCAAATTTTCTTTTTAATGCAGAAATGTTTCTAAAGCATCTAGATGCATTTCTTCATCAAAGTTAAAACTTTGAAAAAAATTTCGCTTATATCCTTTTGGCGTTTAAGGCTCGTATGATGTACATATGTATACATACACTGAACCAAAAATCCATCTGTGGATCAAAGAAAAACTTTCCTTACTTTAAGGTGGAAAATTCTTCCGAATGAGTAAAAAATTCTCCCGAATGAGTATTTTTTCTTTGGAATGTGTAAAAACGTAAACGAAAATATGGAACCGTGGATGTAATCTATCATTTTGAAGAAATGTTGGGCATGAAAAGAGAATAAAACTTCTTTAGTGCTATTTCGTTCCAATTTTTCTTCATTTTGATTGCTGTTTTTCTTCAATTAAGAGAGTTTTTTTTTGAGTGTATACGTATGTGTGTTTTTAACCAAAATAAAATCGTAAACTACTACTGTTTAACTTATTTGCTGTATACGCTTCTAACGAATTCAGGAACAGTTTTTGAAGACATTAATGCGGAAATACAGATTTATTTGAAAAAAATCAGAAAAAAAAGTTGTGACAATGTTTTACATTTTGGAAGAAAGCTAAAGATTTTCCACTTCTTGGAAGCTTTTCAACGCAAAATTTACACATAGCAGCTAGCAAAGCAACTATTGAGAAAAGTTTTTCTGTGTGAAGCAGACTTTTAGAAGAAAGACCTCGACAAAATACCATTTTGAAACAAAAATATAAACTAGTCATTTTAAAATTACATTGAATGAATATTGATGTGAATTCTTTTCTATTCCCCTAACACATATTTACATACATACATATGTATGTATATCTGACATTTGTAAAAAAAAAGAATAGTGCGTACATCCCAGGCAAGGCGTTTGGCCAAACTTTTGTAATAATGTTTATATGAAATTCTATTTATATAAATAAAGTTTCAATTAAAAAAAAATATATCCCTGAAAAGGCGTGCGTGAGCGTGAGTAAACGTGATTGAAAAAAAAATTTAACAGAACGTAAGTGTGCGTGATTTACAAAACCATCAACGTGAGTGTGCGTGACCGTGAGCCAAAATAACTCACGCGCCCATCTCTATTAGCGACGCGCGCCGGGCAAGATAGTATAGTGTATACATTTATTCAAGTAAAAGTAAGTAAACAAAGCCGAATAGGAAGATAAAAAAGACTGTCGAAATAGTCAATTTTCTTAATATTAAATTTTTCGATAGGAAACGTGGAAATTGCATTAAATTGTAAAAAATATGTGATTTATAAAATTAATTTATAGAGAAGAAAGTATAAGTGAATTTCAGTACATTTAAATTTTTTTTAGATGTTGTTTACTTTTACTTGATAACTGTCAAAATCGGTCAAACTAAAGTAGCGGTACCACTGACTGCACCACCTTTGTTCTACACATCCTGATATATGAGTATATAGTATGTATGTGTGACAAAATTTTATTACCTTCATCATATATGCTTTTCTCTTACATTCATATTTAGCTAAACCACCAACTGGATATCTATGCAGCAGTACCAGATGATTTATAGCTTGGTGCGACACGAACGCAAATTACATGGCATGTACGTAGATACATATGTACTATATTATATATGTGTGTAGGTATGTACAATATATTTTCATACCACAAGAAGTGCATGACTACACTAGGGTGGTCATATTGGCAGCAATTTTCTTATTTTTCAAAAATTGGAAATTTTTAATTTGATGACATAGTTGGAAATTTCACTCTATAAAACTAAAAAAAGCAGAGAATTGTGCTTCGAAATATCTCGGAATCATCTTTGACTTCAAAATGTAATGGACGTTGCCAAAAAGCCACGTGAGCTTTAATGGTATGTACATGTCCATCATGACAGGCAAGGATAACTTTCAACACATTGAGAGAATCGCTTACCAGGTTTCAGCGGCTGACGCACCCCTGTATAACGGGTGTTATGCACAATAATTAAAATTTATTTGTAAAAAATGAATAGTCAAAACTTATCCATATGCGGATGACCAAATCATTATGTCACTCACTAAATATGTACATCTAAGGATGAGGATTTTAATTAGATACATGCATATAAATATGTATATACAGTTTGAAATATGTAGGTACATACATATGTACAAACTTGATTTTTTACCAGAAGATTTGTCATTGTTTTTGAAGCCCTGCCACTGGTAATCGATTTTCAAATCGTAAAAAACATATAAATAAACTACATTAAAGCCATCCGCGTCTAGTATGTATGTATAAGCATTCTGATCGAAATAGATTACACAGGCCCGCAATGGTTTCTCCCTTAAAACACTTATTAGCAATTCGGGTAGTTATTAGATATTAAGCTACGAAAAAAATTCTATGGCGTATATTTCCCGAGAAAATTCAAATTTCATTTTCCTTAATGGTACCGCGTACTCCAAAAGTCTTTCTGATTTACTTAACTAAACTATATTTAACTAAAAAAAATTTTATTTTAAATTAATTTTTGTTTTTCATGAAAATGTTAAAAAATTCTAAAATATGCATGCCATTACGTCTCTCACTAGAACTAATTAGCAATTTTGGTAGGTATTAGCTACTAAATAAGTTACGAAAAAACTTACAAAAAAAACTCAGTCACATAAATCTTCCGAGAAATTTATTGTCTTCGCTTTCTTAGTAAATTTTCCGAGAAAATTACTCTTTTTATTTTTTTTTTTGTATTACCGACTACTAGCGTTAACTTCGAATTTCTATAAGTCTTTCTGATTAACTAAGTCTCTTTTGGGGTATTTTTAACTAATACTATTTGTTTTTAAGTAAAAATTTAATTACAGGTTGGCTAATATCTGGCATTTCTTGGAAATTGTTACAAATTTTTAAATTTGCATGTCATCAATAAAAATAAATCCCAGGACTTTATTATAATTTAACATACCTAGATATCTTATCAATTATATAAATAGGCAATCATGTTTCCTTTACACCCCTTTTACGGCTAAACTGTACTTCTAAGGTATAAACAATTATATATCATTAGAAAGGTATTTTGATGCTGATGTGCAGATAATTTTTAAAATTTCAAATTAGTTTAAAATAGAGCGAAAAATTCAATTAAAAAGTGACACCAATACCAATGCCATACATGTACACGGTTGGGCCGGAAATGCCTCTTAAATGAATGCTTTAATATTGATACTGAATTACAAAAACGTGCTAAGCAGCAGTTTAGAAACGATATGTATGTATGTATGTATGTACATGAATAAATTAAGACTCACACATGTAGAAGAAGAAAGTGATAAATACAGACATTAAAATAAAAGTAAAGAAACCTAAACATACAGACATGGAGGAAGGTTAATTTAAATACTTAATATAATAGCAAAGCGAATATTTAGATAAAGAAAATAATGCAGATAAAGATCTAAATTAAAGTAAAGGGAGTGATAAATATAAAAATGAAAGGATAAAAAACGGCGGAGACAAAGATAGCGACAAAAAAAGAGAAAGAGGTGGTGTTGTGTTGTGTTGTGTTGTGTTTTATTGTTTTGTGTTGTGTTATGTTATGTTATGCTATGGTATGTTATGTTATGTTATGCTTAGTTATGTTAGTCATGTTATGTTAAGTTACGTTATGCTACCTTATGTTATGTCATGTTTTGTTATGTTGTGTTAGTCATGTTACGTTAAGTTACGTTATGCTACCTTATGTTATGTCATGTTTTGTTATGTTATGTTATGTTATGTTGTGTTATGTTATGTTATGCTATGTTATGTTATGTTGTGTTATGTTATGTTATACTATTTTATGTTATGTTATGGTATGATGTTATCTTATGTTTTGTTACTGCCATACCTAAACAAATGCGTTGGGCGGAGCCTTTTCTGACGCCTAGCGTCAACGCCGAAGTTCTATACCTAAACAAAAGCGCCAACGTTGCGTCAAATGCGGAGATAACATCAACAACAAGCATGGGTCTGTTTGTGCGAAATACGAAAATGAAATTTTGGTCGTTTTCTGCAGCCGACTTCACTTCCTAACGCCCTGTCAAAATCGGATTTTCCAACCGCTCAGCGTTGACGCCACGTTATTTTGGTATGCTTCATACAAATTGTGTAGGCATGAGAAATTTTTGACAGCCAGACAACGCTTATGGTTTTGTTTAGTTATGTCAGTTATGTTATGTTATGTTGTGTTATGTTATGTTATGTCATGTTATGTTGTGTTGTGTTGTGTTATGTCGTGTTGTGTTGTGTTGTGTTGTGTTATGTTATGTTTTATTATGTTATATTCGGTTATGTTTTTCAACGCATTTAACCTCAATTCACTTCAATCAGCTCAATTAAACTCAGCTCGGCTCAGCTCAGCCCACCTCAACTCCCCTTAATTCAAAAGGTTGAATTTCAACCGCTGGGCGAACACTAGTTTAAAACATAACATAATTATTGGAAGGGGAAAATAAAGATGAATTTTCCATATAAAATTTTTCTAAGATCCTATTCGTTTCAAAAGTCATTTGTTTATAAACGAAGGAAATATGACACTGAAGATGGCACAACATCGAGCGGGTTTGTCTCCAAACCAATTCCAAAAAGGAGTGACGGAAAATCTTTCCACAATATTCCTAACACAAACAACTAAAATGAAATTTTTACATAAGCTTAATATGTACATACATTTGTTTTTAAAAGGTTTCGCCTTGCAGTGCAACTTTCTGATGGGCAAGAGGATATCCACAAAGTGAGGTGCAAAAGTTCATTTATGGAAAAATATAGACATCCCTATAGTGCATATTCGCCAATACAAATACTTTCGCGTCTGACGTTTGTTTAGCAGCAAAAGTGTTCTTTAGATGAATGTATTTAGGGATTTACATACAATCCGTATCAGAATGATAAACGCACCACATAATGATAAGATTTACAAATTTTTTTTATTCATTTTTTTATTTAATATTTCAATTTAATCTTTACTGATTATATAAAGAGAAATCCCTTTTTTTGTTACAGGTAATGTCGCGAACGCCAGGTCCGATTTTATGAAGCTTTGTATTTAAGTAGCTTTCAGCAACCGGAACCAGGCCAGGGACCGAAAAAATTCGAAAAAATCTTCTTTATTGTCCGATTTGCTTGAAATTTGGTACATAGGTAGCTTTTTGGCTAGATTAACATATAGGATACTTTCATTCCGGTTAGCGGGCCAAGGGGAAATCGTATTTATGATCAACTTTGCATGAAATTCGGTATACGTGTTATAGATATACATAGAATAGAATTGAATGATTGTTTTACAGTTCGAAAGGTGTTTTAAGGCGCCGCGGCAAAGCAAGCGGGTATTTGCTATTTACCTATACTTATTATTGGTACCAGTTATATAAAGAGAAGTCCCATCCTTTTATAAGAGATAATCTCACGAACGGCTGTACCGATTTTTTTGAAATTTTGGACTACTTTTGGCTATGGGCTGATAATAATTTCGATATACATATCAAGGGAGTGTGGCATCTCCCACACAAATCGAATTTTTCATAAAGCATATCTATGGAAGTATTTGTGGTAGAGTCCTGGAACTTGGTATGGATACATATGAAATCAATCTCATACTCATGGAGAAAAGTAGGGGCTGTTGGAAAAGAGGATGTTCCAAACATACTGAAACTTTTGCCTGTATGCAAATACATAAATATATAATTCTTCGTTACGTGTGTTTGTTAGTGAACTCTTCCTAAACGACCGAAATGTGTTTAATGAAATTTTTTTAATGGGTGCCTGTATAGTTGTTCACAACCTAAAAGGCCAGGTGGCGCTAGAGTCGATTTATTACTAAAATTCATATTTATGATCCGATTTGCCTTATAATCGAGACACCAGGGATCAAAGTCAAATTACCACCGTTAAATCAACCACCATAACCAATGCGGTTCTTGCTTTACGACGGCTAAGTAGAATAAAGACAATTCTTGTTGAATGCCTACAAATACAATTGTAAGAAATTTATGATATTTCGTCCGAAATAAGTCTATGTATGTATTTATATCGGATTTCTGAGGGCTAATGGTACTCCCCCATTTTGAAATTGCCACCAACTATACTATACAGATTCAAGGACGTTTCACCATCGAACCGGGTCATTGTTGCCACAAGAACTTCTTCACGGACATAACGCTTTCGTTAGGTTATTTAAGACGGCAATGGAGGATATGCTTTTTGACGACCACAAAACCAAACGTGAACGAGAATTGTGGTGAAAATGTTGGACCAAATGTTTCAGTAAAAAATAAATTTTGTGCGGAACCAAGTTCGCCGAGACTGCTTATATAATACTTTTTATTTTTTAACAAATTTTATTACGTATACATTTCAGTTTTTAAATAAATTTAAAATTTATTTATTTAAAAATTTTACATTCATTAAAAATAATTTTTGTTAAAAGTAGTGCTCATTTTCTCAACGGTTAGTTCTAGCTCCTTCAAATTTGCACTTTATCGTACTAAAATTGAACTACAAAAGGGCATACTCAAAATATTAAAAAAAAATCGAGTTAAAAAGCTGGAAGTTCTTACGAAAGTTAATTTAATTTTTCTGTTACAGAACAAACTATTTTTTATAAACAAAATTATCTGACAAAAAATGAAGTTTGTTAAAACATGTCAAAATATGGTGAATTTATAATTTTGACACGGAGTGTAGGTAAGTAGATTTTGTGAGGGAGCCAGAGCATACTAACGCTGTTAAACCGAAACGAAATACAAATAGAAAATGTCAAATAATGGCATGCTAGTAAAAGCTTGACATAATACAAATGCACGTGTAGAAGTATTTAATCAAACACACATGGGTACCTGAGTAAATATGTATAAACCCGCGTGCGGGTGTCTCGGTGCACAGAAAGTCCTCAGGCAAGAAGGATGCTCGTGCCTCAGCATCCAGAGAATAAAAGTGTCACTTGACGGCTATGAGAAAGTTAGTAAAGCGCATGCGCCACAATTGTCAAAACGAAGGTAAATTAATTTCTTAGCTTCCGAACTTTCTCTTTTTTCAGCATGAGAGACAATGGCTTTGTTGCCTTATGCTGCTTTTTTGCAAACGTTAGCGTTGTAATGCTCACAACGTGCTGCTTCCAAGAGAGTTGAGGTGCAAGGGTGTGTGTTTGAATTGACACAAAATTTAGTTACCAGTGTGCACATTTTAAGTCACAAAGAATTACCCAATTTCAAATATGGAGCAAGTGACGTTAAACCAACAGGACTTCCTAATTACGAACACCTACTAATCACTAACTATTGGGAAATTGAATAGCATGCCTGCCTATATAGATAGATATGTATGTAGGTATGAAAACGAGTATGCCTACTTGCATATTTTCGCGTATTTATTATGTGCGCCTTAACATCATGTCACATTTTTAATTTTAGATTTCCTATCTTTTTGCGCCACCATCTTCCGTTAGCGTTTCCTCTTTTCAGTGCTCTGGTTTCCTCTACTCCACTCCTTTTTCTGCACTGGCAGGCATTTTGCTATTTACCCCATTTTATCGTTACAAGGACATGCTCTGCATGCATTCTTGCAACCAAAGCCCAAACAATGTTTATGTGTGTGTGTGTGTGTGTGTGCTTTGTGAAGTGAACTTTGATGCGACCACACCTGCCTCACATTAGGTGTGTTCATACACACACACATACATACATACACATGCACTGCATAACAATAACAACGGACATTGCACAAAGAAGCGCAACAACTGTGTTAAAGTTTCCTATACCCGCTTATCCTTGGTTAGGGATGCTTTAGTTCCCAAAACAACTTCCAGCTCATTCGATTTTCCGCTAGTCACAAGTACCTACATATGTACATACTATGTGTGTATGTATTTCCATACACATGCACTGCCACCCACATTAGGTGTGGTTAGGGCTGTATTTAACAAACTTGAATAACATGAACGGCGCAATGATTTTGCGTTTTTGGTGGACGCGTGTGTGTCAGGGCATGTATGAGCGCTTTGAAAGCATGATATGGTAAACTCAGTTGCAGATTTCCAATTATGTTTACCACTATTTGTTTTTGCTATACTCATATAAATACACACATATTTACATATGTATATACGTTCATTTTTTACGAAGAGGAAGCAACGAAAGCCTAAACCCAGCGATTTTAACCTTTTGTGAGGTACCGTTCCCCGCACTTACCGTCTACTTTTTCGGCGGGAAGGGGCTTGAGTACGAAGCTGTATATCAGTACTTGTTGAAATTCAGTCCAATAAAATTTGAATCTACTTGGCTCTACCCCCTATAGGCCTATTTTGAAAGATCTTAATATTCCCAGTGGTGTTCCTAATCTTCCTCCCACTGGGATATTAATGGTGTGTAGCATACACTCATGAAGCTTTTGCGTCAGGTACTCGGTGTCATTGACTATCTCTGCCACATGTGTAAGTTTTCGAGAAGACTGTAGCGTGTTGTTTCTTATTTAATTTCAAAGGATGCAGCGGCAGGTTTCTTACGGCAATTTATGACTCTCTGTCTCTCTCTTTTCTGCTTCGATGGCCAGACCTAACCAAAGTTTCAATTGCGGATTCCGAACATGAACAAATCATCCCTCTGTACATTATATTATATAGTACGTGTATGTTGCATATCGAACTCTAACCGCAAATTTAATGTAAGCAATATTTTTTTTATTTATTTTTTACTTTTTGGTGTAGAAATGTTCTTAGTGCATTTAGGAGCATTTCTAAATCGAAACGTAAACTTTGAAACAAAAACCGCTTTAAAAATATCTTGGAGCTTGGATACGAAAGAGAATGATTCAGTTCAACTCTAGACAAAGCAAAGTGTGCTAAGGACTTGTAGGCTACACAGCTGTATGTCGATGAAAAATCCACTCATCACCGAGGTGAATAAAAGAGGGCTTGGACTTTGCAACTAAACATAAACGCAAGGTTAAATCATTTCGTCTTAAGCAAACAAATTTATTGTTTCCGATTTGCAGGAAAACAAAAAACATAGCGGAGTTACTTGGAGCTTGTGTATATCAGAACAAAAGACACCACTACCTAGACTATCTTTTGTATCTCTAAAGACATTTTCAACCAGTTTTGCTAAGTTTTTTTCGAAAAAGCACCAAAAGTTTAATTGTAGGTAGACCGATTCAAATTAATTAAAATTAATGTTTCTTGCTCGGCGCTCGAAGGTTCGTTATTCATTTTACTGTTAGGAGATGCTGGTGATTTTTTAGTATTCGTAAAAAATATAACAAATTCAGCCCAAATTAAAGGTCTAAAGATCGATTCCTGGTCCCAGCAATATGGACGTTTTTGCAGGCAATGGCAAACTACCGTATGTAATTCTGGCATGATTGAAAGTACTGCCACATATTTTTTTGGCAACCATATGCTCTTTCGCTTATGATTGTCATTGTACCATTATTTTGTTTCCATTTTTGTAAAGTACCTTACGAAACTTCTAATTGCTCTAAATTTAACTTCCATTTTTGTTTCAGATTTACAGTTTTGGTGTCTGCAAACTAAACAAAAAGCACCAAAAAACGCACCAAGCAACAAACTCAAAAATTTTCGCGTTTTGAATTATTTAAGAAAATCTTTAAATTTAGTGGGAAAAGCACTAAGTTGGCAACTTTGCTTTCAGCCCAGTATGCCCAAGGTACCTTTAGCTTCCCTAATAAATCCTAAAAGGGTTTTGGTAGGCGAATTCTTTATAAGCCGGACAATAACAGAGAATGTGTTCTGAAGTTTCATCGTCTTCAAGGCAGAACTGGCATTCCGACTCTGTGAGCCACACGCGGTACCGCTCAAGGAGGGATTTCATCTCCTCTGCTGTGGAACCTCGTGCACATCGAAAGCCGCTAAGGTCGTTGCGTATGCAGATGATTTAGTCATTCGAAATTCTAAAATCCGCCATTTGTATTCTGGCAGGGCGGGAAAAAGGAACGATCTAGGGGTTAGCTCCTACGAAACCGAACTTTTTCTTTTCACCAAGCGGTATTAGTTAGACAAATTGCGAACTTCATCACTCAATAGCACAAATATTAAATTGTCAAATGTGGCAAAAATGTTAGGGTTATTCACTCCTGAAACGGAATACCGAGGAGCAGAGAGGAAGGGCGGTTAGTGGGCTCTACACCTGTAAAACTACGATTGGGAAAGACTGGGTGCTACGACCGCAGTTAATACACTGGGCTTATATGGCGGTAGTGAGACCTATTCTCACCTTTGGCACAACCGGATCGCTTTTCTCTACGCTCCAGGCGGCGCTACTAGAGGCACTCCTGGGTGTTTCATCCCCTTAGACCTATACGTTAAAAGTGACGCGTTTAAAAGCACTCTACGCCTCAGGGCGTCTAACAGGCTGCGAACTACTTTGCAAGGGTAACACCACCATCCATCCATGATTATAAGGTCATGGACACTGAATTCGACCGAAACTTTGATATCCATTTGATATCACGACAGAAGTAACTGGGTGTTTAATATTGTTCTAAACGATGACGAAATCTCGGATGGCTCCAAAAAAGATATTGGGACAACGTCTGGCATCTTCTCACAGTAGTTATCCAGGCTGAGATATAGGCAATCGAAATGGCGGTAAATCCGGTAACTGGATCATTGGTCACATGGTCCGCCAGCCGCGGATCCTCGTATAACGATTTCTGCAGAAGCTGCAAAGAGGAGGAGGAAATAGAATCCGTCCAGCCCTTCCTCGGCGAAGGCACAGAATTCCGGAAAAAACACCTACAATTTCTGTAGAAGCGTTTCTTTGAGAGCCTAGATAGCTTAAATAAAGCTTCACTGGAAGGTCTGCTAGGAAACTGTAAGTTCGGTGCCAGATCCAAAAATACATGCGCCGCTCTTTCCGCCATCCATGAACTGTCTATGCACCAGTTTACGTATCTAGGATTAGGTGGACGAAACCCTTTCGCCCAATACCCGCATCGGGGATTTTCCCTTGGAACTTTCTGCCAAAGGAGATTTTCTTAGTCATGGAATCAGAAATTCCGCTAATTTTCAACCCTCTTATCTTCTGAAGAATACTTGCAAGAAGCTTCTTTCTGAAGAAGTCATCGTTAGGTTACCAAAGTTGCAGCTCCCTTGTGCCAGCTGCTTCCTGAATAAAAATAGTATGCGTTTGGTCCGTTTGTTCGTGGGCGCCATTGCTTTCGTTGTCCACCCTTGGGTGCCGAGACGAAGAATATTTTTAGTGGAGCCTCATCATCAATGCTTACAATATGCCCAAGCACACGAAATTATGGCATTTTTGTATCTATTAGACTGATCAGAAAAAAAATTTTAAGTGCTTTCTTTTTTAAGTCGCATGACTTTAAAATTTTTTATTATCGCTAAAAACCATCCCGTCAAAATATGGTCTCGCGCGAGCGTTTAATGTTTCCACCTCAAGGACTTAAAATTACTCGTCCTTCAATCGTTGAAAGATCTAAATTCCTAGGGAAATTGAAGCTTTTTAAAGTCTTCGAATATGTTTTCGAGGTCACTTAACACACTCGGCAAGTTCTTCTTTCGATCTGATTTTTATATTTTGAGAAATTATGGGAAAAAAAATAAAAAATCCAACAATTGCTCTTTTAAATTTGACTATTTCTTAGGGCGCTATTACGCAGACGATCATACGATCTCTGGTCACGAATTGTTGTTGCTCTCTCTAGCGGGTTTTTATAAAAATCTGGATTTTTCTACTCGAAAATAGTTGGCAGCACTGCTGGTCATGCAGTTCAGTTCTCTCTCTCTCTCTCTCAAGTTTTTCATTGTGCAGTGAAAGCAACAGCAATTGGTGACCAGAGATCATATGATCGTATGCGTACAGCGCCCTTAGAGAAACAATTTTTTTCTCTTTTTTTCATCATATTTATAGCCACATTTTTGGCAAACAAAATAAGAACTTGACGTTCATTACTTCTCGAATAATCGGTAAATTACCGAAATTGTATATCGTTGCCATGGAAGAACGTTAAAGACGTAGCGGTTAATCGAAAGACTACTAGTCCAGCACGCTCGGTGACCGTGAATATATAGTACACCACCTCTAAAAATCTTGTAAGTACGAAAATTTTAAGCGGTACGTGTTTGATTAACAAAACCTAGAAATACCCCAAAGGTAGACAAAATTCCCTTAGCATCAATTGGTTTATTTAGAACTGGTGTTGGCAGACTATAGTCACTGCTTCGTATATATAATGAGAGAATCGGAAGAATAGATTCCATGTCTATTCGTTAATCGTCCTACAAGGCAAACAAGTATTGAAAGCCTTCTTATCTAATATTCTTTTTAACTCCTAAATATTTGGTAAATTTTGGGAGTACTGTTTAATAACGTGGTTGAAGACATAGATAGAATCTTAAAGGTTAGGTTAAGCGGGAGGATCTGAGAAGGGTTCACTCGGAGGCCACAGAGGCCCATTGCGATGCCCAGGGGGGTTTTCCCATGCCTATCCCAACATGTCTTTGAACCATTTCGATTCTATGGCGAATCCAAGCAGTCCTTCCAGTGGAGCTTTCTCTTAGATATCCAGGCTCTCGAAGAAATGGTCACCAAGACCACTTGGAAAGGAAGTTCTGGACGGATTCTACCTCCTCCTCATCCCTACAGAAATCAAATTGCTTAATTCGTTTTTGCTCATTTAAAAAAAGCGCGGTACCACGCCGCTTCTTTTGAAATCTGTAACCGGTACTGAAAACTCGGATTTTTCGAAATCGATACAAAAAGCGACTTCACTTTTGAAATACCAAAATAAAATAAAAGGGCGTTATCACTCCGCTTTTTTCAAAATTCGTAACCGGTACTAAAAATTCGCGTTTTTAAAAATTGGTAAAAAAACAGATTTCATTGTTGGAGTAATCCTTGTAGGAGTGAAGTTTCCTTATTTGTCCATTTGTGCGCCAGTGCTAGTAGCAGCGATACGGTAATTGTCAAAAGTTTTAGAATAATTAAAAATATTTCCTGTCAAGTTAAGAGATAGAACGTTTTCGTTTTATTTAATTTTTCTGAACAGAATTGTACCTACATATTTTATCCTGTATGAAATTTTTTCCACCCTAAGTTATACATACACATATGCCCTGTACTATATACATAAGTACCAGGGTTGTTGCGAATATTCGCATTCGCTTTTGCATTCGCAATAATCAATGCGGAGCTTTTGCGAATGCGAATGTTGTGCAAGTGCACCGATAAAACGTATATATGGCAAACAAAATGACAAATTGTAGCCAATATTTTCGCCTTTGGTAGTGGGAGTATTTGTGTAACAAAACTGGTCAAATGTCATATTTATCAACTTTGATAAAAATGTCACATTATTAAACATTATTTCTTAAGCTATATAACCGAGCTATCACCGAGCTACTTGACCTTTGACGTACGTCAAAGAGAACATAGTCTTTTTAACAATATTTTTTTCTGTGCTTTAAATACCTGCATTGGTTTCTTTCTTTATTATGATTTTTTTGGGCCAATCTTAAAAAAACTACTAGATACAAAAAAAGAAAGTGTGCACTGTAATTCATAACTAAATTTTCGTGATTTGCTTTTGATGTTACATATATTCGTTTCAATAATTTCTTGGGGGAATTTATTTTTAGCAACAATTTTAACCTTCGGAGGACACACCTTTTTTATTTGACGTGAACGACACACTGGGGTAAATTGCACCCCAATTGAAATGTTGCTTTTAAAACACACAGCTTAAGCTTTTTTTGCATATATTACGCTGGAAATATTTAGATAAAATAAATTTAAAATGAAATGTCTTATTGAATTTTTCAAAGGTACAAGATCATATAATTGCATGGTTAGCTTTTATTGACATAACGAACAAGTTTATCAAAAATAGGCTTTGCACTGGGGTGTCTTACACCCCAGTGTGTCTTCTGAAGTTTAAAAACATTAATATTGTTTACCTGTCGGTTAATATTTTTTTCATAGGGATATACATTGGATTCTTGGCTAAAAACTTCGGTGGTAAAACTGTCCCTTCTTTGCTATTTAAAGTCAAAGAGTAAGCTCCTTCAATAGGGATTTCCAGCAGAAATGATAAACGTCTGGCTATAAAGAGAATCGATGCTCAAATAATTAAAAAATATAGGTCTGACCTTTAATAAGATAAGAATATAAAGAAGAAATATATTTAACAAAAATAACAATATTCTGATCCGATTCGGTTGGCAGCCACGACTTTGAAAACAGAATTTTGTTCAAAATTTTCATTCCTGGAAAATAATCTGCCTTATCCTGAGTTTCGCCTGAAAAAAAAACACCCGAAAATTTGTCAACCGCCCATAGTAAAACCACGGAAACCAAAAGTGAAAAGTGAACCGGGAAAATGAAACTCATGATAAGGCTGAATAATTAACTTTTCACATCCACCTATTTAGCTCGCTATAAGCACAAATTTTTCAAACCAGTTGCAGAAGAAAGTATTAAAAATTAATTACAAAAATAAAATCGAAAAACGCTGATGAAGTTACAGATTCCCCATATTCTGAAACAGCCAAAGGAATGAGAATGAAGAATTATTTTTAAAAGACTTTAGGAAAACCTGGCACATCTGGTTTGGCTTGTAGGCGCTGTTTAATCAACGATCTCGCCATTATGCTAGATTCTAATTGTTTCTTAAAAATACTTGACATCCGCATTCGCATCCGCATCCGCGGATGTTAGCTGTTAGATATTCGCATCCGCATTCGCATCCGCGGATGTCTAAAATTCCAAATTCGCAACATCCCTAATATGTACATACTTAACAAAAGGTATTTACGTCAAACCTTTGATTTTTTTATTTTGTTTTGCATTCTTGATGGCCGAACAAAAAATATCGCTTATTAACTAAAATTGCAAAAAATTTTCGTTATTCATGATGTAGATGTATGAAGATTCAGATGTATAAATAGAATCTTAATAACCAATTTGCATGTTATATGCGAGATCAGGTAAGCTAGTTTTTTCACGCATACAGGGTGCCCTCGTCCGATCTTTTCCTCCAAAGGGCAAGTGGATTTTGTGAAAATATATTTTAAGGCAGAAAAATATTCGGAATTTTCCTATGGCCAGCTAATGGGAACTGCTTTGTACATATGTATGTATTTTTGCATTTGAAAACATTTTTTTATCATTTCGGATGCTACTTACATATGTACATACATATACATTATGTATGCACTATATACATACCTATGTACATACAATATACATAGCACCACGCATTTTACGCACTGCTTATTTCAACAACGCTCAGAGGCATTTAGGCGCTTTTACGCTACGCATCGTTTCATTTGAAGTGAAGAAATGTTAGCGAAAACTGGCATTTTTGTGCATCGTTGGTTTTGACGTAACACCTAGGCAGGTTATTACGTCAGTAAATCGGGTGGTAAACGCATCGTAATGGTTAGTGAAAGGGCCGACCAAAGTACATAATCGCGCAAACGATGAAGGGGCAATAGATGCATCAATGACGTCATAACATAAGAGTACATACTCTTGTAGCGAATACGATATGCAGCTACATACCTAACTTTATAAAATGGCCTTGAAATGGAAACGAAATTGGCATTAGGTTTAAAGTTTAACACGTATTAGCGAGCACTGGATTAATATGTATGTGTATGTATGTAAGTTAAGGCAAAATTAAAAGTTAAAGTTAGAGGTTTTGACACTAATAAACCACTAATGAGTTTAAGTAATAGGTTTTAAACAAAAACTAAACAATTCAGATTTTGTTATTTTTGCTTAGAAACTTTAATTTTAACTTTTTAATTTATGTATTTATATTAGTTAGCCATGATCCGGTATACCAATGAATGAAGGCACAATAATGCGCATGCATAAATATGTATTTGTAGATATGTATTTTTATATATGAGGCACTCCTCCTCGTAGTGACTTCCTGAAAATGTCCGATGCTCATCGACACTTGACATTTAACTCTTTATACTATTTATTTAGTAACAAAAATTACGCTCAACAAACGCCTCAGGAGAACACCCACGCACAAAATGGGGGGATCATACAGATGTGTGTATGTAAGTAGGTGCACGTGCCACCGTACACAGCTTGCCACACCCACTCTGAGTGCATCCTATGCAACGAAAATGATTCGAAAACTCAGTCAAAAGGAAAGGGCGCATGTAGGCGGTGCTGAGATTGAAATGAGCAAGCAAAAGCATACATACATATATCAACATGCATCTAGCATATGCCTGTATGTATGTGCATACATTCATTAGATTTGAGCGCGAACCAATGTTTGCGAATAACACCTTAACACTTGTTTAAATCCGTTCTTTTAGAGGATTCTGGGATTTCGCCCTTGGCCCGAACTTGAAGCAGCCGAAATCTAGTCTTGTTCACAGCACTTTAATTTGTAGCCCAATTTTCATGTTTTATATGTATGTATGTATGTTTATCGTTGAAAATATATATTTACATACTACACCGTGCGACAGTACATTTTACACACAAAAACTCTACACACCTGTATACATACACGCGAAGTTAGGGGCCAAATACAGTAAAACGGCGTTTTCAGTTTTTCTCTCTGCGGTCAGGATTTTTTAAATGAACTTTAAAATTTCGAAAATGAGATTTATTCAGAAAAATTTTTTTTTTTAATTCAATATATCAATATTCATAAGTAGGTGTCAAAAAAATAAGAAATTCAGCAGCCATGATTCAATAATGAAAGGTTTTGTAAGAAAAACTTTCTCTCGCTCTAATTTTATCAATGACACTCCCACCCTACTCCTAAAAACAAAAACAGTGATATTTCTTTTCCAAATTTCTTTGCAAGTTTTAAGAACATTTTTAAATTGTTAGTAGTGAAATTTTTACTTTTTAAATTTGAAGAAATGTTTGTTCTGCATTCGCTGGCGCCAACAAGACAAAATGGGTGAGAATCGTTGGACTACAGAAATTCAATGTTAAGAGACGAAATTCCCTTAAATGCCGAAATGTATTTGTCGATATTCGTGGAGACCTCTTGATTCTGCCAAGTCGCTGTAAAGTAAAGCGTTCAATGAGCCAACGAAGGTATTTAGGTATTGTACTCCACGACACAGTCCTGGTGTCTCCGAATGAGATTTTGACGCAATATAACATTGCCAAACCGCATCCATAGGCCCAATCGTCACACGACAGCTCGGTTTAGTCAATGGCGCGATGTAATTGCACACTTAAAAGGTGTACGCACGAGGCGAATGTTGGCTGGCGACCAACTTTATTGCAAGCGATTAGCTGAAAGTAGAATGCAAAGTTGAACAATACAAACGCCTTTTTATGGCGAATATTTTAATATTTTTTTATATTTTGATATTTTTAGTCATTCAAATTTTTTTTCGTGCAACCCGGCGGGAGTTGAACGCAAAAGTTGCCTGAAAAATCGCCTCGTGCGAAAGCCCCATTACGCCACTTCTCATTTGACGATGTAGATCACGTTCCCTATCTCAGTCGTTCAGTAGCTGCGTGCTCTGAGTTCGTCCGGCACCAATCGCCAACTGCGGCTGTGCAAGCCAGTGTTGAATATTTTCCCCAGAACATAAAAAGTGCGACATCAAAGAATTCGAAACAATCGAGCCATAACCGCGAAAGAAACGTAAGCTCCAAATTTTTTTATTTGCCGTTTTTTTGTTTAATAAATATTGCATATTTTCCGCAAACAAATAGCTTATTCATGTCCATCAACTGGCAAACAAATACAACAAAAAAAAAGCTGAAAGTGGACCGTCCATTCTCGAGTTATGCGCCATCTGACGTACGCAAGTTTGGTATAAACATAGAAATATTTATTTTTAATAACAATAGGGGGTTATATTCGATGTAAATAAGCTTGTTTAAAATAAATAATTAAATCAAATTCGTTTTTGTTTTAAAATACCACCATTCACTATTATCCACACGTTTTTATAGAATTTAGCTCCCATTTTAGGAAGTGTGATTGAATTCTTCCCCTTTTTCTTCTGCTTCTAAAAACCATCCCTGTGGGTGGGAGTGCCAAATTTTAGAAAAAAGCTACTTACAAAACCTTTAATAATTGAATCATGTTCAGCAGCATTGAAAATTAATTTAATTTTTTCTTTTTTGGTGCACGAAGTGGTATTTAAAATATCATTTTAAAATTTTCCTTGAATATTCTTGAAATATCCAATATTTATTTCTGAGAAAATTTATTTGAAGGACTAACGTATACACGACCATTAGGATATAAAGGTATTTTCAATACCTTTTCGTCCTTGTGAAGCAAAAGGTTTATGGCCATATTCATAAAAAATACAAATTTTAGATTTATAAAGCAATTAAAGTTTCATTTATTTCCTATGAATCTGGTTGTTAATTTTTACAGATTTTTATTTTTCATTTGTTATCATTGTAAATTTTACGATTTTACTTTAACTTTTAAGCCGATGTGGCAGGATTTAAGATAAAGCTAATAAAATTGTTTTTCACTTTTCCAGAAAGTGATCAACCATTTCTCTATTCACTCCACACAGAGTTGTATTTACAAGCTAGTATTTATTATAAGAATCACCCGAGTTTTACATATTCTATTTCTCAGCTCGGCCAATACTGACCATAAATCCACCTCGCTCTTTAATAGAAATTATGTTCTGGTGATCTCTAGAGGAGCTGTCTTCTCGATGCACTCATCACGCCGCTGTGCTGCAATCACGCCCTCGTACGGCAACTCTGTAAGCTAGCAGTTATCTACGTCACGAATTAAATATCGGCCTTTGTATCGGGTAATGAACTTTTTGTTACTTCCGACCGTGTTATCAACATTTCTCACGACAACGAAGTCCCCTACATTGCAAGTCTTGGTTCTGATATTGTCTTTAAGGGATCTTCTGCTGTCGTATTCTTATTAAGCGGTAATGTAGTTGGATGCGTATTTACTCTTAGTCTCGTCCTTCGTCAACGAGAAGTTTGTCCTGCAAACATTCGATGAATTCGGCAGACACTGTGAATTTAATTGTTTGTGGCGTATTCTACTTAAAGCTATTTCTTCATCCAGTCGTCATGGTTTATTTCTTCAGGCAGTGTACCCAGAATCACCTTTAGTACTCTGTTCACTCTCTCTACCAGCCTGTTAGTCTAAGGGAAGACGACAGAAACTTTAACATAGTTTATATTTCTTTTTAAAAAGAAGACGCTAAATTCGGATGATTCGTCAAAGGAAGTATTCCTCTCCTCCTACTGAGAGCATCGGGATGTCCCATAGAAGCATCCTTTCTGTGTCGTATTTTATGGATAAGGTTTAAAGTTCAAAGCTATGATACTTTGATTCAGTGCTTGGGGTGGTTTTGGAAAAGTACGAAACGGGGAGAAATTCATTATCGTCTTATTGCTGCAGCAGTACGACCCTAAACCCTAAACTACTAGCGTAGCAGTGAAGTGTTGTGACTTTTATCATTAAAGTCGAATTGTGATTCTGTTTTAAACATCATAAATTAGAGATCCTAAAGATATATCCACACTAAAAAAAAAACTTCTCTTAATTGAAGAAAAACAGCAATCAAAATGAAGAAAAATTGGAACGAAATAGCACTACAGAAGTTTTATCCTCTTTTCATGCCCAACATTTCTTCAAAATGATAGATAACATCCACGGTTCCATAATATTTTCGTGTACGTTTTTACACATTCCAAAGAAAAATTACTCATTCGGGAGAATTTTTTACTCATTCGGAAGAATTTTCCATCTTAAAGTATGGAAAATTTTTCTTTGTTCCAGAGATGGATTTTTGGTTCAGTGTATAGCTTCCAAAAATACATTATTAATTTTACTCGTAGATTACATTTTAAGAAATAATGAAGAAAACTTGATTTTGCAAATGTTTATGGGCCCCAAGTAAGCTTTCAAACAAGGAGGTGTAATCACAAAGTTTTCTCTTTTGAATGGGGACCAACCCGGACTAATATTGTCGTACTTACATACATACATACTTATAGAAATGTATATATGTATATGCATACATACAGCTGCGTTTCTCTACCTCTCAGCTTTAGATGCAGTTAAACTCAATCTTTACCAATAACATTTGCAACAGCAGCGCATCTACATACTACCAACAATTTTAGTTTTGTTGGGCTTAATTTTTTCTTTTTGTTTGCCTTCGAAACGTGGGCGTTTTGGCGTTTGTTGGCGGCGCACTTTCCGTTACTTAGTTTACGGCTTGGTTGTACTGCGTGTTAACGACTGCAGCGACAACTCGAGGGACTTTAACTTTTACTAACATCCTTGCATACACACATACGAACAGGCATACATACATACATCGTTTGCTTTGCATTAGCAAGCTGCGTGATGACATAAGCAACAGCAAGCCAAGCAAAAACCAGGCGAGTAAGTTCAAAAACTTTCCTCTGATAAGCGTGCATGGATTTGTGCAAGTGTAGGTAAGGTGTATAAATACATGAATGAGTGAAATCGGACCGTAACCACGCCCACTTCGTTCATAACAGTATTTTCGAAAAATGCAAAAACTACGATATTTCAGTAATTATTGGATCTAAATTGTTAAAAATTAGTATGTGAAGTCAAATTTTGATAAAAATAGTATTATTATGAAACTTTTGGAAAATGGGCGTGACCCCGCCCACTTATGATGAAATGCTGTATCTCAGTAGCCGCTTCACCAATCCTTCCCAGACTCGGTATGAGCCCTGCCTAGGGCCTAACTAAGAAATCTTTTGAAAAACTTTGAAATCGGGCAATAACCACGCCCACCTCCCATCTAACGGTAATTTACAGAAACACGAAAACTGCGAAAAATCAGTAGCTACTGAAGCTAATTGACTCGCAATCGATAATTACAATAACCACTTAGCACACACAATTACATTATTATACATTTTTGGATAATGGGCGTGGCGCCGCCCTCTTATGACCACAAATGTGTCTCGGTAACTGATTCATCAATTTCTAGGAAATTCGGTGCACTTAATAACCTTAGTACAAGGTAGAAATTTGTTGAAAATTATTCAAATCGGACTAAAGTTACACCCACTTGCCGTATAGCGGTAAATTTCAGACACCCAAAATCTTCGATATTTCAATAACTGAGGACGCTAATTTACTTCAAATTAATAGTTACAACAATCTCTTAGCAATAAATAAGACTGCTATAGACTTTTGGGAATGGGGCGTGGCACTGCCCACTTTATGAAAGGTGTATCTCGATAACCACTTTATAGATTTCTACCAAACTTGGTTCAATTATTTCATTAACTTTAATTCAGCATATTATCGAAAACATTTTAAATCGAGAAAAATCCCCCTGCTTATCATGCAAATTTAGTTTAGGGAAAGTTGAAACGATGATATTTGATACCTGCGCCGGATATATAAAGTTCGGTTTCGCCCGAACTTATACCTCTTTACTTGTTCTTAATTGCAGTCGGTGTCATCAGACAAAAGCAAACTTTCCGTTCCTGAAAAGTTTTTCTTGCGCTCAGCCAATTAATTTTGTGGCCAGTGACGTATACTTTTCGTTTTCCTTGAAACTAAAAAAGTCAGATGCTTTCATTTTGTAAACATTCAATTTCGGCTCGCACTTTTTAGCAGCTTTTAAAGTGTATAACCAGTAATTTTCTATTAAGCTAAAACATCTGTCGTAACTATGGCCAGATACGAACGATTTTTGCAATTCTGACCTCCACAAGCCTTGCATTAGCAGTTTATGGACTTAAGCCGGCTTGTATGTATTACCATTTATGGAATTCTAAAAATATGTATTTCTAAAGTCTCCAAGGTATATTTTTTGAATTTTACTACATTAATATCATGTTGAAATAAAAGATTAAACTTACGTCTAAGCCTGTAATTCAGGCATAAATACAGGCTTAGGGATGCCGGATATTAGGGACGGCCAATATGCCAAAAAAAAGGATGGTAACAAGACACGCATCATAAATACTCAATATAAATACTCAAGAAAGCGATATTTAACCCTTAAAATGTATATGGTTGTAAAAAGAACCCCAGGTATAGGGAACTTTATAATAAATTTTATTTTATTATTAACCGGATGAAATTAAGCCCATCAAATGTCGAGGAAAAGGCCAAATTATTGCAGACTTAGAAGACAATTTTTCAGAAAAATTCCAGTGCTTAAAAAACTGCAATAAGTTTTATTTCACTTACTTTTGCTTATGCTTTTGCTTTGAAACAAGACAACAGTCGCAGTCAAAGCACAAGCATAAACCTATTGCCGAGAAATGCAAAATGAAAATTTTCATTTTGATTTGGTTTTGCGTCACAAGTCGAAATAGTTCCCACAATGAGTCTCTGTGTCTCTATCTATATTCTTTTCTTTATAATTCCGTTATATTAATCTTTCTTTCTCTATCTCCATTTTTACTTTTATCGGTATCCTCATCCTCATCTTTTTTTTTAATATGTATCTTTATTTTTACCTTTATGTTTATAATATTCTTCATCTACATATACCCTTATATAAGTAAAGTGTTTAAATTTACTTTGTAGGAGAGCCCAAGAGGGGATTCAAGGATTTACTCGAGCGCGTCAGAATAACATATGGGGTATACCCTGCATACTGTTAAGTACCTTTGACAAATCTAAGCCGTCTATGTAGAGCCGTGCGCATAGGAGAGCTGATCAGTATAGTAAACAAGTAATTTTTAGCAAAAAAAACCGACTTCAACTCTCATATAAAAATATATATATATATATATCTCATGATCCACTTATCAGATCTTAACAAGATTAGTATGGGACCACCTCTAAGACACTACCTTTCTGATGCAAAAAGAATTATTGAAATCGGTTGACGTGGTCCAAAGTTATGCGGTAACATACATTAAAAAAAAATAAAAAAATATTCCGACGAACTGATAACCTCCTCCTTTTTTGGAAGTCGGTTAAAAAGAACTTATAGGTAGATTTACTCGAGCCCGTCAGATTGGGAAATAGTGGGTTAATTACATGCTGAAAAGTGTTCATTTTAATGTTTAATAATCTGACGATTTGAGCGTGACGCAAGGGATTTGGAGGGTCGCAAACTTGCAAAAAAAAAACACGTTACCTGGACATTCTCGAGCGCGGTCAATTTTTTTTTATTATGAAGCATACAACTGAAGGATAACGGGAAGTATATAATCTGACGATTTCCAAAAGCCGGATTGACGAAAACCGTCAACAAAGATTGTCGTGTGCACTTGCTGTTTTTTCAAAACTTCTACAGATTTTTCTACGAAATTTGTTATTTTTTGATTTGTTTGCTGCTTTCCGTTCATATTATTTGTCACAATCATATGACTGTAAGTCTACCCAGCGGACCAAAAGCTCGCAAATGATACCAGTTGCGAGTGAAATGTGAGAATTAACCCAAACAAACTCTTACTAAAGGCTAGTGAGTTGCTTCGCTGTATATGTACATAAGTACGTGCATTTGCGAATCAAAAAATGTATCTAAATTTGAGCTAGGCGACGAAATTACATGTATAATTAAGTGCGTCTTCGATTTCGATTAATTGAATCCCAGTTTCAAAATAGTTTGAATTAGGACTGAAATAATCGTAAATCGAAGGAGTATTAGATTAAAATTATATTAGGAAAAATTAGTAGCACATGATGTAACTTTTAGCTCAACAAATATCAGTTAAAAATTACTTTTTTAACTTATGTATGTGAATTTTACTCATTTCATAGCCAAAATCACTAGACATAAGAATTTGTATGTAAGAAAAACGCGCATCTTTGCAGATATAATATTGAATACGGCAACCTTAAGTTTACTTATACATGAAAATATGTTAAACTCCGCTCCTTGCTTGCTCACTCTTTATATAAGTAATATAAAGTATAGTATCACGCAATCATGGGCGATCAAACCACTCGTGGTGTTACATGAAATATAACCTTTGAAATTTTACTAACTAGCACCTTGTTTATACCGACAAATTTAGATAAAGGTATTTATTTAAATCTTATTCTTAAACCGCTTATTACCACGTTTTTGTTAAATTAATACCATGTGCATACATTTAAGAAGTACCATTTCCATCCCAACCGTTTCCGTGTGCATCATTTCCATTGAATTTTCCAATTTACTCCCAACCAACGAACTGCCGCTAAAGAAGATTCATTTCAAAAATGAGCAGATCGGATTTCCCAATTATAATTTTCCGCAGCCTAGAAACGTGAGCAATCAGATCCATTCGATCTGTTTTAGCGTCATTTTAGTTCAGCTTTATTGGGGTCCCGCTGACCGAAAGCATCGGTGAACCGAGTCAAGATTTTGAATGTCAGATCTAGCTCAGGCACGGATGATTAAAATACCATACAGCGCTAGAGCCGGCCATTCAATGAAGATCCATCTAAGCCATGACTGGTCAAGCTCTATTTAGGTATATCACAGTAAAGGAAACATACATACATACGCCAAGAGAGTTTTCCTTAACACAGACTTTTCATTATCTAGCCTTGTTTAGGTATTGTCCAAAAATATGAATATATGAAAATTATTCAAGTTTGGATGCGAATTAGCCTTCCTTCGCACGATAGACATGAATAAAATGTAGTAATCTAGTAAAAAAAGAAAGTGGACAGCAACTAAACATCGATTACTCGCCACCGACGCATCGAACGCGTGTAATATACATATGTACATATATACATACCGTGATTTGACTACATAAATACAATCACGGCCGAGCAAGGATGTACTAATATTAAAGAAGAGTCGGATCCAGATTAAAACAGATATCAAAAAGAACGAGCAACAAAACTTGTGGAAAAAAGCAATGCAATTCATAGAGCTTTCGGTCGCATACCAAAGCTCTGTAGCCATTTGTTGCGAATGCTTTGGCTAAGGGACCGCAGCACTGCTGCAGCGCAATGTTTCTTACTGCGATTTGTTTTGCTCGCAGATTCTTTTTAGGGCATCGAGAGGGTGTGGTTCAACGTCGGAGCTTCAACAATCATAGCGAAGGGAAAGCTAACACGAATACCAACCAACGTCACAAAGCAGCGTGCGAACTTATAACGAAAGAAGCAGTATTCCTGTGAATCCTTAACAATAGTGGGAATAACATAATTTTTCCCACATCGGGTAATAAACGAATCGCAGCATGGCGTCTATACGTTGCATGCACTGTTCGTATTGAAATTTTAAAGGAATTACAGAAGTGCATATACCCAGGAATTAAAAACAAGTCACATACTAATGTATAAAAAATACAACGCAAAATGAAAGTAAACAAAAAAAAATGCACGTACAATGTATGTACAAACAAATAGCATCTTACAGTGCTCTTTACACTTTCGATCCACTCCCTCTGCTTTTCTACCAACTGTAGGTCACATGGGAATAACTTATAAATAGATGAGCATAGGACTTATGCATATTTGCAAGCATGTGCTCAAAGAAGTGCGTCATTAATGCTGCAGCTGCAAACAAAAACATTGCCATAGTAAAGAAAAAGCTCTACCGAGTGAGCACTGAATTTTATGAATGAAAAAGCTTTGAGGAGTGGTTGCCGAAGTAGTGCATATATGTACATACATATATGTATATACATTAGGGCGGGTCGAAAAACACAAAATATATGATACGAAAATTATACACGTCTTAACGGGTGGTAGTATTTTAATCCCTTATTTTTATACCCGAGCGCACTTGTGCACAAGGGATATTAATTTTGTTCACATAACGGTTGTTTGTAACAGCCAAAACGAATCGAGATAGATATAGACAAATGTATACATAAATGCTCAGAATGAATAGAGAAATCGATTAAGCCATGTCTGTCTGTCCGTCCGTCTGTCCGTCTGTCCGTCCGTCCGTGTACACGATAACTCGAGCAAAAATTGAGATATCTCAACGAAATTTGGTATGTAGGTTTCCGTTAAGCCAAGGTAGGTTGGTATTGAAAATGGGCGAAATCGGACTGTAACCACGCCCACTTCCCATATAACGGTAATTTCTAGAAATACGAAAACTGCGGTATTTTAGTAACTACTGAAGATAATTCACTCAAAATAGATATTTACAATAATTTTTAGACGAAAAATAAGAATATTATAAATTTTTGGAAAATGGGCGTAGCCACGCCCACTTATGGTTACATGTGTATATCTTGGTAACTGCTGCACCAATTTCTTCCAAACTTGGCAAAGTTGTTGGCCTTGATACAGCACACTAAATGGCCGAAAATTTAAAAAATCTGACAAAATCCACGCCCACATCCCATATAACGGTAATTTTCGGAAATACGAAAACTGCGATATTTTAGTAACTACTGAAGATTATTCACTCAGAATTGATATTTACAACAATTTTTAGACGAAAAATAAGAATATTATAAATTTTTGGAAAATGGGCGTGGCACCGCCCACTTATGATCACATATATGTATATCGGTAACCGTTCTACCAATTTGTACCAAACTCGATATTTTTATTGCGCTTGCTTTTATGTGCAAAACGTTGAAAATTATTGAAATCGGACTAAAATTACGGCCGCTTTTCATATAACGGTAAATTTCAGAAATGCTTGAAACTGCAATATTTCGAAATTTAAGGACGCTAATTTACTCAAAATTGATACACCCCGGCTTACCATCTAGCGGAAGGTTTCGGAAAGGTGAAAAAACATATACTTAATACTTGCGCCGGGTATTTAATGTTCGGCTCCGCCCGAACTTAGACTTTCTTACTTGTTGAAAATAAATCCTGGTTCTCTGCGATAATATCTTTAGTCTGCGTAATGAGCTTAAATATTTAATTGAAAATAAGAGTGGGAACACCCTATTATTTCAAATTTTTACAACGACTTTTTTAGAACAAATCCGGAGCTTATTTCCTATCATAAAGTCATAAAAATAAATAAATTGGGCAAATTAAAGGTAAGTAGCATCAATATTTTAATCAATTAATCTTTATTTACTACTTAATTTTTTAATTTAATTCACTGCCTCCCGATTTGTGATAACTAGGCATTGAACAACCGGCTCTAAATGTGGTTTTTTTTCGAGCTGTAGATGCCGCCCGGGTAACACCACCTTCACAGGCAAAAGGATAAGTAATATACAATAAGGAATTTTGTCTGCCAGATATACTTTTTATCAGTGTACTTGCACTACATTCGCATTCGAAAAACTTCGGCATTGATTATTAAAATCAATGCACAAGCACCGCGGTTGCGAATGCAAATATTCGCAAGAACACTTTTATGAACACAACCGAGATGTTTTTTTACTGTGACTCCCTTCTCTCGCCAGAAAAAAAAAACCTAAAGCATTCTGCCTGCATTTTTTGCAAGCAGTGGAGTTCCACAAACAAGTAAAATAAAAATAAATCAAGTATTTGAACAATTTTAGCCTTAAAATGTTTTTTAGGCGAAAAAGTTCCGAAATTACTCTTTTTTTCATTGTCACTCGCAAAAATCATAATTGTGTTTGAAAAGTCTTCAAATAGAATGTTCATATTAAAGGCAATAGACATTGGCATCATATACAACATATCTGTGTAAAGTTTCATGAGTGTGCCACCAAATTATAAAAAAAATGGCCGCATGTACAACATCTGTCGCAGCTATTTTGTAATTTTGAAATTTTACAATTTTTTTTAATTTTAACAATTTAAGATAGATGAAAATGTTAAAATTAAACGGTGAGAATGTTCTTCTTGCCAAAACGAATGAATCTGGTGTAATAAAATAAAAGTAGTGTGTCACCAAATGAAAAAAACGTACATTGAGTAAAATATAACTATGATTGTAGAAACTAAAATTCCAATTATAAAATTTTTATTGGCACACTGAAATTCATTTTAAAATTGTTATATACATGAAGTAGGTAATATACATATGTATATGTGCATAAGGTATAGTGTGTAAAGATCTCCCATGCTGATATTCCATTACCTTTAAATAATATAACTTTTAGCGTGTTAGCTGACTGTGTGTGGTGCTACTAGGCGTATACGTTACATACACAACTACGGGAATCAGTGTGACCGCGGGCTTGTGAAAAATTGTAGCAGAACAAAGACTTAAAATGTATCAATATGTATGACTTTTTTCATTTAATTTTCAAAGCATCAATATGGAATAAAACCAGTAATTTTTACGAAAAACCATTTTCCAAAACAATTTAACATTTTTTGCACGACCAAGTAGAAATTATTTCCCGAAGCGATTTGCGTAATTTCAGTTGCAGTTACACTTTACAATTTTCATTGCCGAAAGTGATTTCTGCAAATCTGCAAAAGGACTTGCTGACCTTTACACGGGAAAGTAGACTTTCGGTTTCGCATTTTGACAGCAAAATGTGTAGAAAAAGAGCTAGCATTGCCTCGTTCAACCACACCTTTAGTCTGGTAAACTATGTATGTTTATCAACAGCTGATTCGTAGCTTTTTTCCTATAAAAAACAAATAAATTGTAACAAAAAATTTAAGTAATTTTATTTACTCAAATGCGTTATGCCTTTCGGCAGCGGGCGGATTCAAAATTGTATGAATATCGTACAGCTGATTGCAGTTTACCAACTACCAGAAAAATTCTCAAGCTTCCACCACGATAATTCGGTAACCGATAAACCGATACTAAAATAATTTTACACAAACAAAATACTTGGGGGAAAATTTACCGCAAAACTCCACAGGCAAACACCGATGGCCTATCAACTGTCACTTTGAGAGCAGTATGATTGCAAGTTTTTGTGTGTGGGCACTTTAATGTCTTGATATGTATAAGTATAAGTAATAACATTCTCTCAATTTCGGTGTTTAAAAACATTTAAGTCTTAAAAAAACTTGCTGAATAACTTCCTAAAACGTTATCACAAATAATCGAATAGGGAACAGATTCTTATTTTGATTTAATATTAATATTTCATCGATGTTACCACAAGCACGCTTTCTTTCAAGTGAAAATATAGCTGTCAAACTATCAAATTGCCTGCAATAGATGTCAAGCAATAAGCGCTGCCATATATTGCAGCCCATGAAAAATAGGCGTTATCCATTGGATATATATTTTGTGACATGGTTATCACGACATTGGTGTTTGCCTGTGAAAACAGGGCCTTACCGAGCACCGAATTACCGAGTACCAAGCCCAAATTTTTGTTATTGAACATATCGAAAATAAAAAAAATGCAACGCTATGATACTGTTCGTTTATTCGCATTTTGACGTTTTTCGTCATGGGCCATGAATCACAATACATGAAAGGTTCGTTCAGTGAACGACAATGAACTTTCGGATGTACGTTGCCACAGGGGCACATGTTTTGTAATGCATACAAATTTACAAATTTTTTTCATTTGTATTTGGAAAAGTATCAAAATTAAAAAAAAGTATCTCTAAAATTCATCGAAAAATTTATTCACTTTTGACCCACTTGGATCAAAACGGTCACACTGACGGGAATGCATATGAGCACGAGTTGATATTTTTACTTTTTTTTATCTTTTTTAAGATGGAATCTTGGTATTTATGCATGGTGGTAGATAAGTATGCCATCATTTTGGATCGAAAACACGTTTTGTCGAAAAGCGTTACAACCCGTGAGATTTACTTATATAAATATATACAACCACATATATACACAAAAGATGTTTTTATGCGCTGATGACGTATGTTGTACATTTTTCAGCCCGATATGCTTGTAGAGCTTAAAAGCTCTATAGTTACAAAGCACTGTCGTATAATTACAAATAATTCACTATTTAACAAGGTGAAGTTGCTATAAAAGCTTTTGAAAGCATTATATGTCAGAAAAGTTCTTGTCCAAGATACATCCAGAATTACAGGGTGAATACAAAACTCGTATAAAAACATATATGACAATAGGTCAAATTGTCCCTTTTTTCAGTGCGGTTTTTAAAATTTGTTAAATGCCATAATAAACAAATTTTTGCTATTAGAAATACTCTAAAACTTCCAAAAATTCATTTTGTTTTTGGAAAGTAAAAAGGCCACCTTGAGAGCATTCCAGTTTGAAAAAATAAAATAAAAAATTCACAAAAATAGTTTTGCTTGTGCAGTTGCAAGTGCATTTTGTGGAAATTGTGCCAATATATGTACTTAGTACTAGCAAATAATTGGTACACGACATGAAGACACACATCCTCCGTAATCAGTAGGTTTTTTTGTATTTTCGTGTTAGTTCCGGGCAAATAAGCGCAAGAAATGCTCTTACAAAAGTCCATAAACAGCCCCAAAACCACGGGAACTCAAAAAACCCATTTTCATGCCCGAAACTCTGATAATTTGACAGTTTTCGGCAAAATAGTCCGGGCGATCTCGGACTAGTGAGAAACAAAAATTACTCTCTCAAAGTGTACACACTGCTAATAACATTTGTTAGAAAAATGAGAGTCGTGTATGAAAGACTCGGTCCATATCCCCAAAATGCAGTATTGTGGGGCGTAAGTAATCTTTAAAAAAAACCCCAACTATTCCATCGTTTTCAGCGTTAAAATTTGGTATGCATAGAAACCACATTGGTTTTCTGCAAAAAAAATGACCTTAGTTATCGAAGAATCCTTTCACACGAAGTTTCGAAATTAGTGAAAAATTAAAACTACAAGCGCCCGTAGCGACCTCTAAATTTAATGTTTTCAAGCCCGTCTTGGAGCAGGCACCTTCTTTTTTGTCATATGTATGTTCGAAATCTCACGGCTTATCGGAGATCCATAAACTTTTTGAAGTGAATCTTCTTTAGCGTCGGTTGGTTGGTTGGGAGTAAATTGGCAATTTCAACGGAAATTGCACACGGAAATGGTGCAACGAAAATGGTTGGGGATGAAACAAGTGCTTCTTGAGTGTATGCATATGGTATTAATTTAACAAAAATTTGCTAATAAAAGGTTAAAGAATAACACTTAGAAAAAGACCAATACAAGAATGAAACGTGGAATTTTCAACATTTTCAAAAGCTTATATTTCGAAAACTATTGAACCGATTTTCTAAATATGGACACAGTTGGGAAGGTGATTGAAGTGCCTTTCATTCAATATAATATCCATGTATTTAATGTAAACAGTTTTTGAGAAAAAGTAAAAAAGCGAAATTATGGCAATTTTCTTATAAAAATGTATGTTTTTCGTAAAAAAATACGCAATTAACTATATTACCAAATATGTTTATCGGAAAGACCATAAAAATACCTTTCCACGTTTAGACCCCCCTAGCGCCGCCCCTGTCAATTTGCACAAAAAAAAAGTTTGCCGTTAAACTCAGCAGAAAGGGTTGCACCACGCCCACGTTTTCTTTTTTCTCTAGCTCAAGGGTCGGTATTCTTTAGGTATGCCGACAAAGAGGAGGATGAGGATACCGATAAAAGTTAAGATGAAGATAGGGGAAGAAAGATTAAAATAAAGGTAATTAAAGAGGAAAGAATATATAGAGTGTCACAGAGACTCAATCTGGAAACTATTTTGGGACTTTAGAGATTTTCGGGATTCTTGGGACTCATCGATAAAATAATCGATTTTTCATCGATATTTTTATCGATTTTGTTATCGATATTTATCGATTTTGTTATCGATATTTATCGATTTTGTTATCGACACTTTTATAGATTTTTTATCGATTTTGTTATCGATATTTATCGATTTGGTTACGGATATTTTTATCGACTTTATTATCGATTTTTTTATGGATATTTTTATCATTTTTTTATCGATATTTTTATCAATTTTGTAATGGATATTTTTATCGAGTTTCTAATAGATTTTGCTACCAATATTTTATAGATGTTGCTATCGAAATTTTTATCGAATTTTTCATCGATTTTGTTATTGATATTTTTATCGGTTTTGTTATCGATATTTTATTGGATGTTACTATCGATTTGGTTATCGAGAGAGTATATAAAGATAAAATTTAAGATACTGGAAAACAGAGTAACATAAATGTAATTGGAACGAACAGGGGTAGAGGTAGGGAACTAGATAGAAAAAAGACAAAAAATATACATTAGGGTGGTCCAAAAACAGTAAAGTCGGAATTGTAATGCTCTCACCCCCTAGGATTGTACTATATCGAAAAATGTATACCCCCATTTTTTTTTTTTTTTTTGAAGTCAAAAAATATTTAGAGGTCGCTCAAAGAGCTCAAAGTTTTCCATGTACTTTTATATGGGAAAATTAAAATTTTTCGTAGAAATGGTATAGAATTCTTGAAAGTCAATATTTTTCTATTGGAAAACTCTGGTTCTCTTCAGGAGACTTTCAATAATAATACCCAATTGTTTATTTAACCACTTTTTAATACTAACGATTTTTTATTGGTCACTCCATTGCATTTTTTGGGGGTTCTGTGGGATTTGAGCGGACCTATAAATTACAGTTGCGATGAAAAACAGAGTTTTCTGGTAGAAAAATATGGATTTTTAACTATTCTATACCATTTCTACGAAAAGTTGTTTTTTTTCATATAAAATACATGGAAAACATTGGGCGCTTTGAGCGACCTCTAAATATTTTTTGATTTCATAATAAAAAATAAGGGTATATTTTTTCGGTATAGAACAATCCTAGGGGGTGGGAGCATAAAAATTCCGATTTTACTTTTTCACATGCATTTTTGGACCACCCTAAGATAAGATTGTAAGATAAAAAAATTAAATTTGCATAATATTTGCTTATAAGAAGCATTTTACCATCTTGATATATTTTCTGAAATAGTATACAAGTATTTACACAAATAACTAAGTGACTTAAGCTGTCGGCGAAATTTGCAAATTCTTACAATATACATACATATGTACATATTTATGTATGTGTGTATGCTGATGTTAACACATCTCAAATTTTTTGAAACCAAAATTTTATTTGCCATTGGCCTTTTGCCAAGCCTTTTTAGATTATTATTTTTTATTTGTTGTTAGAAAGGGTTGACCCATATCATAGATGCGGTGGACAAAAAATCAGTACAAAATACATAGATACATATGTACATACTTCCGAAAGACGGTAAGAATAAGAAGTAAATTTCTTGGGGTCAAAGAGTAACTGTTTTCACTAACTAAAAAATAGTCATGCCGAAGAAAACATTCAGCAGCTTTTCAGTACTTCCATAGCATAAAAGAAATTAAAGAAACCAAATCAAAATTGCAAACCCTAATTATAATTATGTTATCTGTGCATTAAATAATCTTACTTGATACTTTTTCTTGGATTTGTAGCTATTTAGAAGCTATACTGTACGGATCCATATCATCAGCTTCTGCTTACCTGAAAGAAAAAAGAAAAAGTAAAAGCGATTAGGAAAATTTCACATGTTCTACACTCTGTCGATATTATAACTAAGTATCTCATAATTCGCGATTGCTTTAGAAAGACTCATGCAAGGTTAATAAAATGTTTGTAAAAATGAAATTAAATTAGATATAGTTAAGGCGTTTATTTTAAACTTTTACTGTAATTTTTGAATCTGTAGAAAGCAGTACACATCCTTGTTTAGCAACTATATCACCGTTCGAGATAACTAGTTATTGCGTGGTATGTATGATTACAAATTTTTCCAATAAATTCAAAAAAAAATGTTATTTTTTAATTAGGCCTTCCCTATCTTTTACGAATATTACAATTTTTGTCCATATTGTTTATCAAATTTTTAATCATATCCACAGCAATATCATTCAAAGCGCTTCAAACTCCTTCTGACTAGTACTTATCAAAGGTCATTAATTACCAGAAACACGTGGTGCCCAACATCCTCTTTTGTGTTCCACCTTGACTTTTTGGCCCTTATTACATAAACAGCGTCAATTGTTTGTTGAAATACCCATTCTTCTTCCCGTTTTATTTGCTAACACGGTAAGGTATGCCCTTGACTGCTCATGCTTGCTCAACAGAGAGCCAGAAGAGGTGTTCCCTTGCAATTGAAAGCGTCCCACACCAGAAGAATTTCCGCATTGAATTCACTTAAACGATTTCAATGTTCTGATAACAATCTGGACAATCCAGAGTGGATATTTTTAAGCAAAAAAAAAAAATTATAATAAATAACACTGGTCGACGGCCAAAATTTACCAGAGACGCCGTTATGAAATTCGTATGTAAAATCACCCCCTGATTCCGAAAATCAAGGTTATTTTTAATTTTATGGTACCGTTTTTGAGATATTTGCAATTTACCGTTTTTGCAAAAAAAAAAAAAAAATGGGTCCACTTAATCATATATATCTCAAGAACGAATTAAGCAATTCCAAAACGTTTGAAGCTTTAAAAGGTAATAAAATTTTCTATAAACTGTGCATACAACACTTTTTGCTAGGCCCTGTAGATTCAAAGATAACGAACAATCATTACCGATTTTTTCAATTTTTTTTGTAAAAATATAAAAAAAATTGTACTTTGCGGGGAAGGATCTCGAAAACCTTTTATTTTTTTGCAGATTTTTTTTTTTCTCCCTAAGCTCTGTTGTATTACAAAAAAAATAAGCTATCATCGAAGAAAATCGATGCAAAACTACGTAAGTTATAAGCGATCAAATAAAAATACCCAGGTTGCGCAACTTCAATGTATGTACCTATACATACATACATATATTAAAGGTATAAAGTGCAAGTGAGATATTATCCGGATAAACGAATAACACCATAACAATGATAACACTTTTTCTTTAAATAAATCAAATTGTACTTTTAATACTCGAATTGTATTATAGTAGGTAGAGTGGTTGCATCGAAAGGAAGAGTGGTTGGGTTCGAAACCTGCTGTAGGCATGTAGTTATAAACATGTATTTCCGTCAGTTATGGGTAAGTATGCAGGTAGATTTTCAAAATTATAAGACAGAAAATTTCTAAAGCCTACATCTAAAACAGGTAGTATTTCCTTTTCCCGGCTTGTTATAAAAAGGAACCTTTCTGTCTAGGTAAGATTTGATTTTTTCAATTTTATTCTTGTTCCGAGTATAAATATGAGTTAATGCGCTTTGAAACTTCATAACATCTTCAAGGCTCGCCGGAGATAGTTCAGTTCATAAGTCTAATTTCAAAACCGTGATTTATTAAAAAAAATAAAATGAGTAAAAGGACGCGAGAATTTGAGTGTAATAAGGATCCAGATATGTTCTGTTTCATGCGTGGCCAATATACTATCATAAGGCGACGACGAGTGTTCTCAGATCATATCAAAACTTTATACTCCAAGTATTTTGGAATTGAGCCTAAAAATGCTGAAAAACCATGGACACCGAACACTTTGTGTACATCGTGTCGAGTAGAATTGATTCAGTGGGAATCAGGACAACAAACAAAATTTGATACACCAATGATATGGAGAGAACCTACTTGCCATTCAATAGAGTGTTATATTTGTCAAACAAAAGTACTTGGCGTTGGAAGATCAAGAGGAGTAACCTATGCTAGCGTACCTACAGTGACATTACCAGTACTACATTCAACGGCAGTTGCGGATCCAGTTCCATTGTCAACAGTAACATCTGAGTGCGGGGGATCAAGTTGTACTGAATTTCGCATGGAAAACGAAAGAAACGTTCTGTCACAAGCACAACTTAATGATTGGATAAGAGATTTGGAACTATCCAAGGAAAAGGCCGAGATCCACACTTCTCGTATGCAACAATTTAAATTTGTGTCATCCGATGTTAAGGTGACATATAGTAGAACTCGTCACGAACCATTTTCCAAACACTATACCAAGAAAGACAGTATATGCTACTGCAACGACATCCCTGGTTTATTCAAAGAGTTTGGTCAAACATATGATTCAAAAGAGTGGCGATTGTTCATAGACGGCAATAAACTGAGTTTGAAGGCTGTATTATTGCATATTGGTAACAAAAAGCCTTCTATCCCGATTGCACATGCAGTAAATACAAAGGAAACCTACGAGGAAATGCAAAAAATACTCAAATTTATCAAATATGAAGAGCATGATTGGAAAATATGTTCTGATCTCAAAGTCGTTGCAATGCTATGCGTTCTACAAAGTGGCTACACCAAGCACTGCTGCTTCCTCTGCAAGTGGGATAGCCGAGCTCGTAAGGACCACTACGTCAGAAAGGATTGGCCGGAAAGAGTCGAGTTTACCGTTGGTGTGGATAACATCAAATACACCCCTCTTGTCAAGAAAGAGAAAATCATACTTCCACCCTTACACATCAAGCTCGGTCTCATTAAAAACTTTGTTAAGGCTTTGGAAAAAGAAGGCGAAGCATTCGACTATTTGAAAACAGTTTTTCCAGATATTTCTCAAGCCAAGATAAAGGAAGGTATTTTTGTTGGACCACAAATAAGAAAGTTGATCAACAATAATCAATTCAAAGGACTACTCTCATCAGTTGAGGCAGCAGCGTGGGAATCCTTTGAAAAGGTCGTTGCTTCTTTTCTCGGTAGACACAAAAGCCCTAACTACGAGCAGATAGTGAACGACCTAATCAATAATTATGCGAAAATGGGCGTAAATATGTCTTTAAAAATTCACTTTCTCCACTCACATTTGAGCTTTTTTCCGGCAAATCTTGGCGACGAAAGTGATGAACATGGCGAAAGGTTTCATCAG
>NW_023458564.1:4060185-4175449 GCF_013731165.1 Rhagoletis pomonella | reverse complement strand
GTTTTCGACATCATGCATATAACATGTGATCGATAAAGCAGTCGTTGTACTTAACCAGAGCTTCTACCTCCGATTAGTGTTAATCAGACATTGAACAACCGGCCCTAAGTGAGACTGTGTGCGTTAAATGCACTGCTCAGCTGCCGCTCTTCGTATACGTGTGAAACACACACGTGCTTAGAGAGCGCTCAGTGAGCTATGGCATGCCGACCACTGCTTTAGTTAGGGCCGGTTGTTCAATGTCTGATTTGCACAAATCAGAGGTAGAAGCTCCGGTTAAATACAACGACTGCTTTATCGATCACATGTTATAAGCATGGTGTCAAAAACGTCGATAATGATGTTTAACCGGTGAGTAGTGATAACCAGACATGGAACAACCGGCCCTTAGGGCCCTTAGGAGGTAGAAGTCTATCATAAACAGGGTTGCCATTAACTAAAAAAAGTATTTACCATCCACTTGAAAAAAATTTACAAAATCTGGAAAATATCTACCAATAACTTTTTTCAGCTATTTAAAAAAAAAACTACAGTTCAGTTCTATTTCAATAGAAATTAAAATTTTTTATTAAGGAACTTTTTATTTAACTATTGATAGGATATTTAAGATCATATTAATGGCATCTTCTCGGTTTCCTTTAACCAAATGCGAAAGTGATGAAACTAAAGGCAACAACGAAACTCCATCATTTGAAACAAAAAAACTTCAACTGGATTTATTATAGTCAAATACGGTGACTCAAAAACCCCCTTGGTGATTTTTTTTAGTATTCACAATGTTCTTCAAGTTTTTTATTTATTTTTTGCTCTTTTTGTTTGTATATGGATATTGTTTGCGATTTTACCAAACCCATAAACATCGAGGATTCATGCTATATACAACATTTAGAATAATTCCAAAAGTTTTCGTCTAAATTTCAAGTTCTTTAATCTGAATTTCGGCAAGCAGTTTTTATAGTCCATTGACTTTTAATATAGCCATCAATGTGTAGCTAAGAATTCCCGTTGAGTTTTTTGCTGTCGGTCTTATGTGGTTTTTTCATTTAACAATTGCTATTTATAAAAACTGGGGTTAATTTTTATTAATTTTTTTTGCGAACGATCAAAATGTGTAATTACGTACCTGTCCATTTTTTCTTTTTATTCATAGAATCATTTAAAATATTTAGGCAATCAAGAGCTCCTCAGAATTCCCGTAAAATGAGTTTCGAAAGGATCACGATATGTTCGCCTTTTACCGATATACATATGTACATAAAAGTAAAGTGTGTAAAAGTGTGCAGTAAAGCGCTCGAAAATTAATGCGATAAAGAAGAATTTACCTTTTTACCATCCCAAATTTTTTCTACCAATTTTGGTAATAATTTACCAAAATGACAACTCTGATCATAAACTTTCTTTCTCCCTTTAAATATAAACAATTTCCAAAACTACAGCACTCAAGAGGAAATAAATTGGCTCTTTGGATGAGCGAAAAATTGCGACAATTACAAGAATGCCCAGATAGCGTAGATTCAAAGGGCTCTCTATACAGCGAACAACAAAATTTTCAAGTGTTTTGTCTAATTAATTACTTGATTGATGCTAAAATGTGCGTTGTTGTGTGTTGGCAGCCAAGTTGAGCACATTAAATACGGTCTGATTCGAGGCATAACCATGGCAACTGCTAGATACTATTTGGGGGAAATTGTAATGTGAAGAAGAAGCATACCTAGGCCACACTTGTGAGTATGTATTTACATGCATACATATATGTATGTACATATATACATATATATAAATAAACTACTTATTTATGCAGTTGTGTGTCTGCGTCTTTTACCTTGTTGCCCGCACTGTTGTGGTTCATGTAAACACAGTTTTTGTTTTTGTTTTTGCACTTAAGTTGATTACCTTTAATCATGTTTAGCACTATAGAGAGCCATAATGTCAATTAGTCGATGGCAGTGTGCGAATTTATCGCAAACTTTTTTCAAAAGCGTATCAACTCAAAATGATCGGTTTTTCAGAAAACGCTATTAACTTTTTGTGAGCTCATGTTAACCATGTCGGAAAGGGATACCACGGGATATACAGGAAATATGTACTAGGAATGTTAATCCCGGGATCCCAAACTTTTTAAGGTCTTGAAAATCCCGGGATTATTTGCCGGGATTTGTAATTTGCGCTGATGGCAGTAATAGAAACTCCTTTTCTTGACCAGTATTGGCTATATTTCTTTATTTATTTAATAATTAATACTTCTTTATAAATGTCTAGCTCATTATACATATAACACCGCGCGAATATTTAAGAAGAAAATTGTATGTAAAGAAACATAATATTTGAGAAGAATTCGCCAAGGAAAATAAAAATAAAAGGCATTAACATTACATCAGCGTCACTGGCATCCATCTTGCTTGAAGGTTTTGACACAAATAAATTAAATAGTTTGCAGCGAAGTGTCGCGCCGCTGCAGTTTCAGTGCGATATACCAAAAAGTGTCGCGTAGTGCCGCTGCAGTGTCGCGCCGCTTAGTGCGGTCTTACCTTTAGTATAACATTTTCGTAGATTTCGAGAAAATTCGGTCTATGACGGATTCAGCGGTAGCCCTGATTAAACCCATTTCGTCCGACACCGATATTCTGAACATATTCCAATTACCTTATTCCCTTAACTCAAGTAAATTTCGATTTTTTTAACAGGGTGGAACCTTCCTACTTAGAACTAAAACCCTTTTCAAAAACTTTTCGATTGGTACCCATATTTTTGTAGTGTAATTAAATTAATTGATAATTGATTTTAATTTTTAAACGGGTGGCAACCATTGTAAAACACCTTTATACCTTTGTAAATGTTCAATCTGCAGCTTTCATAATAATTTTTCGTATGACACCCATATAGCTTGCGAATAATTAATTTAATATGACTTTTCAAACAGGTGGCAACCCTTTCAAAAATATTTTCAAACAACAACTTTTTTAAGCCTCTTGGCATCAATTTTTTAAATAAATAATTCCCTTACTTCAAGTTGAATTTGATTTTTTAACAGGTGGCAGACCTCCTCCATGAGTATGAAAGTGATTTAATATATCTCCATACCAAGCTCCAGTACTCTATCACAAATATTTCCTGAGATATGCAGTATGACAAATTACGTTTGTAGGGGGAGATGCCACGCCCCTCGTCTAATCGAGATTACATCTATCATATATTTTAAGGCTTTCTGCACATTGGTCGTCCAATCATAGTTGCTTCATCGTCACAATCATGATGCAACGATTACATGACGACTACACTTTCGCACACTCGGTCGTGATATTTCAATTTTGTTGGCGTCTAAAAATTCACTTGGAGCAGGTATTTTCTGTTTTTCTGGTTGATATTTTCGCGAAATATTTACAAAAACCTGCAATTTTTAAAATATAGACTGTGCTGCAACAATTCTAGACATAATTTTTCAGTAATATCTCTTCTTTTCTTTTCCTGAAATGTGTTTTGTGCATGCACACAGAGACTTTTTACAATTTCGTCATATTTTATAGTTAAAACGCACACATTTATTGAATTTTAATGCAATTATCCACTTTTTAATAATTTCCACAGAATTTATGCCAAAAATACTCATTTTTATGCAATTTTAATGCAAATATTAACTTTTTCACTAATTTTTCCCCATAAAATGTAAACAAACAATGCGTGCACAACGATTAGCAAACGATAGTGCCGTACTTATCCGTTTCTGCATCTTCTACGATATGCCGATAACGACAAGTGTGCAGATCTCCTTAAAAAATGCATGTGCTCGGCTCAAAATTTCAGGGCGAGACGATAACGCAACACTGATTGGACGACAAGTGTGCAATTAGCCTAAAGAAAATCGGCGAACTATCGAGGTGCTAACGTTGTTTGGGTATTTTTAGGTTATAATTCGTCATTTGAGTGACCCTGTTCTAAACATATTTTTTGTTCACCTTTGCACCCTGTATTAAGACGATCATGTCAAAATCAAATTTTGACAGCTTAACTTTTTGCGGCGCTGTAGATTCAAAAATATTTATTTTCGTCGTGAAAGCAAACATTTGCAAAAGAAAGTTTTTGGGGAATGGAGGAGAATATAGTGCAATATCTGTTGCAAGGCAACGTTGCTGTGAATGCTGGTCCAAATGCAAAAGGTTTATGACAATAATTTGTTTTCCCATGGACATGTGAGGGTTGAATGAAGACATTTATTTTCACAGAGATTTTTCTTGACCAAGTGGAAAGTGAATATAACAATGGAAATTTTCTCAAATCCATTTTCTACCAAGTACGTGCGCTTTATCAGGCTTCTCAGGACCGGTACTTTCAAATTGAATCGTCGGTATGTGGAAATCAACAACTACGCGATAAGCCCAAGTTGGCGGAACAATTGCTTCTAGGAATGAATGACTGGGAAAAGGACAACCTAAAGAGGTAAATAAATTTGCATTGCATAAAATCAACTTCTTAGAATTTCTTTCTCTAATAGTAACAAGCTTATGCAGCTTGCGCTGGAGAAAATTAGTATACCCCATACAAACTGTAACACCGAAGATAAGCCGCAAACAGTTTCGTGTAACTTTCTGCAAAATATCATTGACCCTTTGGAAGGCGTGCGCAAAATCGAAGAAATTTGTCAACAACTGCCCAAAGGTGAATTAAATAAAATTTGTTATTGAATATTGCTATCTTCTTTTTTTGATATTCAGAATGGACAATACTCCAATTGTGTAAAGGACCTCGAACGGAAACTACCTTCTCAGTTTTCCGGCAAATACAAGAGTTAGATTCAAATATATATGTAACATTATTGAGGCATGCACGTAGTAGGGAATATGCAACACCAATATGCCTGCGCTTCAGTGGACCAGAGCAGGAGGGGCTGTTCAAAAAATATGCCAACATTGCAAATCAATTAAAGCAATGCATTAATGTGGATCCAAAAGAATATAACACGAAAGAAGCAAAAAAATTATATTGGGATATGTTATACGAATTAGACCAGCACATTGCAGTAAGATTACTGAGTTTTTCTTACGTATGTACTTCCATATTTCTAATCTAATTATTATGTTGCAGCAAGCATTGAAAGAGCTGAAAAACTTTTTTTTTCCTTGGAGTTTTCTATTCACTGGTCAACCTTACACCAGATCCCCCACTGAAGCTGCTTTGCTGTTGAGTAAGCAAAGAAAAGCATTCGCTAATGTCGATGACTTTTGCAATGAGTACCACTGGGAATCGCAAGAACGCGTTTTGCTCTCACTTACCGCCATGAAAGTCGAATCACTGTCGGAACTGGAAATTCATAAAATTTGTGCAATGCTTACAAGCAATGCCCGCGAGCAAAGTAGCGCTGCTAAATTATTATTCAAACTACAGACTGCTTGTAAGCACTTTCGCGATAATTGTAGATTCATTCTAATTTTCAAATTATACTCATTGCACAGCAGCAGGAGCCGAAGAAAATATTGGAAGCGACACTAGCAACGGCACAAAAGAGCCATCTATTCATCACTATCCGTGCATTTTAATTGTGGATGAGGTGTGTTTGTACATCGCCAACTATAATGTAATTTAAGTAGCTCAGCTTAATCTATTTAATGCTTTCAGCGTCTTGATCATTTCTTTTGGGAGGAATTGAACGTCCAACAAGAATACTGTCGTGTTAGTTCTCTACAATGTCTTTGGCGATTGCATACTCTCTACAGAGAACGCATTCATAGTGGGTATCTGCGCGTAAACATCACTGATGGTGGCTGCCTTCTGAATCCTGGTACGTTGTGCACTTAATTGCGGTATTAAATATAATTACTTACCTACTTATAATCCATACTTGGCCTTTACCTTTTTCTAGATAACAATTTACCAAAGACGGAGATGCGCATGCGTTGCTTTTTCGAGTTTTGGCTGCCAAACTGGTTAAAGAAGGCCGCACAAAAGCCAACACAAGACGAGCTGCTAAACGACTTTTTTAAGCGGAGTTGCTATGTGTAAGAGACAGTGACTATTCACTTCATGTACATATATACAACGCATATCCTAAATTAAAGAGAGAAAATTAAACTTTGTAGCCAAAGATTTAACCAAAATAATTACTCTTATTCCTTTTGGAAATGTACTGTATGTTAAATTGCATATTGACGTTTTTAAAATGATAAACTTTAGTACGAATTTTTAACATATTTTTAGCAACAAAGCCCATAATCTGAAATTAAGAAAATGTTTCGGAATCTGCACTTGTAAAAATGCATTTATTGGCACTGAGATTCAATTTACCTTTTCACTTCGTCATTTCTGTTTCAGGTATGCTGGCCACGGTTCTGGATTGCAATACATCCAAGGCAAACACATTGCCCGTCAGCAAATGAATTGTGTGGTCTTCCTTTTTGGGTGCGACTCGTCACGTATGCAGTCAAATGGATTGTACAGCGAATTAGCTGGCTCCCACTTATACTACCATGCTGCCAAATGGTGAGTGGGCATTCAATTGGCAACGGAAATTTTTTTGAGAACTGAGTAGTTTTAATTAAAAAAGTTTTTCAGTCTAACCAACACCAATGACCATTGTAAAGTTGGTTTACTTATTTATGTGTGAAATATATCTGTTTGATGAATGATTTGATTTTTCAGTCCTACATTAGTTGGTACATTGATGCCTGGATTGGATGCAAACATGGACAGTATAGCGACGGAAATACTTAGCCGCTGGATAGCCCCCCATTCGAGAAATGTGTTGCCCTGGCAGTGTATCGATCGTGTAAGCTGGCAAAAGGAGGGAGTTGTCAAACGTATGTCAAAAGTAAAATTACCCAAATTTCTAATTTTTACCTTCCTTTTATTAACTCGGGATGTAACTATGTAATATTGATGCGCCTAAAAGATGCAGCGATTTCTATTCTCAAGTTACATACCTGATGACAGTACGAATGGCAATTGTAATAGGGAGGTTTTAGTGTTTTAAACTATAATTTTATTTAATCTATGTCGACCTAAAACCCTCAATGAATGCATTATCTTGCAATTTGCAGCCTCAAAAAGTGATATCCCCACAGTGGCCGACGCTTCCCAGTACCAAATAGGCAGCTTGTGTTGGGTTCTAGCGCGCATACATCAGCGGCGTACTGAACAAAAATACTACAATACTGTGCCATATGTTTGCCGTGGACTGCCAGTTTGGAATTGCGACGTTCAACCCTTGCCGGCGTTGCCAAATAAGTAGAAGTACTCTGTATTACTGTGATAGTGCTATTCGCGTTGGCATTCGCAATTATAATTATTAAATCTGTATAATGGCTTTTATTTTTCTACCGGAAAATGTTAATTATGTAATTGGAAAATCTTGTATGTATGTATGTAATAGCTTATCAATCCTATTTTTAAATAGCATATAAGCAAAAATATTTCGTAACACCACCATCGGTCTATGTACGTAGCAACCTATAAAACTTCGCATTATGTAAGCCATTAAATAAAACATAATTGATTATAAGATAAAATGAGCGTTAATGCTTAGAGAGTCATTCAACGAAGCAAAAACTATAACTGCGGTTTTTTGACAAAATAGTAAGGAACTTCCTTTCAAAAGTCTTAAATTTTTATTCAACTTTCATTACGATAGCATCTTAAACTAACGCTTATTAGCGGTTAAAAATAAAAATATATGAGAACTCAATGAATTACTGCTTTGAAGGTGAAATGTCTTCACTCGAGAAAAGTAGTTTTGTCAAGTGTCCGCAGATATGTATGTAATAGTAGTACTAGTCGTAATATTGAATTCTAGTCAGTTGAATATACGTCGGCGATGTTGTGAAAAGAGTTTTCATCTACAGTATGAACCAAGGCGCAACCATAAATATATAGATGCGCCTTGGTATCATCTAACGGTAGTCTCAAAAACATTGCAGTTTCATCTGAGTCCGATTTCCAGAAAAGTGTCAGATGAGTGGGGCTGTCGTGAGGTCGGGTGCGTTCAGAAATGCATCAAGCCAAAGCATCAGTATCTTTTATTTCTAAACTGTTATTGATGGAAATGTCTTATTTACGCAACTAAATTCAAATTCGGCTTTTAACCGGGGTTGCGCATATTTGACATTTCCATCGATTATAGTTTAGAAATAAGAGACTGATGCTTTGGTTTGATGCATTTCTGAACGCATCCGTCTTCTCCACATGCTGCAGACACATTTGTTATGCATGGGTTGATTATGGAGTTCAACCTGGACCAAAACGAAGTTGAAGCCAGTGATATTGTTGTTGTTGTTGTTGTAGCGGCTACAACAACCCCGCCCAGATCGGTTGATATCTCGGTCGTTGTGGTCAAGTTCCACTAACATCAGCCCTAAGAAGCGTGCAGCCTCCACTAGGTCGGTCCACAGGGACAAAGCCGTTAGGGTTGTCGGGTTTTCCGGGCATGCGAAGAGATGTTTCGAGTCGTGAGGGGTCTCTCCGCATGCCGGACACTCATTTGGCACATCCGCGTTCAGTCTGCTCAGGTATGAGTTTAACCTGCTGCCGTAGCCAGAGCGAAGTTGGGCTATTGTGGTTCTTGTGTCTAGAGTCTACATAACTCAAGACTGACTCCCTGTGAATGCCGTTCAGGGCCTGTCGGTATGCTGACGGGTCCAGAGGCTGCTTAATGAACCTCTGGACTGCGTCCGATAGTTCGTATAGATGCCTCCTGACGTGCCTAGGCGAGGGCTCCTCTGCAAGCAGCTGTCTGTTTTGGTGGCCACATCTGTGGCTCCCAACCAGAAACTGCTTGCAGAGCATTATGTTATGCTCCTTGACTGGGAGCATTTTTGCCTCGTCATGAAGGTGGTGTTCTGGCGACATCAGGAGGCATCCAGTCGCTGTCCTGAGTGCGGTGTTCTGTGTTGTCTGTAGCTTCATCCACTGCGTCCTACTAGTCCCCGGCGACCGCACTGGTGCTGCGTATTTTAAAACCGGCCGGCTTATTGCCTTGTATGTTGCCAGCAACGTTTCTTTGGGCGCGTTCAGAAATGCATCAAGCCAAAGCATCAGTCTCCTTTATTTCTAAACTATAATTGATGGAAATGTCAAATATGCGCAACCACGGTTAAAAGCCGAATTGGAACTTAGTTGCTCAAATAAAACATTTCCATCAATTAGAGTTTAGAAATAAAAGACTCTGATGCTTTGGCTTGATGCATTTCTGAACGCACCCTTTGTCTTTGCCCCAAGTACTGCCGGCTAGCGACTTGAGGACCTTGTTGCGGCTCTGTACTTTATTGACAATAGCGGTTGCGTGCGCAGAGAAGGAGAGCAGGCTGTCGAATGTTACTCCGAGTATTTAGGGGTTATTCACCGTCGGAATTGGTGTATCATCGACGTGAATTGCCAGCGGTAGCCTGACCTCCTTCGTCCAGGTGTTGAACAAGGTCGCAGAGGATTTCGTAGGGGAGAGAGCTAGACACTTTGCAGAGAAGAAGCGAGAAAGCTCGGAGAGATAGCCGTTTACTTTCGAACACAAGTCATCAATTCCATTCCCAGTCGCCATGATCGAGCAATCGTCGGCGTAAGAGACAATCGAGACTCCCTCTGGTGGTTGAGGGAGCTTTGAAATATAAAAGTAGAACAGTAGCGGGGAAAGGACACCACCCTGTGGAACCCCCTGTTTTATTTTCCTGAGTTTGCTCGATTTGTCTCTAAACATTACCGACGAGTGTCGACCACTCAGATAATTTGCCGACCACCGTTTGAGCCTCTGTGGGAGAGAGGAAGCCTCTATATCTTCTAGTAGTGTGGAATGGCTGACAGTGTCAAACGTCTTTGACAAGTCCAACGCTGCTAGAATCGTTCTCTCACAGGGACGGTTACGGTTGAGACCGCGAGTTATCTGAGTGTTTATGGCGTTAAGTGCTGTTGTTGTACTGTGCACTTTACGGAAACCATGCTGATGCTTCTCTGGGGTCAATTCGTTTGAGAAATACGAGAGCAGCAGGGCCTCAAGTGTCTTCGCTACCGGGGAAAGGAGTGTTATCGGTCGATACGAATCTCCTTTGTTGGCTGGTTTCCCCGGTTTGAGTAGTGGGACCACTCTCCCCACCTTCCAGATGTCTGGGATGATGAGAGTGGCCATTAACAAATTGAGGACCTCCGTTAGGTACGCTACTCCCACAGGACCCAAATTTTTCAGCATCAGCATGCATATTCTGACGGGACCCATGGCTTTGGAGGCTTTCGCCTTCCCGATGGCCACCTGAACTTCACCGCAAGTCAAAGCAAGGGGGGCACAAATTGTTGGCAGTTTTTGCAGCCTTCTGGTCACCCGACGCTTGGCTTTGTCCACCGGAGGATGCAGTATGAACTGCCGGCTAAAATAGCTCGCGCATCGCTCCGGGTCCGACGAAGCATGGTCGCCGAAAGAAACTTCGACCCTGTCGTCATGCTTCGTCGGATTGGACAGTGACCTCACGGTTGACCAAAGCTTACTCACACCAGAGGTGAAGTTACAGGTCTTCAGATGCACTTCCCACTTCTTCCGCTTATGTACGTTCACTAGTTACCGAATATCCGCGTTGAGATCCCTGATACGGGGATCTCCGGGATCGGCCTGACGAAGGCTGTCGCGCTCATCGGCTAGAACAGCCGCTTCAGCAGGGAAATTTGGACGTGGGTCCGTTATGCATCCTGCCGGTACGAAGCGAGCTGCAGCAGCGGTGACAGCTCTGCGGAACTTACGTTCACCAAGGTGGACGTCGGTTGGTGTGGGGGGCGCAGCGAAGGTGTTTTCAGTAAATTCCGCGAAGCCTTTCCAATCAGCTTTAGAAAAATTGATATAGGTCCGGTGTTCCGCGGAAGCAAAGTCGGTTTGTTTATCGATCGAGATGACTATGGGCAGATGGTCTGATGCCAAAGTAACCATAGGTCGCCATGATATGCTGTTTATCAGACCAGCGCTGACTATTGTTATGTCTGGCGAGCTGCAGCAGTTGCCCATAATCCTGGTGGGTGCGTCGTCGTTCATTGTGGTGCGCATTAAAGTCAGCTACTACCATACGGTTTTCACCTCTGAGGAGCGCACCTATACCAGGGTGATATCCTGCCGGGCAGCAGGTGACAGGTGGTATGTACACGTTAAATATTTCGAGCTCAACATCGCCTGATCGGATAGCAATGCCCTGATATTCTAGGGTGGTATCCCTGCGGTCGATGTCTGCTTCAATAAGACGATACTGCACGGTGTGGTGCGTGATGAACGCTAAGCCACCATCATTATCTCGCTCGCGATCTCGACGGTGCACGTTGTACCCGGCACAATTCAACAATGTTGAATTGCTGTGCAACTTCGTCTCTTGGATCGCAGCTATCAATATACCATGCCTTCCCATGAAGACGGTTATCTCCTCGATCTTGCTCTGAAGCCCGTTACAGTTAAATTGAAGGAGCTTCATGTGGTTCGGGAGACGTGTACTAATGCGGGGCGTGAGAGAAGTGTATGGCCTTGACGCCATTGGCTGTGTGCGCTGCTGTGATGGTTGCCGCCCTGTGGTGGTAGTGGGTGGCGTCGCAGTTGGGGTTTGCGACCGAGCAGCGCAACACGGGCCCTCGAAGTTCCTCGTCCAATCTCGCGTGGTGTGCAGACCTCAACATGCCTTAAGTGGCACCAGCCAAGGCAGGTGTTGCACTTGACTGATGTCACATTACGGAATATCCAGTGATACTGTGATTTCTTCGTGTTGATCAATATTAACAGCATTGGCATTCAGTTTATATAATGCGTTCAAGTGCATTATAATCGTCTGAATTCATTGCCCATACAATAGATAATTAAGTGACAGTTCACTCCGTTCTGTTACTTCCATTATAATCCAGGCATAAGGCTGATCAAATAATTTTTACCGGCTTTACAATGCAAATACTCCTCTGTGTGTCGTCGACATACTCCAACAATTGTACGCTCTTGTAAAAATTCAGCCTTAAGGCCTGTGTGCAGCTCTCAAGAAAAGCAACAACTCCATATAAAATAACGTACAAGAAATGGTTAAGAAATTTTCTTGAGTCAAATTTCCTTAAGGCAGTACGCAGTTCTTAGGGAATTTGCTACGCTTTCTACTACGGTTTTCTAAAGTTTTTTGTGAAAAAAGAGCACAAGGCAACCCAGGTTTGCAACAGAAATATATGCCCGTTCCATTATTTCTGGAGGAATGAGTGAGGCAACAGGCTTTGAATTAGCAAAAATGTCAAAATTCCTTGGACATACACACGAAATAATAGCAATTTTTTCTTGACCGTTTTCTTGAGAGCTTCTTACAGGCCATTGTCATGAGTTTCATTTTCTCCGAACCGGTCCACTTTTCACTTTTGGTTTCCATGGTTTTACTATGGGCGGATGACGAAATTTCGGATTTTTTTTTTAGGCGAAACTCAGGATAAGGCAGATTGTCTCAGAGCGGTTTCCCTTAAACTCGTAAAGTCTTAAACCGTGTAAAACTCGTAAGTTTACGAGCCTTTTATAGGAACTGCCCCTCTGGGAAAAGGTGCGTAAACTGACTGTTTGACAGATCAACCAGGATTTTGTGAAGCAATTTTTGTTTCGTAGTATTTTCCATAACATCCCGCCATCTTGTCTCTATCACTCTTGGCTAAAATACAATTAAAAATGCCGAAAATGAGCAGAAAACCTAAGTCAATAAAATAAGTGGGTAAAATTCATTCATTTTATTTGCTTATTATTTTTTTCATTATGTTATCGTACTTTTTAGTACACAAAATTTCGGCACCTCGGCAACACTGAAGTTTACGAGGTCGTTTGCGCATCTAATTTGCCTCGTAATTTTACGAGGGGCTCGTAAATAGAGCTCCATAAAAATTTTGACAGTTTTTTTTACGAGGCTCGTAAATTTACGAGCTTTACGAGGTTTACAAGGCTTTTACGAGTGTAAGGGAAGACCCCTATTATCTTCTCCAATATAAGATCAATGAAATCACTCGAAACGGAGTAGTAGTATCTGAAACCTCCTTTCTGGAAAAGTCCCTTCCCAACTCTGATAGATATAGTGGTATTGCTCAATGTCATTTAAAACAGTTGTATTCGTTTCGCGGGGATATGAAATTCAGACAGCGCGGCATAAAGGAAACTTCTTTTCGTTCAGTCGAAATCGATTTTGAAATTGGCAAATATATGTTGTGTTCCGATCCTGTTCTCGCGAGTCTTTTTTGGTAAATACCTGGTACATATATTGCGGATTTCTTCTTCTTATTTGGCACTACAGCCGCTTGATCGGAGCTTCCTCAGCCAGCGGAGGGAGTTTCCCTGATTTAATACGTTGATGACTATTTAATATTGACTCGAAAATAAACGGCTATCTATCCATACTTTCTCACTTCTTTACTGCACGGAACCTAACCCTCTTTCCGAGGAAATCGACGACGTTACTTTTCACCTTATGTATGAAGGAGCTCAGGCTTAAATATGCATTCACGTCGATTGCACACCAATTCCGACGGTGAACCTCCCGAAAGTCCTGGCTGTTACCTTTAATACCGTGCTCTCCTTCTCCGTGCGCGCAACCACAATTGTCGATAAAATACAGAGCCGCAAAAAGGTCCTTACATCGCCAGCAGCACCTGAGCCAGAGACAAAGACACGTTACTAAAAACATACAAGGCAATTGGTCGGCTGGTTCTGAATCATGCTACGCCTGTTTGGTCTCCGGGACTAGTTGAACGCAGTGGATGAAGCTAAAGATGTGTCAAAACACCACACTCCGGACAGAGGCAGGATGCCTTCTGATGTCGCCCGAAAATCATCTGCATAGCGAGTTTCAATGCTCCCTGTAAGGGGGCACAAAAAGGCCCTGAAAAGTAGTTTTTAGTAGGGTACTGCAGACGCGAACACCCGAAGAGGCCCTTTTTGAGGAAGAGCTTCCACCTATGCATGCCAGAACCCATAATTTTGAGAATTTATATGCGGTACTGGCCTACACAGAACACCCACTTGACCCGACAACGTACAGCCGAGCTATCAACTGCATCCATAGAGAGTCTGTCACCACCTTCTGCGACTCTCGCCACATCAATGCCGTAATAGGAGCCCAATTACCGCCTATTGCAGACAACGAGCTTCAGCTGCCAGCTCAGATCCACGTTACTGTGTCCAGTTATGTTCTGGATACTGTAGCCGTCCGAGCTCTTACCTATCCAGACACAGCCCCGTCATACCCAATGAGTGTCCCGCTTGTGACATGCCACCAAACACCTCTCAAGCCTACCCAGCTAAGACCCCTCTCCTTCTGGCACAACTCCGCCGAAACGGCACTTTTTCCCAGCTTGTCAACAACGATTGATGGACAAACCCACTTAGGCGGGGCTTAGTAGTGCCGATTTTTATTACACAACTCGTGTAACCATTTGGCGGCTTTAATGATTTTAAGTACGTCATACAGAGAGAGGCAGCTGCACTCTGAAATATTCTGCAGGAATAGTTCGCCGGGTGTCTTTAACCTGATCCTTGCGAGGTCTGGACACTCGCACTGCGACAAAATCTGTTGAAGGGCAATGCAATCGCTATTTCGTCCGCTGCCTCGTTTACGTAAATGCCCCTATGTCCCGGGACTCATATTAGGGTAATTTCATATTGAACAGAAATATAGGGCAGCTCTCTCGTACAGTCATCCACTCATTGAAATCTAACAGTGGTAGAAGAACTTTCCTAAATAGCCGCTTGGCTATCCGATAAGATATTCAACAGCTTTATCGCGGGTACATTCTCTTTGATGTTTGTTACTGCCTCATTTATTGCAAAGGCGAAAGGATAATTTTAGGTTATATTGCTCAATGAAAACCCCGGCACGAACCACGTATTCCATATTTGGACCGTCAGTAAAGACAATTAAGCCCTAGAAGAACTGGACTTTCCCTTCAGTCCAGTCACTGCGGCTAGGAAATTTCGTTCGGGGTTTGGGGTGAACCCAGGTTTTCGACAAGATACAGTCAGTGGGCAGCGCTTCAGTTTCGGGTGCTAACGCGTCTAGGATGGAACCGTGCCGGAACGATCTTTCCTTATACGCACGCAGTCTGATTGCGCTGTTAGCAGCTGAGTTTTCGATAAAGATATCTATCAGTAATAAAGCAAGAAGGACGTTCAAAACATCCTTCGGGCAGGATCTCATTGCCCCTGTGCGTACTTCTTCTTCTTTATTGGCACTTCAACTGCCTAAGCGATTTTGGCCAAGTCCAAAACAGCACGCCAGTCATCTCTCTTCTGTGCTAACTGACGCCAATTGGAAATGCCAAGTGAAGCCAAGTCCTTCTCCACCTGGTCTTTCCAACGCAGAGGAGGCCTTCCACTTCCTCTGTTACCAGCATCGCGGCCTGCGTTGAATATTTTCAGAGCAGGAACGTTTCTGTCCATTCGTACGACATGGCCAAGCCAGCGGAGCCGCTGAATTTTAATCGCTGCACTATGTCTATATCGTTGTAAAGCTCATACAGCTCATCGTTAAATCGGCTGCGATATTCGCCATCTCCTACGCGTAAAGGTCCGTAAATCTTTCGCGCCTTTTACCGCCCGTAATTCATTTATATTGGGGGACTATTAAAATCATTGCGGTACCATTTAAACCAGTTAGCACTTTAAGACGAGATTTTCTTCTACATATGTATGTACGTAGTTGTCGCGAATAACTCCAGTTATGAATAACAGAAACTTTATTTTTCATAAAGTTGAGGTTTTTCACACCTATACAGAGGCAGAATATGAGCCAACCGGTGTATTTGACGGGCTTTTATGTGAAAAATACCTTGGCTATTCCAAGGCCAGAGATTAAAGAAATTTCGAAAAAGAAAATTATGCACCGTGTTTTGTCCATTCGCTTAGCTTGTCATTTACCTGTTCAATACTGCCAATGGCTTTTGGTTGCCACTATAAATCACTTCCGGTGTGTGGTCACCAACACGCTGATACTTTGATGTGTCATTGCTGTTTTTGCTTGCGGAATTTGTTGTTCAAGCAGTGTTGTTAGCAGATTTTCTATTTTGCTCTTGCTTCTCAGCTAAGTAATAGGAAGTAAACAACGCTTTGACCAATCTCTGCGCTGGTAATTCGGAATGTTGGTCCCAAGAGATGGTGACATCGACCGAAGAATTTGTTGTTTTTGTATTTTAGTTTTTCAAAGTGCTGCCACTTAATTGCTTATTTGGTCTTCGATCAAAGTAAACAATATTTGGGAAAACAAAAGTTCCAAACCAAGATGTGTAGCTGTTTAGACAGAAGGCGTTTTAAATCCACAAATAAAATCTCTTAAATACATACTTGGGTTCAAAATAGCATTTACGAGTATGTTTATCATACTCATAGAGAGTCAATAGGTGATTATGTTCAAGTTTAGTGCTCATGCGCTCTTTAGGCCAAAACTATTTCACCCTTGCAATACTTTCGGTACTTAGGTATATGTATGGACTTCTCTTCAGCTTCAAATCAATTCGAAAAACTTTTTTCTTTTAACTACTATTTACTCTTATTGCAAATGGGTGTGTATTTCAGTCAATAACTAAAGTAAAGCACAGCTTTCCATTCCCTTTCTCAGATAAATACAAACAAATATTAGTATTAAACGGGAAAATCGCAAGAATGAAATGGTAAACTTTTCGCAGCTACGAGTATGCACTTCAAACTTTGATATGGCTCTTGGAGCTTTACCCAGCATAGTTAGTGCGTGTGTGTGTGTGTGTGTGTGTGTGAGCGTTCACGGTCCTACTTTCGAAATTTACTTTTTTTCTTTCGTTATACCAAATGGCATACTTTTCACCCTCGGCTTGTCACAAAAAGAGGTCGTATAAGTTTCTGGAAATGAGATACACTTAGAAATGTTATTATCAACAATGAAACGAGTATTGGAACTTGTATGGTGGCGAAGTTACAACATGTCCTATGTATGTATCAAAGTTCGCTTAGTCATGTACATATGTACGTATATATGTACATATGTATATCGCACACGTTCCTTAAAATCGCATTTACTCAAAAGCCCTCATTCTTTCAGAAAATGAAAAAAAAAACTATTCTAAGCATTCGTTAATCACATCGAGAAGGGAAAGGGCAGGACCATATACTCCAGCTCTACATTATATTGGAGTAGCACAAAACTACTCCAAAGGTTCACTCCATACAGTAAACTTCCGCGGTTATTTGAACTCATATTTATAATTTCCCAACGAATGAGTTATTCACTATTTTATAGCTCTTCTGCAGAATACTTGTATGAAGTATAATCGTGCCTTTTATATGTATGTGTGGGCGAATGAATGAAAAATGAAGAATTAAGTGCCCAACAAGGAATTCACCTGTGTCGCATTGCAAAGTAGCTGCGGTTAGGTTGAAAATAAAAGGGTAGCAAGTGTAATAAACTAATATTAAAGTATTGCGTTTAAAGCAAGTATTTTGCAGTAAAATTCGCTTGCGCTTTAAATGTTCATGTAAGTAAATATTTAGTAGCAAAGCTTTGTAATACATTTTGTTGTGTCAGTCGTCATCTATAGATTCATATGACGAGTATCCTTAGAAGCTGGAATCCACCAAAATGAATGTTATAATTCCCCGTTTACATTATGCCATAAGCATGCCAGTCCAAGGAGCCATTCGAGCGCTGGAATCCAATAGCATTTCATATGTTTTAATTTTAAGCCGTTCACATATGAAATGCTATTGAAGTGGCCACGCAGTGATCGGCATTTCTGAGCGGCCGAGCGGCATTTATGTATGGCGCCGCTCAGCCGCTCCCCGCTTTGCCGCTCATTGCGTAGCCTCGACCTAAATCTGGCCAACGGCGAAAAATTACACAAAATATTCTCTTGCCTTCAAAGACAAATACAGCACTCCGTATCTGTGCCAGTTCAATCCGATGCATGCGAGAGTAGATGGTTAGGTACCGGTATCAAAAGATTTATGTCCCTTCAGGCAAATGGATAACCTAAGAGCCTGGTCTGTCTAAGTATTCCTTACCACAGCCATGTTATTACTGCATTCTAAGTTCACCACTCGGTTATTATAAGTCTTGGGAAGAGCAGCTTAGTCGACAAAATGGTTCGTCGGCGGCTCCATTTTGTTGGCCACGAAAGGTACCCTCCAGTTGTACTCACCGGGTAAATAGCGGGAGTACTTTCTCTTTGGTAAGCTTATCATATCACACCGAATCGTCACTGTTTCCAGAACAATGAGGTAGAATGAAAACCGTCAGTACAAAAGTTCGTCAGAATACGCATGCAAAGTAACCGTAGCCTTAGCCGTAACTAAAATTTTGATTTCGCTTTGTTAGCTTTATATTGTTGCCCATTTAGGCTTTTCTCTGGAAAAGTTCTAGCAATACTGGTGGCCAATGATAATCATCAATTACCACCTCTGCATTGTTGTAGGTATGCAGAGCCCACACAAAATTCCGCCTCTGAAAGCAAATGAATTTTATAAGAAGCTTTTTGCATGGCAGAAATCCACTCGGAGGTTTTTCTAATTTAGATGTTGCCCGAGCCAAGGATCGAATCCAGACCCTTCGGAGTGGTAGTACGCGGAACCTGTAACTATACATAGTGTGGCGAATTTAAATACAGCGAATCCGCTGCCTCGCCCATGGCTTACGACGCGGATCCCGCTGCTGATAATAGGAGAAGAGAAGGCCTCATCTACTATGGAAATACCGGGTGGAGAACGGCCTGCTTTCTGTGGTATATTCGGCCAAATCGCTAAGTCGGTTACATTATAATAGGGGAATTCACCAAGCCCTTGCACGTTGTAAAGATTGCAAAGATTTCCCATATGGTTTTGCAAGACTCAGTGAATCCCTCTAATGCAGTTTAGGAAAATTACACTGATAATGGCACAGCGCCGAAACAGGTTTGTCTCCCAACCAAAAACAGCAACGAATGACGAAAATTCAGTCCAAAATACGTCACACTGCGCAAACCAAGATGTTTGAGTGAACATCAAATGCTTAGTAGGGGTATTCTCTGAGTCTTACAAAGCCTTTGCATGGTGCACGGATTGCATGGTTTGCAAAGCTGTTCCATATGAAAACCGTTTTTTACCGTGCAATACGTGCAATCTGTGCACCGTGCAAGGGCTTTGCAAGACTCAGAGAATATCCCTATCGTGTTAGTTTAGTGCACGAATAAAATTTTTTACAGTTGCTGCCTTTAAATAAAACAACATATTTTCTGCATGTTCTTAACAGCATAAAAATTAAATAATCTCATGGTGATCGACTTTGCGGTAAATTGTATGAAATAGTTAGAAATATTACGCTCGCGTTATAAGATAATCCTTACTAACAGATTTACAACATGTACCTACAGAGATTCAGGCTCAATTGCTGCTTGTTACACAACAGCTGTGGTAAATATTGTCGCAATCGCAACTGAATTAAGATGCTAATGAACGTGGGAAATGAAGCATTTGCATTTGCCCCCAATGCGCTTAGCATACTCGCCAACAAACGGCCTTGTGCTATGCTACTACCGCCATTTTCCGTCTTCAGCTACTGGGTCGGCACACACATTTGCAACTTAAATCTCCTGACAAATTTGCACAACTAATGCGGCATAAAGCACAATTAATGATGTTGCAAGGCGAATGATTATGTACATGTACAGGGTGATTCAACTACAGACTTGGTTTCCTTTTAATTTTATTATACTTTTTCTAAAGTATTGCGCAAAATTTTAATAAATCTTTGGTTTGGTTTGGTTGGCACAGAGCTCGTTATTAGTCTCGTAAAATAAATTCGCCTGTTGATAAATTTATTATTTCTCCATTAACTGAAATGGATCGAAACCTATTCGAAAGATAGAATAACACAACAAATTGGACAACAACAATGACAGTCACGAATGAAATCCTATTCAATTAGGTAAATACATATTTTAAAACAAATAAGTACATAAATATAAGCTTGTTCTTTATATTAAATTTTTTAGAAGATATCCTACATACGTATTTGGATGGCCCGCTACATTCGCTGGATCTATTGCTCATACACATTTGTTATATGTACATATGTAATTGCTGTTGAAGTGATAAGGGCAGCGATGTTGTTGGAATGTGATCAAGTATGCTTTGATGCATGAAAATTTATTGCTCTACGAATGAAGCCCCGGCATAAATTTAAATACTTATATCCATAGGTATGTATCTACTTATAAACGCATTTGTATTAATATTTCATGTACCGTTTTTAACTTGAATATGATCTTAATAATATCACGTATTCTACGTTTAAGTTTAGCGGCTGTCACTCCGACACAGCCTGCAGGTCAAGACGAAGGCGCTGGACTGATCCTTTTTAGTAAAGTTGAACAACCCTAATTCATGGAGCCAAATTGAAAACACAAAAATACTATGTAAAGAAGCTTGCATTAAATAAATGTATGAAACTGATTTTTTCTGTGAGCTTCGTCATATACATACCTATTTACATATGTATTTTTGTATGTTTTAAATTCGTTTGACGTAGAACACTGAAGAAAAGCATTTCCCAAATTAGGTATTAAAGCAACATTTGACTTGCAGCTGATTTTATTTTATTTTTTTTACACGGAAATATAATAACCATGTTTTTTCTGCAGCGATAAACTTTTGAAAATATAAGCAAGTACTACATGTATTTATTGAATTTCTTCCCGTTTCCTTTTTGCTACCCTTCTTAAGCCGATAAAATTTAAGCCTCCTACCAGAAACATTCACTACTCTTAAGCAGTCAAGTAAAACGGAGTGGAAAAGCCAAATTTAATAGCCATTATCAGTTGATTTTATTACGCTTTCAATCTTAATCATATTTTATGAGGCCACCCACGTCCGCAAGTACTCGCAATATTCATATCTATGTATATACATACGTACATTTGTATGTAGTATGTACACTTACAGATGTGAGTCAATTTTGGAACCATGAAATTGACCACGAAGTGGAAGTTTTAAAGTCCGATTACACTGCGGTGATTTTTGTAAGATACATGCTGGCATGTGCTTTAAGGTGAATGTACAAAAGTAAGTGCTTTTACATACTTACATACATAAAAACATGCATATGTATGTACGAATGGACGAGTATGTACATATATTTACATATGTGTAATTTCCAAAAAAAATGTATACATGGCAAGTATTTTTAATATTTATACCCGAGCGCACTTGTGCACAAGGGTATATTAATTTTGTTCACATAACGGTTGTTTGTAACAGCCAAAACGAATCGAGATAGATATAGACAAATGTATACATAAATGATCAGGATGAAAAAAGAAATCGATTAAGCCATGTCTGTCTGTCCGTCCGTCTGTCCGTCTGTCCGTCTGTCCGTGTACACGATAACTCGAGTAAAAATTGAGATATCTCAACGAAATTTGGTATGTAGGTTTCCCTTAATCCAAGGTAGGTTGCTATTGAAAATGGGCGAAATCGGACTGTAACCACGCCCACTTCCCATATAACGGTAATTTCCAGAAATACGAAAACTGCGATATTTTAGTAACTACTGAAGATAAATCACTCAAAATTGGTATTTACAATAATTTTTTGACAAAAAATAAGAATATTATACATTTTTGGAAAATGGGCGTAGCCACGCCCACTTATGGTTACATGTGTATATCTTGGTAACCGCTGTACCAATTTCTACCAAACTTGGCACAGTTATCGGCCTTGGTACAGCATACAAAATCGCCGAAAATTTTTAAAATCGGACGATAACCACGCCCACATCCCATATAACGGTAATTTAGAGAAATACAAAATCTTCGATAAATCATTAAATATTGAAGCTAATTTATTCAAAATTGATGCTTGCAACAATTCTTTACCAAGAAATACGTTTGTGATAAATTTTTGGAAAATGAGCGTGGCACCGCCCACTTATGATCACATATATGTATCTCAGTAACCGTTCTACCAATTTGTACCAAACTCGGTGTGGTTATTGTGCTTGCCACATATAAGCAAAACGTTGAAAATTATTGAAATCGGACTAAAATAACGGCCGCTTCTCATATAACGGTAAATTTCAGAACTGCTTGAAACTTCAAAATCGAAATTTAAGGACTCTAATTTACTCAAAATTGATACGCCCCGGCTTACCATGTAGCCGTAGCTTTCGTTAAGGCGAAAAACATATATTTAATACGTGCGCCGGGTATTTAATGTTCGGCTCTGCACGAACTTAGACTTTCTTACTTGTTTTTTTTTAAGATTGGTAAATTTATTCTCTGAACTCGTTTACCGACGTGAAAATTTGTGCAGAATACGAAATTGCTTTCAGGCTCTTCAAAAATTAAATTTTTTCTTATTTTTTCATTTTTGTAAAATATTTTCCGGAATGCCACATTTTAAAAGTGAGTTAAAGGATTAAAAAAGTTAGTAACTGTTAGAAAAAAAGTATATTAACCGATAAGCATTGTACTGATTTTTAACATTAAATGCATTTTTTTAAACATTTGCATATCTCATTTATCACAGTGGAGATAAGCCTTTACAGCACCGATCTTGGCGATCTTCTCAGCAGACTATTTATGATTATTCAGAAAATAGCTCACGAAATTTCTCGTTTTTAGCTGTCCAAATAAAGGAATTTTAAAGTAAAACCCCATATCAGTTGTATGGGAGGTATATGTTATAGTGAACCGATCTTCGTCACTTCACTGTAAGCATTATGTTGATAATGAGTGAAAACAGTGCGAAAACTGAGGGACTAAATTGCATACAGACGGACAGACGGACATGGCAAAATTGGCTCAGCTCGACGTTCTGATCATATATGTAAGTATGCATTTGCATTCGTCTACCTCTTCTTATTCTGATACTTACATACAAACTTCCGCCCAAACGTAATAATAAGATTTCATGCTCATGACAGGTACAAAAATAACGAAAGCTTCAACAAAAAAACTGTCATAAATCAACGGCAGGCGCTGTCTACTTCAAACTTGAACTTGTTATACTAAAATTAAATATGCTACAAAATTGCTTTTTATTTATTACATTTAATTGTTATTTAAAAAAGGAAAAAAATTTGTTTCATTAAAAATTCTTTTTTTTGCGAGCGTTAACTGAAAAAAGAAGATGGGGCTGATATTTTACCACAACTATTTTTATTTTTAACCGACAACGAAATTTTAATATGTGACCGAAGGAAAAAAATAGTTTCGATGTGTAGATATTTATTTCAACAGTTGCTGCGACTCCGAATTACACTGATACCTAATCAATACACTTTAATGCCATTTTACAACGTTTTCGAAAATTAACTTAATGGAAAAATTACGATTTAGTTCCACTTTGGATTCATTTGCTGTCGAATACCCTCAGATATTCGCATCCGCAGAATTCGATTATTTTCCTGTGCGGTAAGCGCATTTATTTACACTCATATTTGTTGATGTAGTATGTATGTATGTATGTATGTATGCGGGCGTGGTATGTAGTACAAGCATAAGTATAACTATGTTCCATTTTTACACAGCAGCTCATAAAACGGAAGTTTGGCAGCAATGCGACAGCTTCACAGACCTAACCTGCACACACACACAGCCATACATATGCACTTCCCAACGCTCAAAACTGTTAAACGAACGAATCCGCATTGCAAACCTAGAAAAGTTTTATGACACTTTCCATTTTTTTGTCTTTCCGGTTTTTCTTTTAGTTTTTTTTTGCCTTAAAATAGTTGAGTATACCCCCCACCAACCCCCCCGCTACCAAGCAAACCTTACTCGCTTTAGTCAATTGCTGTTTTGCCACTTCTTTCATCTGCACACTGCGTTTTTTCTGCTTACTTCTCTCAATCAGCAGGCGCTCAGGACTTTCGCCGCTTGACTACGCAAACTACTTTTGATTTAACGCTATTCGCTTTGAAGTCAGATTTTCGTGTTGTTGCTGTTTTTTTTGACGTTTTTCTTTTCCGTTTAGTTTGCCGCTCACTGTCGTATAAATCCCAGAAATTTGCCCCGAGTACCCATTAGCGGTACTGTCCCAATGCGTTGCCACTACAGTAAATGGCTGATGGTTTCATTGGTGCCCGCATCCGCTTTTGCTTCCAGCTTTGCTTTGTATGAAAAAAAAATAAAAAATAAAAAATTGGAATAGCTGTAAATGGGCGAAAATGGCAAATTGTCGATAAATTGCGCAGCTGCGATTGCAGCAGGATTCTGCAGATATCTACTGTATACATATATGTATGTATGTATATTAGGGTGGTCCCAAAATGCATGTGAAAAAGTAAAGTCGGTATTTGAATGCTCTCACCCCCTATGATTGTTCTATATCGAAAAAATATACCCCTATTTTTTATTTCGAAATCAAAAAATCAGGTCACTCTAAGCGCTCAAAGTTTTCCATGTATTTTATATGGGTAAAAACCATTTTTTTGGAAATGGTATAGAATTCTTGAAAATCAATATTCTTCGATCGGAAAACTCGGTTTCTAATCGGTACCTGATTGTTTATTTTACCATATTTTAATACTAGCGAATTTTTATGGGTGGTTGAATTGATTTTTTTTTTGATTTTTACGGGACCTATAAAAAATTGTGGATACTAAGAATTGATTAAATAAACAATTACGTATTATTATTGGAAAACTCCTAAAGCGAAATAGAGTTTTCCGATCTAGAAATATTGATTCTAAAAAAAAAACAGGTGTATCTTTTTTTGGAATAGCACAATCTTCTCTTCATGCCTGAATGATTTACGCAATTGTAGGTCGTCTGAAAGTAATAGACTAGGCGGGGCTAGTCCACAATTATCCCTGCTTTAATCCGCGGTTGAAAAATTTACAACGCCGCTGGCATGTGACCTACTACAGCATTGTTGATTCGTATGCATATAAACCAATTGTAAAATGCAAATAAAAATAAAATAAAGAACGTTACCAAAAAGAGAATACTTAATTAGTTTAATTATTAATATTACCAATAACCATGTAAAATAGTGCATCAATGAAACAAGCTGTCTTTGATGTACTTACATAACAGCGACTTATTTTGGCTATAAAGCTATATCGTTTGCGAGTTTTTTCAATTGGGTAATTTATGATGGTGATTTGGCCCATCATAAATGGTGACAAGAGTATGTAAAAGTAAATTCTTTTCTCATCCAAGATGTATAAACCACTCATCATGGCCGCCCTGGTATATGGTGCGTAAGCTTCGAAATTTACCACATCCGATTGGGCGGCCCTTTAAACATTCGAAAGAAAGTTTATGCGACAGAACGAAGGGTACGAAGGGACGTAAACGCTTCAACCTTGAAGTTATTTAACACAGTACCCGCTGTACGGGCGGATTCCGAGTGAAACTTTAGAATAATGTCCCTCATTCATCGATTGTGTTAATAAACATACACTTTTTTTTTTGGTGCAAATATATATCGAACTTTCCGTTCGTTGATTTCCGGGCTCAGGTTGTGGGATCGCCGCCGTCTTGAAACGTTTTTTCTTTTCAACTCAGGCGAACAGTCATTCCAGGACCTCAATTACACATTGCCTAAAAATTAGTATCCATATGTGGTAGTCAAATTTAAATAGCCTCTTCAATTAGATTTTACAGTGGAACAAAATTTAAAATTTTTTATAAAAAATCCAACTTATAGATATGGCATTCTACCTTTAAAACGACTTTAATCATAATTGGGGTGTGTCTTATAAAAATATGTAAAATATTGTCTTAGAAGGCCCGTAGCAGAATTGAGTAGGAATTTTTTTCATATAACATTTTAAACCATTAACCTGGCGGATCGGGGTTTTGACCCAGTTTGGAAAAAATTACAGTTATATTGTATGGTTAAGTACCAGCATTGAGGTACTTAAGCGGGTTCTTTTAAGTACCCAACCCGCCTGAGTACCTCAAAAAGCATACATTTTTCGTGAGGTACTTAAGCGGGTTTTACTGTATGTACGAACAGCGGTAGCGGAGCAACAGTTTCACTCGCTGAATCGTTTTGATGTGTTACTATGCCGACCAGTGGTTTAAACTGATCCACAAAAATGCTAAGCATAACATTTTACAAGGTTCATCAAAAACCAAAATCTCCTACGTAAAATAGGGTGAAGATTAAATACATATTGCTTTATGAAAAATAACAGATTTTTTCCCCAAAAACAAGAAACTATAACTACCACGTATAAATACTATTTGTTCCCCTGGCAAATTAAAAAGTTTGGCCACCTTTGTTTTTAAGATGACGGCGATTCTACAGCCCACTGAATAACTCAAATGACGTTTTCATATTCATAGCGACTCGGCCTGCACTAAATTACAAAATGTAAAAAAATAATTATGTACTTTTGCTTCCCCAAGCCATGATCCCAATTTGTTGTGTTGGTAACTATAACTGACCACTCGTTCACGACTGCGATGATATTTGCCCATGATAACGATACGTCCCAAAAGCCAAATGGGCTATTCAGGCTGCCAACTGACAAGCACTTCAGATACTTATTTTAATATATAAGTAAATACAAGTTAGAGGCATTTACTTCTACCGAACAAGTTTTAAAAATGCGTCAAATAAAAGAGCAAATTGAAAATAAATCAGGCACTGGCCCAAGTGCTTTCCTTGCTTTACTTTGGGAACTCAATATTTGAAATATATGGATGGCAGATTTGCTTAATTTTTTACATGTTTGGATATAGACGTGGAGTATAGTCTTATGAAAAATAAACTAAATAGGATACTTCTACCATAACTATTTGTTCTCATTTTGACCCTCAAATGACCTCGATACCGACGTCGTGAGACCAAACATATTTCGTGACCTTTTGTTACGATTTTTGTCACTTATCTGGATTTTCATGCAAGCTGCCTTTACATGAGGCGAGTTTTTGACAGGCGATAATCGCCTGCAAAAGCTGACTTGCTGTCTACTTTGAAGCAAGCGACCTTTGAATTACCATTTAAACGAGCGATTTTTCTTGAGCAATGTTGAATCGCCTAGAAAATGGCCTCATGTAAATCCAGCTGAAACGATTTAAAGGATTTTTTTTGGGCGCCACATAACCTTCAATTCTAAATACATAAAAATACCTGACTTTTCACTTATGCTCGAAATAAAGCTAGAAATCTCAACTTCTATCCCTGAAAATACCCGCCCAAAGTGGTCCAGAACACTGAAAAAGTCCAAAATTCTTGCTTTACTATTTAAATGGCTTAATATCCAAGGTATCGAAATCCGTGGTATTCCGAAAATTACCGGATGTCCAAAAATTATAAACAATCCGAGAAAACACGAATTCTTAATTTTTTAAAGCATTAGCCACTTTAAACGAATTAACAACTGAACGGATTTGTTTTATTTTCTTTTATTATACTTGGTATTTTCTATAGAAAGCTTATGGAAAAAAATTAAAAAAACATGGCTGCCAGATACAAAAAATTTATAATTATTCAAAGGCTCCACAGCATACTTAAATTTCTATTTGAGGATATTAAAAAAAAAATATTTTGAAGTGGGGTTGCCACCTTTCTAAAAGGTTATAATTTCATTCATTAAAAAAAGAAAAATGTATGCTTATTTAGTATAACAATATGGGTATCAAACGGAAGGTGTTTGAACAAGCTTTATCATTATTCATATTCTCACATTATTTAAAGCAACAAAAATACGAATTTAATTGAAAATTCGTAAGTGGTAGCTTTTATGTCAAAGTGTTTTAAATAATTCATTGAGTTTGACTAAAATTGGTAAATGAATGTTAAATATTTTTTTTTCAAATTCAACCTGTTATTAGCCGGCAAATTGCCACACTTGCAGTCTACCACGCGGAGGTTACAGGAATAAAACACCCCACCTTTTTCTTTTATTTAATTTTCACTATATATTTTTATTTGTTTGTTAATGTAATTAACGGATGAATACACTTAACAACTTAAAAAAAAAAACAAAAAAAGCTTTCCTTAATTCCAGAGCAATTTTAGTCACTGGCAATTTGGTTTTTTTTTCTTGAAGAGTTGTATTAACTCCGGTGTAGTCTTCATCATCGTTGCAGTCTTGTGTAAATATAAACAGTGACAGTTTAAAACAGTGGCTCAGACGATTTTCTTTTTTAAAGTAGGTATAGGTAATTTTTTTCTCAAGAAATGTCGCACTAAATTAAATTAAATTAATTGATTACAAAAAGCGCTAAATATCCGCCGATTTTTATTAATGTAGATTTCTTTGATTATAGAATAGTTTAATAGCAAATTATAATTTTTTGCAGGAGTTGAAAGTTATGCGGGTTTTCAGCTATTTTTTACAAGTCGCTTCGGAAGCGAAGACAAAAGGAGCCAATGTGGTTTCGACGTTAAAATTCTACTGAAGATGCTACAACGCTGCAACCGGTTTGTCTTTAAGCTAACACAGAGATTTGTTCCAAAATACATCGCCTCCTCACCCTGTCGGAAGAATCAATGAACTCCAAGAAACGCAGCTTAAAAGCTTGGCAACTCTGTAAATTACAAAAAAAAGTAAAGAGGAAAAATAGATTTCTAGAAGCTGTGGTGAATTTATATTTGTACAAGTGTGGCACAATCCAAAATCAATACCGAGACTTTGAGAATTTAAGACGACTAGCGATGTATGTAGGTAGCAATGGCCGCTGCTTGCCAATGATTCTACTGACACTATTTCTGTGACAGCTGCACTGCTGCCAGCTAATAACGCCATATCGGCATTTAATATATGGGGCCCAATAGAATTACAAATAAGCACACAGATAAATAGTTATACATATGCATGTATATATGTACGTAAACATATCTAGAAAATTAAGCGCATGTGTTGGTTGCTTTTTGCAAAAGTTAGCTGTGAGTGCGCTTTTTGCGCGTCGGATATTGACTTCTGCCTGCAGTCTGTGCTCAATTGCCTTGTTGGCCGCGTTTTTCCATTTTAAGCTTTTCGAACAAAAACACATACATGTGTACATGCGAATATACACCCACACATATATGTATGTACATGCATAGTTAATAATGATATTCGATATGTGATTGGCTTACTTTAATTGTATTTAAGTTACTTCTGTATACATATGTATGTAGTTATAAAATTATAGGAAACATATAACTTACCTTTCAGTCTATGAAAAAAAGTTGAATTGATATACAGCTGACGAATGTAAAAAAGAGTTGTAGTTTTCCTTAAACTGTGTGGTTTTCAAAGGTTTCCACCCTCGCGCGTTCTTAACAATACTTAAGTCTTCTTCATAAGCCCTCACAATTCTTTGCCTATTTATTTGCTTTTCTTTTGCAGTGTGAGACTTTTGTTTTCAGTTAACAAATTTTGTATTACAACTTTTCTTTTGAAACACTCTTCTTATAACTAAACGCATTCGAACGTTTGCTGTAATACTGTAATTTTTGTCAAGACTACTTCAAAACTGTTTGCTTAATATTTTCTCGTTGCTCTCAAGTAATTTTTATTTATTGCAACAAAATTCCGCATGAAATTCCGTTTTATTCTGATGCTCTTCGGATTCACGTGTAGTCTTTTCAAACCTGTAATAGACGAAAGAAAGAGGTAATTGGCATCATATAATGGAAATGAAGCAATAAAGTGTATCTACCTACATACATACATATATACAGTATTGGCCAATACAATAGCGCACCCATTTCAAATAGATATTGTTTCCCACTCATGTTTATTTATTTATTTTTAGGAATTTTCAATTAAATTGCAGTTTATTCTCTAACAAAACCCATATTAACCCAAGTTTAAAACTTTGTAGAAAACTACAAAAAAAAATTAAACAAATTTTCACTAAAATTTCAAACTTTTTTCTCAGAAGTGCTAGAATTTTTTGAGTACGCAGATTTATAGCCCATTCAACTTTAGTCTAACAATTTTTTTCGCCGAAGGTAGTGCGGGTTTCTTCCATATAAAAATAAATTGTTTATTCGTTACATGGAAGCAAATGCGAAAAAAAACTATAAAAATCGACGGTAATTTTTAGCCACCTTAAACTTGCACGTTGTTAGACTAAAATTGAATGGGCTATAAATCTGCGTACTCAAAAAAATTCTAACACTTCTGAGAAAAAAGTTTGAAATTTAGTTGAAAATTGTTTGCATTTTTTTGTAGTCGTTTACAAAGTTTAAAACTTGGGTTTATATGGGTTTTGTTAGAGAATGAACTGTATTTTAATTGAAAATTCTTAAAAATTAATAATTAAACATAAGTGGAAAAAAACATTTCTCTGAAATGGGGGTGCTATAGAAACACCCAAACAAACATATGGAGCTACAGTACCGGAAATATCATTTGAAACAAAATTTAAAATGCTTTTGTTTGTCACTTACGTTTATTTATTTATTTCATTGTAAGAATTTTAATTTAAAATACATATAGTTCGTTCTATAACAGAAACCACATATATTTAAAATTTCAAATAGTGCACAAAGTACACAAAAATGAATAAAACTTGAAAAAAATTTTCATCGAATTTTCAAACTTTTATTAAATATTTTTAGATTTTTATTTTTTATTTTTTAATGCGGACAGTTGAGGTTCGTTTTGGTAGTAGGTCAGTAGGGTGAAAAAGTGTTCCCTCCACAATTTAAGCACGTTCGGGACATCGGTCACTAGGTCGCCATAGTTTTTCTTACAAGAGCTGGTCTTGAAACCTTCCGTAATTCGCCTAACTCTCTACTAAAATTTTGGGGAGTTCTACCTGCCAGCCAGCATTTCAAATTCTTTGCACTCACGTACAGTATATTTTGCTTAGCTGCACATCCTTCTTTGCACGAAAAACTTGTGCACTTAACCGAAAAAGGCACTTAAGCGAATTTTCTTTACTACTTCAATGAGGAAGGTATACAAATCGCTATGAAACCAAATAATGGAGAAGCACTTACCACGTAGAAATTACTGCAAGCGAAATTTTTACCGAATAGTATCTCATTATCTATATAACTACATAAATTGATAGCCATTTTCGTTGTTCCACGAGATGAGCAAAATAAATAAAAGATGGTAAAATTAGGTAATTGTAGGGTCAGTGCAGGTAAACGTAATACTTTCTTTGATAATTGATACTAGTTGCACAATTTTTAAGGCAGGTATCGCCAATGTGCAGGTATGTTGAATGCATCTATCGGAGCAGTTTCCTTATAAATGTTTAAAATAATGCCTCTGATGCACATTTTGGGGTAGGTATCTTAAATGTGCACTTAAGCATAAAGGCAGCAAAGCAAAATATACTGTATTTCGGCCTCTCTCTTCTTATTGCGGCAAATACGTCTCGCTTCCCTCTTCAGATCCCTATAGCGGTCCCACAAAGCGCGCGTTGCGCTCGATCGCAGCGTGGCCCTGTAGGCGGAATATTTTTTCTCTGCAGCTTCCTGACACTCCTCATCGTACCAGTTGTTCTTTCGGGCTCGCTAAAATCCGACCATTTCTTCGGCGGCGGTACTTAATGAGAGGGAAATGTGGTTCCACTGCTCGCGTATGTCGGTTTTCGTTCAAAATATGCTAATTTAAAACACAGAATTCTTTCAGTGCTCCTCCGGGGTTTTTGGACATGGACTGTTTCTTCAATTTAATAGTGTTCGCTTTATTTTTGTGGAAACGAAGCATGTTTTGCAAGTTATGGATCATTTCTACACTCTTTCTTCAAATATTTCTCGTATTCCAGCTGTGCGCAGACGTTTAGTTTTTCGCATCGTGTTTTTACATATTCGTAATTTAATTTTTTTTTAATAATAATTCAATTGATGGTAGTTCATGATTGTGTGTGGATTAATATCACAACACTGAGGATTTGGCAACAACCTTTATCATCTATTAAAAAACAACACTTACGGGGCAATGTTTATTGTAAGACCAACATTTTTTTCTATGAATCGACATACTTTAAGCATTGTTGACGCTATTTCCATTTGAATGAGGAAAAAGCGCCAATGACTTTATTTCCAAATTTTTGTTGACTTTATTTCGCTTTTGAAAAGGTAATAATCTCAATTGACTTTTTGACCTTATTTCCGTTGATCTTATTACCTGTCACCTTTTCGAGCAGTTCGAGACAAAACTATATGTATTTGCGAAAACGTGAATCACTTTCCTCCAAGTTCTTCGATCTGACGTTTTATAACTAAATATTATCTGTCTTTCTAGCGTATTTTACCACAGTTACGCTAATTTAACTACCATTTTGTATCATTTGTATGCCCCTTCACAAAAGAAGGAGGCTCCCGGATAACACAACAAGTTTTATAAGAGTTTTATAGTGGTATATTTCCGCAAAATTGAAGAACTAATGCTACACCATTTTGCTCTATAAAACAGTCTATAAAACCCTTATAAGACTAAAAGGGCCCCAGGAGGCGGGGCTTCGTAGTAAATAATAATGCTCTATTATTAGTTTATAAATCGTATGTTGGTGGTTTTATAAAGATCTTAAAGTAGTCTATAACATGAGTTTATAAAACATTTAAAAGTGTTATAAAGCTCTTTGTGTAGAGTCGTTGGTCTGACACTGATTAAAAGTTCTGCGGCCACCGCTTTATAAGACCTTCAAATGTTTTATAAAGATATTTTATAGACTACTCTTAACTTTATGAAACTACCAACATACAATTTATAAAGCAATAAAAGAGTAACATTTTTCTCTTCTTTAAAGCTCATACAGAAGGCTGTAACATCAGCTTTTGTTCTAAAGATGCACTCTGTGAAGCTCTTTTTGCAAATTGAAAAGTATAAAAAATAAATTGAAAGGTAAAATATTATGCTAAAATATCTTTCGATGGAGAAGTAGTTCTGAACTGAAATAATTTTCTCTTCCTGAAATATTTTATGAAAGGAAATGTCAATTGAATAATAATTAAAGGACTTTGTATAATTTTTTCGGCATTTCTCCTGAATGTAATTTTATGAACGCAACGAGTTTTCCGGTAAAATCGGGATCGCTCCCCTTGCTAAAATTTACGCGCTTGTGAAATTCTTGATTTTATTATATTTATACAATAAAAATAAAAAAAAACTTAAAAATGTGGCTTTCAATATAAATAATAGAACAATGGATCATTTTCTGTCATAAAAATTCAGAAAAAGTTAAGAAAATTAAAATTTTAATTTTTTCACCTTTCAAACTTTTTTTCATTACCTAAAAATACACAAAAAATATGGCGCTACAGCAAGATGTCTATTCAGAGACACTTATAAAGTCAATTTGTCTATTAAAATCCAAAATAGTTTACGTGGAGCGCTTGAACATACTAATTTTTTTATGAATTGATCATTCGTATACAAAACACGCAAATCTTAAACTTCCAAATTCAAAAGTGTCTACGCGAAAAGCAATGAATCGAGCATTTTCTCTGAGAATATAGAAAAGTCATACAAAATGCTCAAAACGTAAATATACAACTCTTGAAAAAAAGTATACGTGAACTTCAAGTGATGCCGGACGTTCTGTGTTAAATTACCTACGAAAATCTGGAAAAATCCCCCAATTACGCACATCTTCAATAAGCAAATCACACGAAATTCTATAAGAATTCAAAACATATATTTCGATAATGTATACATAACTCATTTTCTTCAAATTCAGCTTTATACAAAGGTCGGTAGATAACTCACTAAAGACTTAATAGAATTTAAAAACATCTACTACATCAATTAATTAGTTTCAATATTTATTAAAACCCAGGATTTTGAAGAAATTCCCAACCTAAGAAATTTTGTTTTAATAAGGTTTTGTAACTAATCTTTAAGGGCACTAACATTTTAGATGGGGCCTTTCTATAATAAGGTAACGATATGAATATTCATAACGTGAGAACAATTTAAAAATTTTCATAAATTTTTAAAATCTCTAATTTTACTCTACATCACATCATCACTAAGATCATCGAAAAACCTTAGTTGAATTTTGGTCAATTATGCATCGATAATTGTGTTACGTGAAAATCTTTTTTTTATATTAAATGTCCTTTTTTCCTCTTTTATTAATTTTTGTTACAAAATATCTCTCAAATAGGGAAATTAGCCACAATCTGGCATTACCGGTGTGAAGAGCTTTCAATAGAGTGTTTGCTTTTTAAACAGAGAATAATCATAGAAACTCTCAAATCTAAAAGTCCACATCCAAAAATGTCTGCGTAAAGAGCCTTGAATAAAGTATTTCTTATCTGAATAGCGAAACTTTATACTAAACACTCAAAATTTAAATTTTCAAGTCTTAAAAAAGTTTACGTGAAGAGCATTGAATAGAGTATTTCCTTTTTGTTTCTCTCTACGTTTCTTTTAGTGCAAAGTTTTTAACTACAAAATGTCATTTCGTTGGAAGTGAAGACTTTTTGCTCGTTTTAAGTTCTTTTTCTGCATTTATATCAAACGATCGTTAGCGCTTGTTAAAATTTTTATAAAAATAAGTCGAAGAAAATCTTTTAAAATCGGCCAATTTTGCAAAAATGGACGTCTTGGCATTGAAGCCTTACCAGAAGATTGGGAAGTTCCCAAAAACAATGGTTCCAGAGATGGAATAACATATTAGTTGAATAGCGGTAAGATAAAGAACTTATATTTAGTTGATTTTCATCAGTCAATCCAAAAACGATATAGGCTTGAAAACAAAAATCATAAGCCGGAATTCTGTTCGAGAAATTCAAAGTGTGCAAAAGAGAAATTATCGCCACTGTAGAATTTAATTTTTCACACAATTTCGTTTTCTTTTTTAACCAATTTGCAACACAGTTTTCTCAGGGCCCCATCTTTTTATGCGAACACGATTGAATAAAACGCCAGTAACTAAATGTCAACACAGAAAAATTTATAGAGGTATATAACTTCAAAAACAAAGTATATTTTTATCTAGCGCAATCCGAAATGATATGACTGAAGAGCGTTGACGATCTTTATGAAGACAAATCCTACTTCAAAAAGAGAATGCGAAATCGCTCTAAATATGAAATATTGCTGACTAATTACTAAACAAAAAAAATGTTATTAATTGCTCTGAATGAGGACACTTTATAGAGATCTAAAAGTTTACATTAGTAGAGGATTCTTACTAATCATGAAATTGAAGAGAAAAGAGTATAGAGGAAGAAGCATATAAAAATATGTCTGCATGCAGATCCTTATGAATGCTTTTGTGAATAAATTCTCTTTATTCAGAGCCTTATAAACCCCTATAAGAGCACAGTCTATGAGAAGAGCCTTATAAAACCTTTATAAAACCAGTCGTTCTCCAAACTTAGAGTTGTGTGTTATCCGGGCTATTGGACAAGTTACCCCTCTACCAGAAAATGAGTTGAAATGTGAATAAAAATAAGAACTGATTTCCTGAAAATATATTTGAATACGTTCCAAATGTAACCAAATGGTGGTTTTATACCGAATGTACTTTCAAACTAAATAAAGCCACAATTTTAAGAACTTTTCCCTCACTGTATCTAATGGAGCAGCTGACTTCTTCTTATTTGGCGCTGTAACCGCCTAAGAGATTTTGACCCAGTTCAACAAAGACTGCGTGTAGCTAATCGATCAGCTGACTGTGTGTGAACACCAATAAGCGGTAGCTCAATTAAATGGTTAATTGACTCAATTAAATTTCTGTCCGATCTTAATATAATGTGCACTACTGGGTGACGCGCTGAACCGACAACACAATTATTAAAAGGTTGTCACTATGCTACCCTCTAAGACATCTGACGTGGTAGCGAAGAAAACAGTTTTTACGTGGCCAGTGAAAATTTTGATTTCGAAGGCCGAACATACAGTGTAAACTGGTCGCACGTCCTTTATGCGCTGGTGAAGTTGATTTCAGTTTCGTTGGTTCTTGGTGCGCTGTCCGTAAAAATTCAGGAGCAACGAGATACCATTGCCGTACACCAAATCACAACTCGGAACCCGCTGGTGGTGCTTGAGGAAGAGGGAGGCCCCCACTACGATGGAAAGACTAAGTGGGGAAGGACTTGGCTTCACTTGGCATTTCCAATTGCCCTAAGTTGACTCAGAAGAAAAATGATTGGTTTTCTTTGTTGAACTCGACCAAAATAGGGATGTCAGTGGCAAAAATACTTTGATATTTTTCTTTGATTCGATGCAAATGTACATCGATATTTTTTGATGCATCGAACGGCATACATCGATTTGCACAGGATTCTGCAGAAAATGTTTCACAACAAAATATGTTGTTAGTAAAATTGTACAAAGTTAGAAATGAATTACTGCAACTAAGCTAATTATGTTTCTAACGGAACTCTTTGGAGCCATTTCAATTTTTTGGCCAAAGTCACTTCTCTTTGTACAATTAAAAAACTGGAATGCCGGTTAAATGTACTAGAGATGTCAGCTTTGACAAAACATCGATGTATCAATTCATCGATACATCGACCATTTATACATCGAGTGGAAAATTTCGATGCATCGATGTTTTTCCGGCATCCCTAGGCCAAAGTCGTTAGGTGGTTAGGGCGCCAAATAAGAATAAGAAGAATCACAACAATATGTACCTTTGAAGGTATTTGGGGGACTTTGGCAGGCTTTGTTCCATAGCCGATACATTCCAGTTTGTCGATAATTGGATACATTTGGCTAATTCAATGAATTTCAAAAACACTAACATTCGATAACCCAAAATATATCGATAATTCAACTAATTTTGATAAATTTCGATAAATATTGATAACTGTGCATTTCGAGGGCTCGATTAATTTCGGTAACTCAAAACTATATATATATCTCGATATAAATTGATAACTCGATAACTTTGGACACCACTCTAAATTTCGATAACTCACTTAATATTGATAGCTCTGTATTTTCCGAGAGCTATCGACAAATTTCTACAACTCACTACACTCTGGTCTGGTAACACGATAGAATTCGATAAACTTATATAACCTTGGAATTTCGATAACTCGATACATATTGAAAACTCCAAAAACTTCGATTCGATAAATCGACAAATTTCAGTAAATAAATAAATATCGATAACATGAAAGGTTCAAGAAACCCGATGCATTACGATAACTCGATAAATTTCGTTAACTTGACAAATTTTGATAGTCCCATAAGTTTTTATAGCTCGATAGCTATCCGTAAATTTCGACAACTAATTTTCTGTGCCTATAAATTTCGAAAACTCAATAAACATTGGTCAACTTGAACAACTCGATGCCTTGCGATAACTCAATAAACATGGATAACTCGATAAATTTCGATATAAATTTCGACGATTCGATAAATTTCGGTAACTTGATAACTTTCGGTAACTAAATTTTTAATGGCGAAATTTATTTAAATTCCTATCGAAAAAATTCAGTAAATGCTTTTAATCTTTCAGTTACCCTAATTCCTATGTATTTCTCATTGTTTGAATTTTAATTTTTGTCTTTATCTTCTTTTTTTCCTTCCCCTTTTTTCTCGTTATCATTTATTTCTTCATCATCACATTTATTTTTATTGCAAAGTTTAATTTCAAATACGACGTAAAATATTATACGAATTTTCAACCCATTTTAAAACCATTATTGATTTTTTAAATCGGTTCGGTACAATCACCAAACGAAGGCGAACAAAATTTATGTTAGCATATTAGTATGTAGATAATACAGTAAAATTAAGTATATGTCAGAATTAAAAGTACTTTTGGCCGAACTTTAAATTTCTTCTGTGCGTGTTGCAGCTGTACACAAATGGCGACACCCAGAGTTTTACGCTTTTTTTATGACTTCGAATTTTAGTTAAACCTTAAAACCATAATAAGTGTAAGATTTTCATTAATTAAATTTATGGGAAATTAATAAAAATATATACAAGTTTTACCATAACAATTAAATTTACATTTTCTATGCGTACAGAGACGTATGTATGCATAAGTATGTAAATTTGTTGTGTTAAGTGGCCCAATTTGTGCCTCTTCTTGAAGTTCATACATGTCTACAATTACAGTTTCGAACGTGGTTAACCCTTTGTCTTTGAGCGAGGTACCTTTTCTATAAGCATATATTTATGTATTTACTTATGTACAAATGTATGTACATCATTATAAAGGCATGCACATAGAAACATGCTTTCTCTTTGTGGTTGCAGTTTTTTATTCAAGGCTTGTAGCTTTAAAAAATCATACAGTTTTTCTTCTAATAAAAGCGTCAGTTTTTATTATGCAGACAAATGACGGCACTTTGAATAGGCAGCACATGAAAAGCTATAAAAAAATGTACAAATATGCAGGACAAATTTATATGCTTGCTTATACATGGGTATATTTCTCTACTTATGGCAAACAATTTAATATTTTTCTAAACACATTTCAGTGCTGGTATGCAGTCGTTTACGAATTATTTAATTCTCCCAGTGATAGTCCGAACAAGTCAGTCAGATGTGTGTTTAAAATTTATGTAAATAAGAACAAAATAAATATTTGGCGCTTATATATTTGATTGGTCGAGCTTCTCCTCGAATTTTTGGTGTACGCCTTGATGCTGTCACAAAAAGGGGAGGGTGAAACGCTTTTTTCATTACACTCGGAGGTTTACCCTGGATCCTGGACCCAACAAGGGGTAGCGCGCACCTCTAGCCATTCGACGATTTTTTAGTTCACAAATGATACTACTTGTTGACTAAGGGCCAAATACACAGTGCGTAGTGTTTTTGTACAGAAAACCTGTAGTTAACTACCGATTCTGAGCTAACTACGCACCAACTACGAGGCCAACTCTTTTCATTTGACACCTCATTTCTTGTAATCTAATGAACAGCCCAAATTTTTTAATTTTTCACACGGGTTGAAACCCTCTTCGAAAAATAAAACCTTGCTGCAAATCGGAAGGTCAAGCCTTTTCCTTTGACAACTCATTTTTTTAAATTGAATGAACTGTGCAAATCTAATGTCATTAACAAAAAAAAATACCGTCGCGTATAATACATACATAATCTTTAAATAGGTGGCGTCCCCACTCAAACAAAAAATAAAAACTTATTGCACATACAGAGACCACATCCTTTCACTTGGTACCTCAGTTTTTAGTCCAACAAACGGCGAAGATCTTATAATTTTTAAAAAGTGGCAACCCTACTCAAAAAGTAAGACATTATTGAACATCTAAAAGCCTAGCCCCTTTATTTGACACCTCATTTCTTTTAATCTAAAGAACAGTGCGGATCTAATAATGGTGGCAACCCTATAGGAATTTAAAGTACTAAAGATAATATTCCTATCCATACAGATTATATTTAAAAAATCTCGTCTAAATCCGTTCAGTAGTTTTCGAGATTAGCGTGTTCCAAAAATCTCGACTTTCTTTTAAACTATGTATAGATGATAGTAATTTTTGAATAGATGGCAACGCTACTCAAAAAAATTGTGTACATGCGAAGGCCATGCCCTTTCATTTGGTATCTCATTTTGTAATCCAACGAACGGCGAAAAACTTTTAACTTTTTAATAGGTGGCATCCCTACTCAGAAAAATAATACATTATTGCGCTTGTAGAGGTTAAGTCTTTTCGTTTGACAGTGACGGTACAGAACTGATGCCTAAGCTTATTATGATTGAATATAGTAATTTTATTAACAGGTGGCAACCCTATTCACAAAAAAACATTAGTGCTTTTCTAGAGGTCAATCCCTTTCATTTGACACCTCATCTTTTGTAATCCAACGAACGGTGTGAATCTTATAGTTTTTTAGACAGGTGCCAACCCTATAAAAATTTTAAGTAAAAAAGGTCACTCTTCTGTCGATACAGAGTATATTAGAAAAAATCTCGTCAAAAACCGTTCAGTAGTTTTCGAGATTACCGCGTATGTATATGTAGATAGATTTGCTTACTAATTAAATTTAAGCATAGCTGACGGACTAGTTGATCTGCGAAAAGCACAAGAATTGTGAGTATATAAAACCAGTATGCTTTGCTGCGAGATAGTTGTACGTTAGACGTGAAATTCTGATTGTGTATGTATTATTTATGACAGACTGTGTGAATGGTTTTATTTGCTACAATAGAAACATTGGTTATACGTGTCGTATACGCGACTTTTATTCGCATATGAATAAGTACATACACACATACTACTATGAAATACATATGTACATATTAACCCAGCTAGCAAAGAAACGTAAATTTCGCCGACACTGCAGTTTAGTTAAATTTTCCGTATACGACAACGCATACAAAAAACTCCTACAGTTATCATAAATTTTCGCATCCGGAAAACGTTCGAAAAAGATGATGTCATTTGAAAGCAATAATTGTATTTTATTTGAAAGCATGCATGCATGCGTAATCGGCAGTGGCTGAGCGTGCAGAGGAGTGTGCCGCTATTTGTTAGCTTCCAAAAGGTGCCGGGTTCGAATTCCGTCAGGCGCTTCCTAATTTTATTTTATTTCTTTTGAACCATGAAAAAAGTATCTGTAAAGTGCAGAAGGAAAGCGTATTGAACGAAAATTCAATCAGACAAATTTCAGAAAAAACAGCCGAAAACGTATCCTTTTCACCACCATTTTACGTTTCTGCCGGTTTTCATCGACTTTTTTTTCGTTTACGGATCGGTTTTCGGATTGTTTGCTGGCTGGAAAGTACTTACATATGTATTTGCAGCGCCAAAAATTCTAGTTAACATTTACGCCGTTTTCAATTTACTCATTCTATTTTTAGGTCATAATGACAGCAAAACGTTATGTTCAATTGCCATAAATATTGTTTATGTTATTGGTTGGTATTTTTCAAATGTGTAGCAGTTAAAAAGATGTTTTATAACTTTACTAATACACTCAAATTTTCCTTAACGATTTTGAAAGATGGGATCAAATGAAAATAGAACAATATGAATAAAAAAATGTGAATACCCTGCAAACCATTTTTCACAGTTTTCTGAATTGTAGAGAAATTTTAAAGAATTCGTAAAGAACTCATCCAATTTTTTGACGAATTTTCTAAAATTTCTGAAGAAAATCGCTAAAGCAATGAAAATAATGCTGCTATGTGAAGAATTTCTTGTAGAATTTTTTCAGTATTTTCTTTATTTTTCGTACAGAAATTTCTTTACGAGTACGTGTCAACCACTTCATATAATTTCCTTTGAATATTCGTAAAAAAATCGTTACAGAAATGAGATACTCATAAAGATTTCGTTAAAATTTCGGGATTTTTGGTTTGCAGAGTAGTTCGAAATGAAAAATTCATAAGGAGTATATAAACTTTTTGAATTTGAATTATATGAAGTGGTTGACACGAACTCGTAAAGTAATTTCTGTACGAAAAATAAAGAAAATTCTGGAAAAATTCTGAAAGATATTCTTCACATAGCAGCATTATTTTCGTTTTCTTCCGAAATTTCGTAAAAGAATGGAAGTGTGTGTAATTTATTTCATTTTAGAAAATTCGGCAAAACATCGAATTAAATCTTAACGAATTCTTTAAAATTTCTTTGCAATGCAGAATACTCTGAAAAAATGGTTTGCAGGGACGCTACCAATTTGCTTTGGTTCACGTGCTACTGCCCCAAAAATGTGTAAGGAATTGAGAAATAAATGTGTAAGCGAGGAAATACTACAAATCATATATGATTGTAATAAATAGCACCCAGCCCAGTAATACCGTGTTCTTGATTCCAAGAGCATTTAGGGTGCTGAGGCAGTCGTTCACTGGGTTTGATGTTGTTGTGTGGGACTTCAGTGCTAGCAATTCAGCCTAACTGTCCGATATACTAATGCAGATGGTCTGAGGCATTCTCTGACATAGATCTCGATCGCATGAATGTCTGCTTGGAAGTTTTGATCTGTCAGTGGATCAAACTTCAACTCCAGGTTACCTATACTCCAGATTGCTCCGTCCGTAATAGATTACTTGAAATTCCTAGAAATTACTATATTTAGAGCTACTGCGTCCCTCATATGCATTATCAGGTCATTTGTGAATTTCATTAGAACGAAGTGAAAATTACAGGCACATAAATTCGGATTTTTGAACGACAAACTTCTTAAACTTGTTTCGTCTCGCACCCATATAAGAGGTGGCAACCCTCCTGCGTGTAGCTTAGAAAAAAATAATTTTCAAAACCATTTTGATCGACACCCATATTGTAATGATTGATTAAACTTATTAAATACTTTTACGCATTGTTACGCGTTTTCTAAAAACGATTTTTTTTAACCAAGGATTCTTCTTTTGAAGAACTATACCTAAAAATGTAAAATGGCCAACAAACACAGCCTTTTACCTTAGAAAAATAGTTTGATTTTAAATTAAGTAGAATTCTAAAGTAGCTCTCGAATCTAAAATCAGGTTAGAGAACAATGTTAGAATTCGGTTAGAGAATGATAAAAAAAACACTAGAAATTGGAATTCATCAACAGAATACGATTAACTATCCCTTGAATTGAAAACTAAGCCCTCTTTTAGTAGAGAATGCTACAATTATCGGCAGTTTCCCTAATCGTCTTCTAACTTTCTACCTTAGAGAAACACATTAGGCGGTTTTTTGAAATCTTGATTTTTTGAATGCTGACTATAGCGGATTTTTACAATCGAATAAACGGGGTTTTCACCTATTAGTATACCAGAATCTAAACATTTTATGTTTATTTTATTGAAAATGGAACATTGTTACTAATTTTATGTCTGAATACTGGAAAATTTTGTACTGCAGAAAATACTTAAAAAAAGCGAAACCGAACGAAAATATTTCACTGCTTTGTTATGTAGAAGCAGCATACTAACCCTGTCGAATTCACTGAATCGACTACATGATGTTTTTATTCTCATCCAACGGCAGGCTCAGTTAAAGGCCAGATCCGACTGGTTTAGACCGTAGGGATAGGGATGTTAGGGATGAGCTGTGCTACTCGATTCGGACTGAACACTTTAACCTGCTACAATATCCAAAATGGAGTTATGTATGTTAAAATATCATGAGACTCACGAACCAACTCGAGCTCTTCGTCTGCGATAGGTGGCGTTGGTCACCGATGTTGGAACTCGAGATATGAGAGTTGACGAAGGTTATGATTGATTCTCGATGTATGGCTTGTCTATAATAGATTATATTTGTGCTAGAGTGCCAGTTACTTTCGAAATTCGACCGTTTTTCTAGTTTTTAAGAGCCTTGGAGAGGTTTTCTAACTTAAGACGTAGCTAAACTTATAAGGTACAAAGTAACTTACCGGAAAATCTTCTGCTTTAGAACTAAAACGTTACTACAATTTTTATATCTTTGAAGGTCTTTGGAGAACATATCGATAATTCGATGAGTTTCAAAAACACTAAAATCCGATAACTCAAAAAAATTCGAAGATTCGACTTATTTCGATAACTGTGAAATTCGAGAGCTCGATATATTTCGATAAGTCAAAAATGTATTTTACTTTGCATACATTTAGAAATTTTTAATTTTGACAGCTCTATATTTTGGAAAACTATCGAAGAGTTTCTATAATTCGTAACAATCTGTTAATACGATAAAAGCCGTTTAGCAGTGATAACTCGATAAACTTATATAATCTCGAAATTTCGTTAAATCGATATATTTTGAAAATTCCATAAAACTTCGATTCGACAAATCGACCAATTTTAGTAGATCAATAATTATCGATAACTCTGCAAGTTGAAAGAATTCGATGCATTACGATAACTCAATAAATTTCGTTAAGTCTATAAATAACGATAATTCAATAAATATCGGCAACTTGATAAATTTCTTTAACTTGACAAACTTTGATAATCCCATAAATATTTATTGCCCGATAACTATAGAAAAATGTCAATTGATTTTCTTACTCTTTCAGTTACTCTAATTCTTTTGTATTTCTCTAGAGTTTTTCCGACAAAGGACTGCTGTTTATATCTTGCTAAGATCGGTGAACCCCGTAAAGTGTGAATTTATCCAAAAATTTGTTTCGGTAATCCAAAATATTACGCAAAATGTCCCCATCTCAAAAGACTTCCCCATTTATGTATGTGCATTAGGGTGGTGCAAAATAAGTAAAGTCGGAATTTTAATGCTCTCACCCCCTAGGATTGTTCTATATCGAAAAAACGTATACCCCTATTTTTATTTTGAAACAAAAAATATATTTAGAGGTCGCTCAAAGCGCTCAAAGTTTTCCATGTATTTTATATGGAGAAAAAACTAGTTTTCGTGGAAATGGTATGGAATTCTTGAAAATCAATATTTTTCGATCGCAAAACTCTGGTTCTCTGCTGGATTGTTTATTCAACCATTTTTCAATACCAAAGATTTTTTATTTATCCCCCCATTGCTTTTATTGGCGTTTTCTAGGGGTTTTGGCGGACCTATAAAATATAGTTACTATGAAAAATGGCAAAAAATAATTGGGTATTATTACTGGGAATCTTGTGAAGAGAAGCAAGGTTTTCCGATCAAAAAATATTGATTTTCAAGAATTCTATACCATTTCTACGAAAAGTCGTTTTTACCCATATAAAATACATGGAAAACTTTGAGCGCTTTGAGCGACCTCTAAATATGTTTTTATTTCAAAATAAAAATAGGGGCATTTTTTCGTTATAGAACCATCCTAAGGGGGTGAGACTATACAAATTCCCACTTTACTTTTTAACATGCATTTTTTGACCACCCTAATATACATATAGCCACTTGCTTTGCGACTCCCTCAAACACCTTTTGAACTGTAAAACAATCATTCAATTCTATTCTACATCTGTAAAACATGTACCGAATTTCAAGCAAATCGTACCATAAATATGATTTTTTCGAAAAAAACGGTCCCAGCTTCACCTACTGGAAAAGGATATCATCCAAACACTGCTCGGTCTATAGGAAATGTAGCAAACAAAAAATTTGTCAAATCGGTTCAGCTGTTCTCACGGGATGCGATGACCGATACAGACCATTTAATTTTTATATAGATTTAAGATACAAGAATTGCTCGTTTAAAGTAACAAAATATGTACAAGTATAGTAGTAGAAAGTTGCACTGCGCCGCATAATTTCGTGTTCAATAGCGTACACCGAATTTTACCCGCATAATTTTGCTTACAACTTGGAGGCTAGCCAGAGCAATCATGCAACCGCAACGCTCATTGTGCGGCACGATTTTACATTTTTGAATCAAAACAAATACTAATTACGCTCGCCATCGCGTCCCAAGCTGCAAATGCTAAGCTGTCAACACTTACAACATGTTTTTGCACATTGAAAACAAATTACACTAGCGGAAAAATGAAAACCAATCAATTTAGTGCACATGTGTGTTTGTGCGTATGGATATGTGCGCTATTTAATAACAGTGCTCTCGAATATCTGCATGCGACAACCATATCAGTGTGTAAGCGGAAGTTCGTGTTTAAATTCATTCAAACATACACCTAAGGGATTGCATCAAATAATCTTCTTTGGCTTAAAAAAATCAGTAACCCTTGGCTAATTGATCATGCCCAAATGGCTGCCCTGTGCTGTTTAAAACACTGACCAAAAATAAATATTTATTTTTACGTTGTCTTTTAAGAGATATTTCACTTTCTCACTTTTATATCCATCATTTTTATCTTATTCTCGATCTACTTCTTCATCAAAATCCTCCATGTTATGAAACAACGCTTTTGCGATAAAACTTATAACTGTTATGTTCCTGGCTTGGAATACTTATTTTTTTTGGCACTACAATCGTTTGTCAGTTTGCGCCGAGACCAAAAAACTTCGCCAGTTTGCCTCTCTCCTTTGCGGATTTGCGCCAGTTGATCATTCCTTCTGAACTTGGTGCTCCCATTGTGTTAGTGGGTGCTTTTGTTTTCGTTGTCCACACATGGCTGCGGAGTCTTTTATGCGCTTAACTTTAAAAAGCTCGTACAGTTCGTCATTACATCTTCTTTGGTACTCGTCGCCCACGCGAACGGGCGTCGTAAATCCTGCGTAGAATAGTTCTCTCAAAAGCTCCAAAAGCCGTCTCATCTTCAATAGGCATCGTCCATGTTTTTGCGCCATATAAAGTACGGGCATGATCAGAGATTTGTTTAGCGAAATTTTATTCGTCGAGCGAGGGCTCCGCTTTTCAATTGCCTACCGAGCACAAAGTAGCACCTGTTGGCTTTGTCTCCAGACCGACATTATTGGTGGTGTTTATGTTTGATCCTACGTAAACAAAGTCCTTCAATACTTTAAAATTATGACTGCCAATAGTGACGTGTGTCGCAAAGCGCGAAGACTTCTTATGGGTTGCCAGGAGGTACTTTGCCTTGTCCGCGTTCACCGCTAGACGAACCTCGTTAGCATCTTTTTCTAAGCTGCAAAATGCTACGCTGACATCCCTGCGTTTCAGACCAACGATGTCGATACCATATGCATACGCCAGCAACATCGTTCTTTTGATAAATAAGGTGCCGCTGCAATTCAGATTGGCAGCTACTTATTATGACACTCTCCAGCATCAGATTGAAAAAAGCACATGAGAGTGAATTGCCTTGTCTAAAACCTCGTTTGGCCTCAAACGGCGCGGAGAAGTCCTTCCTAATTTGGATGGGAATGAAAATTGTGGTCAACGTCACTCTACATGGCCGTATTCGTTTTGCGGGATCCAAAATTTAGACATGACATCGTACAGGCAGCTTCTCTTCGTGCTATCAAAAGCACCTTTAAAATCGATAAAAGATGGGTGTGTCGATTTGCATATCGAGTGTCTTTTCCAGAACCTGACGCGCTGTCAAAAGCTGGTAAATGGTGAACTTACCAGGTCTGAAGCCACGCTGATAAGGTCCATTCAGATGGTTCGTGAAGGGCTTAAGTCATTCACACAGAATCGTCGACAGTAACTTGTATGCAATATAAAGAAAGCTAATTCCGCGATGATTTGCGCAAATGACGGGAACTCCTTTCATGTGGATTGGACAAAGTGCACAGAATTAGTGGCCGCCATAACCGAGCAGAAATCGAAACTGAGGATTTCTGGTGCGATAACATGTATACAAGTTTTTTTTTTCCTAATAGTAGTCACCTTTCGGCGGGTGATGGATCCGATGTCAAAATGGAAGGGGAAGCTCGACCATGCATGTAAGAAAAATATTAGCGCCAAATATTTAAATCACTTTTAAATAGTTAGCTGTAGCCACTTGCTATAAAACTATATTTAATGCCTTTGGTTGAACTTTTCACTGCAGAGTACACTAAAAAGTGTAGCTCAAATATACAATAGGCCAAAGGTACGCTGGCTCAACAAACATATCGAACCGCTACTGGCGTCAAGCTTAACTATTAGCAGATGTGTTTGTATTTGGATTGCGAATTTGGCAGCATGCCGATACAAAATCATAAATTCCATAATTGGGGGCGTCGGACTTGAAAACAAACAAACATATAGAAATATATTTACATACATATACATATGGTACATACATATATATCGACGGTACTTTGGCAAAACCTCGTATCTAGGAACTCACTACTACTTGGTGTCTCGTAAAACTAATTCAAAATAGGCCATAAATGCTACGATTCATTATATATTATTCTTAGTTAACTAAAAAGTACTTAAAATTAAAAGTTATTAAAAATGATCTTCTGTTATTAATAGGGTGTATTTTGTAAGAGAGTGTTATTTGACAGTGTTTTGAGATACGAGGGTTTTCCTGAGTAGTTTGTCCCGTCGATATGTACAAGTGGTCATGCCAACTGCACGCTGGGTTTGCTTAGCTATGTATCAATTATAATTATTTTGGTCAAATTTGCTGTTGGCGCTGGTGATAAGTGGTAACACATATACATACAAATGCAACTAGGGTTGTTATTAGCCTGATGTATGTACTTGGATTGGAAGTATTAATATGTGGTAAATGTAAAGAAATTAGTTTATACAAGAAGGTGTGGAGTTTATCGAAAACTGAAAGAGAGTGGATGTTAACCTGGAGCGTGGCACCTCCAATAGAAGTTGTACATTCAGAGAACCATAGTCTTGGACCCATTACGAACAGACAACTAGACAGAGAATATAAATTTAAAAATCAAAGCGCATTTTTTCTTCTTTCGGTATCTTGATCCACCAAACCTTAATGGTACAGTACAGAAAATGATGGCCAATATAATTGCAGCAGGAATTATTATAGGATGCGGCAAAGGAGACGATATGTTTCTGACAGGAGATAAGTATGATCTTTTTTAATTAAAAAAAAGTAAGTGCGCCTGGGCCCCACTGGAGAAGTGAAACTTACGTTACACACATAACCATAACCAATATACACACATACATCTGCTTTTGCTTAAGGTTATATTTTTTGTCTTTTTTCTATCTAGATCCATACCTCTACCCCTGTTCGTTCTAATAACATTTATGTTATTCTGTTTTTCTTTATCTTCATTTTTATATTTATACTCTTTCGATAACAAAATCGATAATATCATCCAATAAAATATTGACAACAAAACCGATTAAAATATCGATAACAAAATCGATGAAAAATTCGATAAAAACTTCGATAGCAAAATCGATAATAATATTGGTAGCAAAATCTATTAGAAACTCGATAAAAATATCGGTAAAAATAACCATAACAAAATCGATTAAAATATCGATAACAAAATCGATAAAAATATCCATAACAAAATTGATAAATATCGATAACAAAATCGATGAAAAATTCGATAAAAACTTCGATAGCAAAATCGATAACAATATTGGTAGCAAAATCTATTAGAAACTTGAGAAAAATATCCATAAAAAAATCGATAAATATCGATAACAAAATCAATAAATATCGATATCAAAATCGGTAACAAAATAGATAAATATCGATAACAAAATCGATACATATCGATAAAAAATCGATAAATATTGATAAACAAATCGATAACAAAATCGGTAAATATCGATAACAAAATGTATAAAAATATCGATAACTAAATCGATAAAAAATCCATAACAAAATCTATAAATACCGATCATAAAATCGATAAATATCGATAACAAAATCGATAAATATTGATAAAAAAATCGATAAATATCGATAACAAAATCGATAACTATCGACAGCAAAATCGGTAAATATCGATAATATCGATAACAAAATCGATTATATCGATCAAAAAATGATAAAAATATCCATAACAAAATCGATAAATATCGATAAGAAAATCGGTAAATATCGATAACAAAATTGATAAATATCGATAACAAAATCGATAAATATCGATAACAAAATCGATAAATATCGATAACAAAATCGATAAAAAATATCGCCAACAAAATAGTTAAAAATATCGATTACAAACCCGATAAAAATATCGATTGTTATATCGATAAGTTCCGAAAATATCGATAGAAAAATTGATAACAGTATCGATAAAAATTTCGATAAAGAAATCGATAAATATCGATAACCAAACCGATAAAATTATGGATATTTTATCGATAAGTCACGAGAATCCCGAAAATCTCTAAAATCCCAAAATAATTCCCAGATTGAGTCTGTGTCTCTCTCTATATCCTTTCCTCTTTAATTACCTTTATTTTAATCTTTATTCCCCTATCTTCATCTTTACCTTCATTGGTACCCTTATCCTCCTCTTTGTCTTTACTTTTATATTTATCATTTTCTTCATCTACATATTCCCCTTCATCTTTGCCCTTATATATATAAGTAAAGTGTTTAAATTTACCTCGGTCTTCATTTTTGCCTTTATCTTTACGCATCTTTGTTTTTGTTTTTATTTTTACTTTAGCCTTTATACCTTTCTTTATTTATGTACGTACTCACCTTTACTTTCATTCTTGTATTGGTATTTTTCTAAGTGTTATTCTTTAACCTTTTATTAGCAAGTTTTTGTTAAATTAATACCATATGCATACACACAATAAGCACTTGTTTCAGCCCCAACCATTTCCGTTGCATCATTTGCAATTTCCGTTGAATTTGCAAATTTACTCTCAACCAACCAACCACCGCTAAAGAAGTTTCACTTCAATAGTAGTGTTTTCTCTGTTAGATTCTCTTCTTGTGGGCTAATACATTACACATGCACTTATACTTACATATATAATAAGCCTTAACTATTTTAGGATTAAAACTTTGCTGTCGTCCCTAATATTTTTCATTCAAACTTTTTCTAACTTCGCATACTTTTCCATTTTGGTTTACAGTGATGTTCCGTCAGCCTTTTGATTGCAATCGCTTTTAATTATTCTTCGCCAAATCCTGCTGTTGTCGAATCCGTTCCACACCTAGTCTTTAATTTGGTTCGTTTCGCACTGTGATGGAAAAATCGAGTTAAAAGCTGCAGGCGTAAAATTACTAGTGAATGTTGCGATTCAATGAACACGAGTTGTGTCTGTTGTCGTACTTTTAAATCTTTTCTCCCATGCTCAGTAACTTTTTTTATTTCTGTCTTGCTTTCCCTTGGTATGCCTACTCGGCGTTTTCGTTTTGCAAAACCTTAGCAAAGTATTTTGCGCGATAGAACTTCGTTCGTCAAATCTGTGTGGAGTTTGTTTGTTATTTGCTCATCCACTCCCAGAAGGAATGCTAAAAGTTAGTTATTTGTTAAGGGAACACTTGAAAACTTTATAGTAGTGACAATTGAGTTATATTGTGAAATAACGCCGTTTTTTTTTGTTGGAAGTTCGTAGTTTAGAGTGGCTGATGTGGAGAAGCAGCTCACTATTGCGAAGGGCAAAGGACGCATTGTATTTACACATGTATAATCTTGAATCTGACGAATCTTTTTGACAATTTAGAGCTAATGCTTGATTTAAGGCTATAACAGTGACCCGAAAAGCGGTTTTTGCTTTTTATTTTGCATAGTTTTTTCAACTTCTGTAACATCTTTGGACAGGTACACTGTTAGACCTCCAACCGTTTGGTGTGCAATAGACATATGGAAAACTGTGTATTTCTTCATGCCATGAATTTTTCGCCTTTCTATCAGTGCCAAATGTGATGATTATACTTGCACATGGATTGGTGGCAGTCCATCCCATTTTTTTTGGACTATGAGTTTTCCTTTGGTTTCTTTGATTACTGTTCTCAAACCATATTTTTACTTTTATTCTCGGCTTTGCTCTTCGTCGCTTACGATATGAGTACATGCTGCTTCATTTAATAAATTAAATGTAAAAAACAATCTTTAAACAAATTTTTATTGTTTCAGGCTTATTGCAGCGGACACTTATTTGTAGATAGTATTGTTTTTAACAACGAAGTATACAAGTACATATTTACTTGTATAATATGTATTTACACAGATGCTTGGTTTTGTTTAGTGAAAGATAGTTTTTAATTTTTATTTTACTTGCAATTTATTTGTTACTTTACATACTATATATTAAGTTTTATGAACTCATTTTTTGGTCTGTCGGAGTACTTTACGTACATCCTGCTGGTCATTTGTACAAGGTCTTCTGAAAGGTTTATATTATTTATATTGTCTACATTATTTGCATACTCCATTGACATTAACCACCTTTACATATGTACATACACTTACTATTAATATCACGCAATCCTTGTATATTTCCAATATGAACCGAATCAAACTTTAAACACCACTTTAACAAATATATCAACGCCAGCCCCGTAGCGGGTCTATTTGACCACAATACTGCATTATCAGCGAACTTACAAAATGTTACGAATTTCAAGGTATGTTTGTCGAAAATGATGGCAAACTTATCTCAGACAATGCAATATCTTCCGTTTTGCGCAAAGAACAAGATTCCATCGCGAAATTGTTTTTAAATGAAAATTAAAAAAAAAATATTCCATAAAAGTAAAAATAACAACACATCCTCATAAACACGTAGTTGCGTATGTAACGCATACGACCCGCAGCACCATGCAGAGTCATGTGCCAGGTTTACTCGCGCGCCATAACTTAAAAGTCATATAATTTAAAAGTAATTAAATATTGGCGCGGGAAATTCTTACACAGTATTCCTTATCCACATAGATATCATTTTTTTTATTAATATAACAATTTTAGAATGAATTTCGAGTGAGCCAATAAAAATTGTAAAAATGGAATTTTTATTTCTCAAATCATAGTAGGGATGAATTCATACAAGTAAATCCAAGTACATACTCGATACTTTTCTCAATTTACAAAATATTTTTGTACTCGATACTTTTTACTGCGATCCAAGTGGGTATCGAAAAAAGTACTTGTGTTAGAGCGAAAAACTTATTATGCTTCAGCATCTTCTTTGAAAAGCAACGCATTAGGCACGATGCACATTGGAGCGATACGACACGCGATACCACATGCGATGTGATAGCAAACCGTGTCGCACGGCTGATACGTAAGCGATATTATGTCGCAGCATTGTCGCTGTCGTGCAAGTGTGCACAGTTTTCATCGTTTCCTATCAATTCCCACGTTGTCAGCATGTCGATGTTGCTTTCGTATCGCATCGCATATCGTATCGCCTTAGAGGTTGTTGGGGCATCTGTACTTTGCGAGAGGCTTTTCTCAAAAACAGGTACAACTATATCAAAATCTCGAAACCGCCTTTCAGGAAAACACTTGGAAAAGTAGATGTTTTTGAAAAATATAACAAAAAATGAGTTATTTTCTTAAACTTATTTTATATGAAAAACTTTATCTATTAATCTTGTAAAAACGTATTTAATTGTTTGTGAAATCAAATACTGTACAAAAATAATTGTTGTCTTAAATTTTTTAATGAAAAAATATTACAAAATAAATAATCTTGTAAAAATGCTTATTTTTTGTGAAAAATACAATAGCTTTGAAAAATATGCAAAATCGTAGTTCTATGTACAAGTAGTCGATACCTTTCCGATACTGAGTATGTATCGGATACCTTGTTTGATACAAGTACAAGTACTAATTTGAGTAATACCTTGATGGTATCGATTTATCCCTAAATCATAGTGATACAGCCAGTCTCACCAAATTCATTTCAGTGAAAATTACTTTGATTTTCGAATTCTTGGCGTCGGCAATCTATTTTTATTTGTTTTTAATTTCGAATTAAGTGACCTATGCACTTAAATAAAAATTAAATCAGAATAACCATACTCAGAGATGTTACACGTTTAATCAGCTGATTAGTATACACACACCACGAGTAACAATGAAACAATTAAGAATTTCGGTACCTTTTCGCCAAAATAAACTTTTTAAGGTTAAAATTGTTCATTGATTTATTTTTCAATGTACATGTTTCTAGAACTCTATTGATTAAAATATAATGCTTTTGCGTTTTTTTCTCGCGAAATTTGCTCGTATATGCACTACAATTTAAATAAAATGTTGTAAAAACAAATGGTTTTGTTTGTCGATATTAACGGAGGAATGCTACAGATAACCCCAGTATAACTTAGGATCATCTCTCGAGCTCGCGTTGAGTAAGTACTTTTTAACGAATACTACACCAGACAAGCAATAAGGGAGTATTCTCAAAATAACTTCCTACACAAATAATGGTAAGCACACACAGAAAAATATCCCACAGTCATCTCAAACGAGTAATATATAAGTGAGTATAAGCACATCTTCTAAGCGAGTAAGAAAATGATAATCCATCCACATAGACTGTCTGAAGGCCGATGCTCTGGTCGGTGCAATATAGGGAAGTTTATAGATTCGCCGTTTAAAATTCTATTTTGAGCTATTTTTCGTTATCTGGCAAGCTTTTCAACTCAAGCGAAAATATTTGCAATGAGTTTAAAAAAAGCTGTAGGCAAATACTAGGGTAATCGACTCGGTTTTTCCAAACCGGTTTCCACCGGTTGTTTTGGAGATCTATAGGCGGTTTTTGTAATCCTGATTTTTCGAATATTGAATAAACTTGACCTCTGAATGAAAATTTAAGGTTCTTTGAAGTTTTGCAGTTCAAGGGAAGACCCTAAATAGTTTCAAAATTATATCCTAGGTTTGAGGATGAATGGGTATATCATATTTGATTCCAGTAAGGGAATGCTTGGCGCCTTAATGCTTTATACGTGTCTGGCTCAGCTTCCCTTTGCATTCGTGTTCTGATTTTGTCTGCAGACAAGGGCAATAATCACCTCTAAGCACTCGGCTGCGGGGGCAAGGGCACTACTGAAAACAAAAAAAAAACGAAACAAATGCAATGATATATTAAAAATTAACCAAATGTTAATTTTTCACTGATTTATAATAGTTTTAATCTTGATATAAAAAAAAAAAAACATTTTACTTATTTTGCTGTGCTTTCTTTTTAATAAAAGCTATCTTTACTGTTAATAGTTTTATTTCATTTTTTTGGTCATGACTTCATACCAAGACAAGCATTTTCACCGTGTAAAATCTGTGTAAAATAAAACCGGTTTATCCGGTTTTTTTTTAATAATTTCAAAATGAGCAACCGGCTGTACAGTTTAATTGACATCTTCTATAAAATTTGTGTTTGTTATTATTTTTAACTTAGTTAAAAGGAAATTCGTCGAAGTAATTTTTTTAACGTACGTTACCGGATAACCTTGGACAACCGTTTTCAATAATTTCTGTTTTCCGATCATTGGATTGGACTAACTTTATTTAAAATTAGTTTTTTTTTAGAAATTACTTCTTGTGATACTTTTTTCGGAATTATTTTTAGAAGTGTGTATTGCTCGCATTTTATGTGAAAGGGATACTTTATAACTTTGGTAGGCATCGTTTTCCGCTCCCAAGCGAGTAATAACGCAGTATGAAACCAAATAAACTCGCTTAGTTTTCTGAAATTATACATCAGGGAACATTTCTGAACTGTTCGCATTGGAAATTTTCGCATTTACGCTGAATTGGAAAAAAGTATAAAACCGGCAAATCTCGCTTAATGTTTAGAAATCATCCCAAAGGAAGTCATCCCTCTTTTATTTCTCGATTTGGGAGAACTCGCTTTGAGTACGTGTCGCCTGCTATTCATTTTTATGTATGTATATAAAAATCGAAAAAATTCTAATCCAATTAACTTTTGTAAATGCAGCAGAGCATGCGAGAAAATTAGTAATTTGCATCTAAAACAATAAATTCCAAACGAATGTTACTCATACGCCCTGTTGATCAAAGGAGATTAATTGATTCTAAAAAACACAAAACCAAAAGGCAGCTAGACGCTGGCAGCTCAAGTTCCGATGTGGCATTTCGTAGATTCAATTACATAACCTTTTAGCAGAAAGTGATGATGGTTTTGGTGAAAATTTGTATACATAACCTTCCTTACAAATATGCTGGCGCATTTTGGCAAGTGTAAGAGTTTAGGCATACCTATGCACTTATTTAAATAATATTTAGCTTAAGCAAAACATAAACTAATACACATGTACATACGTATCTATCCGACACATTTACAAAGTAGCAGTATTGCATTTCAATGTTATTCAGGGCAGAAAATATGCTCGGAATGCCAAATACCTTCTCATAGCCACCATTACCATTTATTGTATTCCAGCAAAAGTATTGCAACATTTTGGTAACTCGTGCGCACTTTTTTGTGTACATTTACTTATTAATGTGTGCAGTTTATACATAAATACATACACAGCTATGTGTGTATTAATGTACGTACGTATGTAGTTTTGTAGTTTAAAAATTTTTTCATAAAAATTTTTCATCCGGGCGCCCAGAATCGAGTAACAGTCGACACCATACAATGCAAAGATGAAGGAAAAGATGGTAGCTATGCAAAAATTTCTGAGCAGAGCAAACATTTTTTGCCAAAATACATCAACGTTCAGCCGAAATTCACACACATATGTATGTATGTTTGTAGATGCACACATGAGCATTTTAATAAACATGCTCTACAGAACAGCTCTATGTCGGTGAATGCATATATGGGGAATTCCATTGTGACTGGTAGGATATTTGACTGCACAAGTTGATCAACTGCAAATTATAATTACGCGTATGTCGACGGAACCTTTACATAGCAATGTCTAATTTTGCTTTTTTCAGTTTTTCAAAATTTCAGCGCACATTTCATTTGGAAGAGCGATTATTCTACTGAAATCCGCAAAACATCTAAATTTCTTAGCTTTGGACTTAAAATTGCCATGCAATTTCTAGAGATTTTTCGATTCAAAAACAAAGTTGCGTAACAAATTTTGTTTCTGCCTAAAGCGACAACAAAATCTTAATTTTGTTAAATTTAGTCCCAAAACTGTTACTCCCATCTCTAGGGTTTCGGCGCCTTAAGCAAACATTTTCCCGGACAAGCATTTTTGCTGGATGGGTATTTTACCGGGATTCTCAATAAAATTTACATTTGCATAAGAACACGTTTTCTGACACCTTGCTACTTTTACAGCAGTAAAATATATTTTGGAACTATCTAACGTATTCAATATTTTTTTTCAGAAAAATCGTATTAATGTTAGGGGTCTTCATCAAAAGCAGCGTTGCCAGGTTGACGTTTTTAACGTCATTTGGACGTTTTTTGTATCCTTTTGACGTTTGGACGTTTTTTGTGTAAAAAATTACGTTTTTTTACTTCCCAGTAATTTTTCTCTGTGACTAAATCTTGTACTAAGTAGAACTGATTTTGAATTATTTTCTTAATAAATCTTTACAAGCTTTGTGTTTTGCAGCAGCTGCTTCAAAAGATATTTATTCTTTTGACACAGATGACTTAACTATGATGCCTACCAAGCGTACGCGCATGGATTCTTGGACTAAGGACCTCGTGTTCAAAGGCTGGTTGTGTAAACACTTGAGGTTACGAGGCTTATTGTAATGTTTGCAATTGCACATTAAAAGCCAAATCAGGAAGAGCTGATCTCTTGCAACACGCACGCTCGCAAAAGCATCAAAAAGGCTGTAGCAGCATAAAGAGCCAGAAAAAAGTAGGCAACTTTTTTAAGACTTCATTGAAAATATAATGAACGCAAAAAAAAGCTGAAATATTGCTATGCTCCTTCTTAGAAAAACGTATTGTCCGGTGTAAACCCTAAGTTAGCATTTTCGACAACCGACCCCCTTACCAAATGTCTACAAGAGAAAAAAAATATTAAAAATCAACGCGATTATTTAACCCCTTTAAACTTGCACATTATTGGACTGAAATTTAATGGCCTTTCAAACTGCATACTCGAAAAAATTCTCAAAAATCTAAATAAAAAGTTGAAAATCTAGCTGTAGCTTTGCAGATTTTTTATAATTTTTGCACAAAGTTTGAAATGTGGATTTATATTTTGTTTGTTATATAATAAGCTTGTGCTTGGCTTTTATGGAAAAATAATAAACATTAAATAAACAAAAGAGAAACAGCCAAAATCGATCAAAATGGTGATGACTTAATCAGCTGATGATTTTTATATTAACGATCTCAAACCAGTTTGCAATGAATTTTAAATGTGCTCTGTCAAATGACTATTTTTTTGGACATTCATTTGAATAAGACATTTTTGGGTAGGAAATGACATGATGCATACCTCTGAGGTATTTAGCCACAGTGTTGAGAAGTGACACTTTATCAAAGCCAGGTTACCGAATTTGAGTTGGAAACATTGTGAACCCGCCGTGGCACCTGCCAGAAGGTTACATGTTCACGCGGCGTAGCCCTGGAACCATTTTAAGGTAAACTTAGAGGGATTGATATCTTCCGTATGCCTAGCTTGCAGACGAGATTTGATAATTTCATAGTTTTAAACGGCTTAAATACCTTAACTCGCTTAAAAAATATACAGCTACAAAAAAGGGGCACAGAAATAAAATTTAATATCTGTAAATTATTTTTCATAACTGTATAAAAACCCCCGGGTATAAGTTAGTATCGAATAGTTTCTAAGTTCCTTTTTGGCTCTTATTTTAATGAATGTGACACTGAAAAATCCATCCATTTTACCAAGCGAGTCACAAGGAAATTAACTTAATTTTGAAATCATTTTTTTTTTGTAGTATTGTACGAATATGTTCATATCTGTACGTATACACATGTAAGCATAGATTAAGACTGCCTCTGTGAACTAGGCCTTAGATTTAGTATATAGTCTTTAAGTTATGCACATTTGCACATAGATGTGTGCGCAGACATGTGTTTTTATTAAAGGCTATAACCGCCGATCTATTTCAGTATACATATAACTTTCGTAGAAATATTAAAAGACTTTGTGGCTGGTGTAAAGAAATTATGTATGAAGTAAAAGTTTCCGTAGTTTTATTATTTTTTTTTAAATTTGTATTTTTTTAATTTTTCAGCAAATAATTGAAATACAGTCATTAAGATATAAGTTACTACTGAAATAGCGGCATTATGAAATTTTATAATTTAAGTCGTTTTCCTGTTTTACATGGAATGCCCCATATACGTACATATTCATGTACGTGTAAAAATGTGTACATATTATTTGTAGGCAGCATGCAAACGGCAAGTGTACAGTGCGTATACGTAACTTTTGTTATGAGCCAAGTACCAAAGCATACATATGTAGATCCGTATGTGTTTTGTACGCACGTCAATTACTTCGCAAACAAAATTTACAAAACTCTCAATGAAAGCCTTTTTAAAGTAGCTTTGGGTTGCTTGTTAATCTTTTTCCTTCCGTATAGTTACGTCCGTATGTACATACATATGTACATATATGCACATATAAGTTGGTGTGAGTGCTTACCTTGGTGGTTATATACCTCGGATGCGTGTGTTTATTGAAAGCTGCGCCTTGAGCATTGCTGTCACTTCTTCTGTTGGCCTAGTAAAATTGAATTTCGAAAAAATGTTCGCTCAATGCTTTAAATGAAAGTATGTAAATACGTGCATACATATGTATGTAAAAATACAACAGAAAATTTAATAAATGTGCTAGCATCTTAAACTGATTTAAAGTCGAGCTGGCGTATGCGTGTGATGCTTATGTGGGTCACCGAGTCATTTTCAGCGTTGAAATTTTATGGGGGCTAAAAATGATTACTTTTTGTAATAAGTTGGGTACTTTGGTACTGGTTAATCAAAATTTTATTTCAGTTTACTGTATGTATGTATGGAAGTAGGCAGCGAATGGTTGTAATACTACACAAAAATATCTACGGATTTAATACTTACATACATACATATGTAGATTCCTGAAATTAGCCCCGGTTCATAATTCTTTAAAACTTATCTAATTTATTTTCTGATGAAATAGGTAATAACTAAGAAAATATGTAAATGAAGAGTATTTACATCTTTGGCTTGGTGTTTGGCTATTATACAAAACTTTACAGTTCCTATTCAGTTGATAAAAGATCCCGCAGTTGATAGCATAAATTAAATTTCTTGTTAAATACTCGACCTCCTTTGACGTAGCTAATATTTTATACCACATGCCAGCCGAAAGACTCCGATGCTAGTGCTGCGTTAGTCTGTTAGTTTATATGATAATTGTATTGTTATGTAAACTTTTATAAAAAAAGAAAAAAAAAGATCAGTTCAGCGCCTTCGTCTTGACCTGGGGGCTGTGTCAGAGCCATATCCCCTAATCTTAAACGCGGAATACGTGATTATTAAGAGAACATTCAACATCGCCCATGCAAACTGAAATTCTCATATCGGTTATCCCTGGAACCACTTATTATAAGGTAATGGAATTTTATACACCTACATTTATACACATATAAAATCGCAAGAATCATTCGATTGGGAACCATTTTCTCCCAGATTTTAAAATCGCATTGAATGATTGTTGTTTGGGCAAACGTTTTTAGAAGGATCAGTGTGGTTTGTTTCACTTTTAAAACACACATTAGTAACATAAAATTTGGTGTAACTTGGTAGCCCAGTCGGTCGTGTGATGAAAAAATATTGGGCTTTGGACAGTCTTGACGAAAATCCATGTAAAACCGCCGTTAGAGAAGGAAATATTATCTTTTGTTGTAAACCTTCAAGTACTTGCTCAACCGTTAACGATTCTGATGAAAAAAGAAAGAGTTTATTTATGTAGATGTGGGCAATTTAGTTTTTAACCTCCAAGAGGCTCTCAGACAAATACAATCGAAAAACTTATTTACAGTCTAAATTGGGATATGTTTGACATATTAGTCAATTATTAGTCATTAGTGAGTGATGGACATCTCATCTATACATACAAATACATATGTATATTTTTTATAAATGAAAATCGAGGTCCCTTTTTCGGTCTATTTTCAAATGCTACTGAGGAAATTTGGAGGAGACTTGGTAGAATTAGCATTAATAAATCCGGTATTAACGTTCATAATTCGATGTTAAGTTTTCCTGTAATTCGCTATAAGTTATGCTGGTGGACTTCAAAATACTAATTCGCACAGAGGAGTTAGTATTGGTGGCAGGTAAAATTCAAAATTATATTAAAAAAGATGTCGAATTTCGACAACTGGGCGATACTAGTGTAATTAAATAGATAAATTGTTAGAAACTTAAAAAATGAAAATCCGTGGCCAAGCCGTCCCAGCAAAATCAAAAAAAGTTTTCTCAAATAGCGGTCGCTCCTCGGCAGACATCAAGAAGTAGAACACGAATTGGAAAAGAAGCTCGGCCAAACATGTATCAAACGTTTAAGCGCCAAAAACATTAGCCGTCATCGAAGCGCCAAGACTTAGCAAGCGGCGAAACGAACGAACTCAATGAGGTACAACCAAACTCGCTATCGTCTATACATGCTAGCTAGCTTTGTTGTTGCTTTCATATGCCAAATTTTTCGTTAAGCGACCGGAACACAAATATAGCAAGCGGCAAAGTGGCGAAGCGATGTTGTTTATTCGAAATAATTTAAAGTCATTGCTTTATTAACGCTTTGGACTGGCGAATTGTTACAAATTGCATAGGTACTCTTGGAGGATTGCTTCAGTTTAGCCTATTTTTAGTTTACATAAGCATCATAGCGTTTTGCTTAATTGCGATAAGAATGGATGCTTTTACGTAAACAAACGAGCATTAAACCATTTCAGAAATGTCAGAGTTTCAAAATAATCAGAAAGTTTAGCACTGCAAAAGTGTACGAAAGCAAAATATATTTTAACAAATTAGACAAATTTCTGCAAATGGCCCGCATTGAATTTCAATTTAGCACAAGAAAATACCATTATTTATTTGGCCCTCGTTGAAAGACTATGGCAAAGCGAAACAACCAGTACGACTTGGCTACAGAAGACAGAGAGACACAAACTATCTGCAGTAGCTTAGAGCAGCGAGCGACAAGTAAACGACTGCCTGCGAATTAATGAACAAGTCAAGTTAAATGTAGTGAAGCGAAGTAAAATCAAATAGTGAAAAGTTGCCGCTGAAAATGCGACAAAGGGAAAACAAATGAAGAAAAATGTCAATTTGCAATGACATTAAATAAATTTTGAAAAAGTTAAGGAATGACATCTAAAATGAAATTTTGTGTAATTTAAATTTTGTATGTACAAAATCCATTTACGTACTACTACATAGAAGCTGCAGTATCAACCATGATAAAAACATAACCAGGTAAAACCGTTGAGAGGCAGTCTGACGTTTGCCAGCAATATAATTTAAAAATTCTAAACTCAAACTCACACACACATTCCCATTTTCAATCTCAAACAACAACAATTGTGAACAATTTCATTTTTTTATTCTCAATTTCATATGATTTTAAAATGCTGGCAAACGTCAGAAAAAAATCATGGCCGACAAATTGAGAGAATGAATTTACCTTATAATGTTTTTATCATGGTATCAACTATAGGAAACCTTAGGTAAATTTCATTGTGCAATAAAGCAGTGACAGGCGATGATAGGAGTGTGAGTTGGGCTTTGTCAGCAGCAGCTTTGACCTATATACAAACATATGTATATACATATATCGGACGGCTATTCAAGGTAACTTTAGACTCTTTGTTAGCTGTCTACCAAAGATGAAAGGATATTTATCCAACCGGTTTCAATGCTTGCAATGTCAACAGTTGACAAAAGGCCTTTTGCATTCCTTGATCTATGTACATATGTATGTATTTGTTTAAAAAAAATCGTATGAATGAAGATTCACATATACACAAATTAATATAATATGTATTCACTATAAAAAACGATTATCCTTGAATACTTGATGGATTTCCCAAAATCTCTGGGTTCGTATCGCTCGATTGTTAAATAAACGCTCAAGATTTCCAAAGTACAGTACAATTAACTTGATTATACAACAAACACTTAAGAATACTCGCCAATGCAATAATAACACTTTGCAATACTCGTTAAAACAATTGCAACACTTTGCAATACTTGCTAACACAACTGATCTCTGTTTCATAACTTGTAGCTTGCTGATTCGCAACTGAATTGGTGTGTACTGTAGCAGCGGCCTTATATACCTGCGCTTGCACGAATGGCAACTCTATAACATTTTGCCGTCTATTGCACATTCTCTCATTCTATCGCTGTTCGCAGTATTCATCCACTTGACGTTTCTCGCTGTCGAATATTATACGTCATTCCTCGAACATTCTGCCATTTTTTGGTTGTTCGCTTCGAGTTCATGCAGTATCCGCAACAATAAAAATAATAATCCCAACGGTTTTACCCTCCTTTCCCGCCCATCCGCAAGCGGGGCGCAGTCCGCAGTGCGCCGAGTCACGAAAGGCAGCAGTTTGTTAAGTGTCGAGATCTCAAACTATTCAGCTACAGAACCAAATTCATCAGCTTATTATTAGGTATATATTTATGTTAGTCAATCTTTTATTGAGAGGGGATAGTAACGCTTTATTAGTAGTGCTATATTGCGGAGCAAAACTAGTAAAAAGTCACCGTAAGCGCGAAATTTTTTTACTCAATTATATTTTGATGTCTGCTGTTTTATACGATATTAATATTTTCTGCGCATATTTGCGCAAATTCTTAACAAGGTACTCAATAAAAGGCACAAACCACTCACAAATTAAATGTCAAAATTTGTATGGATAGATTTTTGCACCAAATGGGCAACTGTGTACTGTGCAACCCTCAATCAACTATTTTGTTTACTTTCATTTTGATTTGTGCTCTACGCTTATCCGAAATGAACGACCTAAGACTTAAATATTTACTTAAATTTGAATTTAAATTTTTCAAACTTTTTAAATTAAGATATTGCAAATAATTAACTGTAAGAAATTCCACAAAATATAAAATTGTACTCATGAAACACACTGCGCAAAGCCATAGCCATAAGATTGCCAAATACTTCAAAACTGCTTATTTCTCTGGCGAAAAACCAAAACCCATTATATACCTTCGTTTGGTTATGGTTACGACTATGGCGTTATAGTATGGCGCCAATAATCGTTTTCAGAGTTTCCCCTATGTTTGATCAGAGCAGCTGACTGATATGGTTATGGTTATGGCTATGGTACGTATGTCACCACTAATTGGGCCTTAATGCTCTTATACTATTTTGTGTTCCAAACATTTATAATAGTTCTTCTGGCCTGCATGCAAGTAATAAAATTTTTTAATCATATCTGACGAAAAGAGTGAATATTCTCATTGAAAACTGTAAAAGAAGCAGCAGCGATATGAAATAAACCATTCTAATGTGGGACTTGTAAATTTTTAGGTCAAAAACCATCGAAAAAATTATCGAAATCGCGTCTTCGAATTTCGGAATATGCCTGATTATTTTTTTTATGTGTGTTATCGCATAACTTTGAACCGATTTCGATAAGGGTGGTCTCATTCTAATTTGGTTTGGTTCCGATGATTGCATCATGGACAAAATAACGGTATATAACGAACATAATGGGTTTTCTTTGTTATATGGGCATTGAAGTCGATTGTATTGTGTGTGGTATAAATATGCATAACTTAGAATAAAAGAAATTGAATCATTTGCACCGAATCGAATAGAACCGGGGTTCAAAGATGCGAATGAACTGGTTACAAGTTTTTTCTAAAGTGGTTCGAGCTACTAAACCGAACCGCATCCATTGTTGGAGCAGCTGGCAGCCCTGTTCTTAACACTTAAAATTTTTGCCATTTGCATTCACGGTCAGTAAACCAACACTTAGCACTCTCATACTACCGCTACAACAACAACGCTCATACTACCATGATCGTTGCCTTTCAAAATAAAAAGCAATAAATTATAGCAACATTGACATTTATTTCCATTTTTACATGTTTGCACTTTTGTAAACAAAAGCAAATTTGCAATAATTTTCTATTGATTAATCAGCAAACACATTCAGCCTTATCATGAGTTTCATTTTCCCCGAACCAGCTCACTTTTCACGTTTGGTTTCCATGTATTTACTATGCGCGGAATAAAAATTTCCGGGTGAATTTTTTTTTTTGGGCGAAACTCAGGATAAGGTAATTATTTAATAACCGGTCAATGTGTTGTTGTGACTAAGAAAGTTGACATTAGCCAGCCATGAGCTGAAACTTCGTCACTCTTTAGTAAATTTACTTCTTGACCGTAAGGCCGAGGCCACGCAATGAGCGACGCCATACAGAAATGCCGCTAATTGCGTTGCCACTTCAATAGTTCATAGGTTTCATATGTTCACCGCTCAGTCGCTCGCCGTTTTGCCGCTCATTGCATGGCCTCGGCCTTGAAGTGCACGAGAGAGTCGCGATTTTGCAGGGATTTTGTATTTATCCGTTTACCTTGAAATCTACGGGTATGTGTGTAAAACTAAATAAATTGCTGATGACTGATTCCATTAATCAATTAATAAAAACTCAGTGACAAAAACGACGGATATTCAAAACAAAATGTAAGCGAATACGATATATACGTTATATTCACATATGCGCCAATGTTGAGTGCTTTCATATACATACATACCTATGAATACATATATTTAGGCACATCCCTGTAGGATAACCACGAACTGGTGAGCAAAATTTATAGCTCCGTACCAGATCTTTATCGCCAATAACCATCCAGTCTGATAGTAACTAGATCTCCACCAGTCCAAAAGCAGCAGTTTGGTAATACAAAATAAAAATTTGTGTTACCATTTTAACATCTTGGGACCTTCTGGAATCTAACCAATAACAGCAAACTCATCTGCAGCCAAAGTTATGTAAATGTGTTTTCAAATGCTAAATTTTAATTACATTCATACAAACAAATTTGATTGCAGATTTACAACATATTTCTTTGTAAATATTTGAAAACATCGTGTTAATATTTTCCTCTGTTGATTTTACAACTGGTTCGAAATTATATATAGAAACAAGGATGCAGAGCGAACTAGATCCCATCTATCGAATTTAGGACTGGTTACGAACTACAGAAAAGGTGCGTTACCACTATATCGCCGTGTTAAATTTGCCAGTTGTTTGCATGCAAAAGAAATTTATCGCGAACGAGTAGTGGGTCTAAATGTACTAGAAGAGGACCAATTCAGAACTAGAGATTTTCCCCACATGGATAGTGCATATGTATGCATGTATGTGGATGGATTATTGTAATAAATTCTGCCATGCCTAAAGTGAGAAAAGCCGAGTTTCATATTATTACACTTAGTATGTAAAAATCGCCTTTGCAACCAAAAGTAGGTGGATTCTTAAATCTGTTGAATGTAAAATAAAGCTTGATAAAATTAATAATTTAATGCCAGCTTCCTCAGTGATTACTCTATGCACAAGTCATTGTTACATACATATATCCCAAAAAACAGGGGCCAAATATAGCAAAACTTTGCTTAAAGATTAATTTTTGGTGCACAAGGTCGAAGAAGCATTGAACATTTCCTTTAAAAATTTTATGTCATCCTGAGGAATACGCAAGATTTATTTTTGAAAAAAAAAATACATGTTAAAGACTTAATATACACACGACCTCACGCTATTAAAAAATTCTGACTATTGTTGTTTTTCCACAAAAATTTTTTTTTTAAAATGGCCTCATGCTCAATAAAATGATTGAAAAAATCCTGATGTTAGAGAGAAAATCTAATAACGCAGTTTTACTATGTTTGATCCCTAATTTCGTGAAAATATTGACTTTTTGGTGGTTTCTGTAGAATGGTTGGAGCTTTGAACCAGGTAAGTTTTTTGAAAAGCGAGCCTAATATCGGGCTTAAAACGTAAAGGTGGACTGGAATCGTTTGTCTATGATTAGAAGAAAGCTTAAGTATTGTACTGTTAACTAACAATAGTCGTAAACTCACTAATGTCAGATTTCCATTGAGCATCAAAATTAATCTAGTTATTTTATTGATATAATTAAGAACAAAATAAAACATTACATACTTATAAAAGTGTCATTAATTATGTTTTTTTTGGCAGCTGTCATATTAAAATTTCCTTTGTGAATCTATTTTGAGCAAATTTTCAAGCCTTGCACTCAACGACTTACTAATGCCGATCTCGTTTCTACCGAAAAATGCAACCTTCTCTTTGCCTCTACGCACAAACACTAAGAAGAGTGCGATGAGAAGGCTACATTTTTTGTAGTAACGAAATCTCCATAAGTATCGGAACCGTGTGTCTCATATACCCACAATATGCATTGTTATAAAGGCAGGAATAACTGGGCTTCCATTATGGCCATCCTATGAACACTCAACAATATTTGAAGACTTTACTGTTACGGTTACTGTTCACACCAACATTATAACCAACCACCCGTTTAGATCCCCAGACTACACAATACTACCAATGGAGCTCGAGCAGAAATTCTCCACTCGTATCCCTTCGAGGAAGGACTGGGAGGACGACTCGGTCAGGGGTCAGATAACTCCACAGCTATCTACACGGTTGGCTCTTAACTAAATCTAAGAGTGGGATACACTCAAAGAACCGCTCATAAGACCCCTGCTATAGGCTACCACACCACTGCAGTATCTTCCAAGCAGAACTCGCAGCTGTAAAAGAGGTTGCAATCTACAATCTTCTCTTAACTGCGATAGAATGTAGGAAAGTCCTTAACTATTTAGCTTCTAAGTCTACTACTCACATCGTGTAGGTGACAGGCTACAGAGAGATTCAAGGTAATTGTGCAGCGAACGAGTTTGCGCGGAAGGTAACCACTCTGTCTGAAGTCAACTCCTCTCATACAGCGGGCATACCATTATCTACCTGCAAGACACGACTCAGGACATACTTCGTCGAGAAGGAAAATAATAAAAAGGATCGGAAGAACCCAAGTATGGAACGACTGGACATATATGGTCCAACCTCGACAAGAAAAGATCCGACGAAGTCGTTCAGTTAAAAGCCCTCTACTAAGGCTGGGGACTAGTATTATGACGGGTCACTGCTTAATGGGAAGGCATGCTAGCAGAATGGGTTTGCCGGCCAGCGATTTCTGCCGTAGTTGCGACTACTTGTGAGAAATCGAGAGTGCGGAACACTACCTATGCTATTGCCCTGCCCTTATGTGGGCGAGAAGACGCTCATTTCACCACCACCTTTCTGTCTGTCAGGCCGACGGCAAGTTAAGCAGGCATTCACAAATTCTTGCGATTTCTGAATCTAACCAACTGGTTCTACTTCGAGGTGAATGGACGGGTCCGAATTCGAGCTCTCAATTGGTATCACAACCTACTCACTGGGTCTAAGAGTGCCGCTCTCATACGTGGAATGAAAGCAGCCGCATCAAAACATAACCTAACCTACAGGTTCCCGGCGAATCCTCCCCCACCCGCATTCCCCAAAATAAAAAGTCTTAGGGGTGCCTAAAAGTCCGGTAATTATATTCTTGGATGAAACATTCAACCTTGATTAGAAGAGGGTACTCTCCGCCAACTTCCAGTGCAGGCTACTAGTTTTGTGAATAGTTTAAAAAAAAGTAGATTAGGCCGCTATCAAAGCAACAGTCGGCTGGCTGTGCACTAGTGTGATCTCTTTAACAACGGTCAATATTTATTCTGATAGCCCAGAGACACTCAGGGCCTACGGCTTGCTTACGCTACAATCAATATTTATCGGTGACGGTCTCACCACTTTCCGGGTAATCACCGGATATAGCGGAATTGCAGGAGACTACAGGCTGATGAATTGGCACGGCGAGGTGCGTTCGTGATAATTTATCATGACAACCTGAGGGCTGTTCTTGCGGGCCTAATCTGCATACAAGGCTTGACTTTCATTTAGAGAACATTTCAGGTTTTATGTGACCTATTTATGTATGTATTTTATATTAATTCCGATATTTGAGTGTACTTCTTATTTGTGGTATGGCAGCTTTCAAATACTTAAGCAAAGGTATTTAACAAGTTTAAAATTGGCTATTTAAGCCAAATTAAAATGTAGCCATGCCTATGTACGTATGTACATGTAGACATATGTAAGTTAATACCATTTTGACAACGAAATCGCCATGAAAATGATTAATACTGAGTTGCGGGCAGTGCTCTTTGGTTCGTATTAAGTTTGGGCTCTGACATAAAAGCGGTTGAAGGCACTACTAAAGACAAACCGAGCATCACGCATCACTGGAATCTTACACTGAATGCATTGGAGTACCCTTAAAAAAGGGTTTCATAATACAAAAGCGACTATATACAAGTATGTATTGTATGAATTTAGGCCAGGGCGAAACCACATTTGCCACGTTGTTGTATACAGCATATGTACATACATACTATATATTGCACAGCAGTGCGAACATACTGAAACGCATGCAGCATACCTATGTACGTACATAAATAAACGGATTTGAGTGTGTATAAGCCAACAAATCCGTAGTCATATTTTTGCGTCCTTGCCGATGGCAAACAATTCAGTTTATCTGTCGTTTCCGCACATTGCCGATGCTGCTGCAGCAACTTTTTGTATATACTTACCTTAATATAGAAAAGCCCTAAGTCATTTTCATTCAAAATACAGTTTTTTACGAAAGTCGGTAGATTACTCATTATAATCCTTTCAGAACTTAAAAATAATTGGTACACCAAAAAATTAGTTACATTATTCAATAGGTTCGGAGGTAAACAATTTGATTTTCTATTAAGGTTTTAAATCACTACGTAAAGGAATAAAAATGTTTGGTAGGCCATTTTAATTTTAAGGTAGGGTAGGCTAGAAACTACATAGTACGTACGCACGTATGTATGTATTTAGGTATGTGCAATCGAAAATATGCATACCCAGCGGCTTATTTTGTCGCCTGTGCGGGCCAAGCGCAAACGCTCAACAAACAGCAGTAAATACTCGAAAACTTTGGAAAATCGTATTCCGGTGTGTAACTATTTGCATAAAAGCGGACGAAATTAATTTGTGATGTTTTTTCCCACACAATTCAGTCAATAAAAATTGCAATGGTATTTAGACAAAATGCAAATTGTTACTTACTTAGTTGAAGGCCATAACTCTATTTGCATACGGACGTTGGTAGAGTTTACTGTTCACTGTTTACTTATACATATATATTTGTTATTTATGGATCAACGACAAAAAGTAATTGAAACGGAAAAGGCGAAAAATTAAAAGCTCAAAGCATTTATTTTATGACAAAAACTTTCACCGTCGCTTAATCCTTTTAACACTTTCCGCCAAGCGCTGACATTCATACTGACAAGCATACTGACACAATTCATTAGTACTGGAGTGCAGTGTTGAGTGGTTAAAGCACCCCGAAGCAGCTTGTACATAAACACACATGAATTTTTGTATGTGTGGGAGGGCATAACTGAATGGTTTTTAATAAAATCTGCGCTAATCGTATTTTATCAACATTTTAAGCTTTTAATAAATATGAGCAAGTGAATATAAAATTGTATTTAACTTTATTATGTAATTCCGAAAGATTAACCTACACGATTACCGAACACGAGTTGCCAGGTCCAAAGGTCACGTTTGGAGTGGATTGACTTGACAAAACTAAAAAAAAAGTTTCACAATTTGCAGTGCTGATGCGCTTAGACTAAGGGCCGAAAGGCTGCTCTTCGGGGTCCCATTAAACTCCTGTGGAATTATTCATAAGGATAGATTTTAAAATCTTTAAAAATCGACAGTTGTAAGCATTTAAAACTGCTTTATTTTTTTGTGGATTTGGGTGATAGTTTTTAATGCATGTATAGTACAAGAAGGTATAAATACGTGGCATTTCATTAATCAATGTAAGTTAAGTTTTTGCTCAGATAAGGGTTTGGTTTGCTGGTTGGTAGTATCGTTGGTTAAGCATTGGTTCATAACCTAATTAGCGCTATAGGCGCCCTTTGTTAGATTTTCTCTGACATTTTTGATATGATTTGCAATCCAATTTGTAGGTATCTTTAAACCACTTGTACTTCTTGGTGCATCTGTTTCACGTATGTGTGTTAGCAAACGGTGGATCTAGGTAGGTAAAAATTGGAGGAACTTACACGAGTAAAGAAACCCAAAATAAACTCATCGAAAGCCGTAGGAGTAAGATTTTGGAGAAAAAATTGGACCGAGTTCTACACACTCGGTTGATGAGTATCCAGATCTATCAGGAAAAGCTCAGATAAGTTATGACTTGTAGTAAGAATTGCATAAGAAAAGATTTCGCTACGTTTTTGGACACTTTTAGTTCAAAAGTGACAGTGACAATTTTGTCACGACAGGTATTTTCCGTATTGTCAGTGTCAGCATTTGTCATCACCGTTTCAATTCCATGAAAAATTCCATTAAGAATAGACAAAAGTGTCTTTGTCGTCGCTTAAAATTGTCGTTGACAAAATTGTAGCCAGTTAGCAATGATAAATAGCCTAGCTATGTATGTTGTTCCAAAATCGAAGAGTGAAATCTGGTAAACAAATTTAACTGATTTATTTAGACGCACCACAACTTGTTACTGTCAAAAGCGACGCGAAAATTATAGCGAAGGAATTTGTGAAAATTATAATAATAATAATAATAGATTAGCGCTTAAACAACAGTAGTGTTCATCCAGCGTTTGAAATTCAGTAAAATTAAGGGAAGTTGAGCTGTGAAGGTGAACTGAGTTGAGTTAAGTTGAAGGTAATTGAAGTGAAGTGAATTTAGATAAGTTAAGGTAAGTTAAGTTGACTTAGGGCGAGTTGAGATAAGTTGAGTTGAGATGAGAGAAGGTTAGTTGAGGTGAAATAGCTTTAGTTGGGGTGATTTGAGTTGAGTTGAGCTGAGTTGAAGTGAATTGAGTCGCATTAAGGTGAATTGACTTGAAGTGAAGTGAGTAACAGGCTAACCTAATATTCGCGGCTTGCGTTTTGGAACGAATGCCGTCGAATTTGTTTTTTTGCGTCACCCGAAATTGACTTGCATGCGTTTGCATTTGATTTCATTGAGCGAAACGTCAAATCAAAATGTCACGCAGAACAAAAATTGGAAATTGAGTTAGCTTCATACGCACGCCGTTCAATTTCGGTTGATCTCATACAAGTTGCATGTGTATGAGAAATTTTTGACAATAAATTGGCGGCGTGCGTGAATATTAGGTTAGCCTGTAAGCTTTGATGAAATGAGGTGAGTTGGAGGGAGGTGGGTTAAGGTAAGTTGAGAAAAATTGATCTGAGGTAGTTGTAGTGAAATTGGAGTCGAGGTAAAATGCATTGAACATAACATAACAAAACGTAACATAATATAACATAACATAACATAAGATAATATAACATAATATAGCATAGCATTACATAACATAACATAACATACCACAACATAACACCACATATCAAATGAAAAATATTCTGTTTTATCTTTTTATTTGTCTCTATCTTTATTTCTGTCACCTTCTCTATCTCTAACTTTATCTCTATCGTTTTTTCTATTTATTTTTATCTATGTGTTCATCTTTATATTTATCCTTTCATTTTTATCTTTACTTTCCTTTATCCTTTCCTCTACCGCACATCGTTTCTTAAAGATTTTTTGGTGATAGCATGTCAGGATTTTAATATATCCTAACCTCAAAGTGCCAAGAACGTGGCTTTAGGCGATGTTTGAGGTCATATTATGAGAACCACACATTTGTTTGCTCATTTCCATTTAGAAAATCATTTAGTACCAATCATTCTCCTTTAAAATTCACGTTCGTTTGTTGCAAGTCGATTTTTATTTCTCGAGATATAGCAGTTTTAATATGAAGTACCTCGGTATTAGCTATGATGACTCATGCGACTCACTACGAAGTAATACCGAAGTACTGCACATTAAAACTGAAATGTCGGAGAGAAAAACGAAAAATGCAGTTCTACTATATTTAGCTCATAGAACATCGTGCGTATATTGATCGCTCCATGTGTTTCGATTTTTTTTTGTTTTTATCGCACGGTGCTATAAGTGCTCATTTTCGCCAAAAAATATCCGAAAATTTCAATTCGCAAAATTCAATAGGACATGCAAAATTAAATGAAAGGACAATCTCAATGTAATGCGACACATCAACCATATTACATAAAAATTTCCTACTGGGAGACCAGCAGTTGTGCATACATCATACACATATGGGCGTACAATGCAAATACATACATACATCAATATGAAAATATTCATGCGTGTTTATAGTAAGTACATACACATATTTCCGACATGTGGCAACATATCGGCAGATGTACGAGTAGCACACTGACTAACTAATCCATCCGAAAATATTCGTTTATACAAAAATCACAATACGCTTCACTAATATGTATCTATGTATGTACGTATATAAGTATTAAGTCTGTGGTTGTTATTATCATATATTGTTGTCTCACGTCTTTGTTGTGTATCTAAGGCTGGTGACTGTTTTGTTATCAACTGTGCGTGCTTGAATGTGTGTAAGCATGTACTTTTAGTTTTTTCACACCTATGTATGTATGTACTTATACATACATATGCAAGTTGTTACTGCTATTCTTGCCTTTATTTTTCTCCGTGTTTTTTTGGGCTAAACCCAATAACACGATTGCTTAAATTAGTTATTCATGTAATAAATTACTGGTAATAAGCTTACTTTGTAACAGCGTACAACATACCGGAAATCGGAGAGGATAATACTTGCTAGAAATTTATGTCGTTTTTTGTTTTTATCTAATAATATCCAATTGGTGTATAAGACAAAAAATGTTTCCTATGATGAGTTTCCACTAGGCACTAAATGATGTAATTTAAAAAAAAACCAACATAACTTCAACATAATATAACATATTCATTATGTTTGTTTCCACATGACATTTTTAAAACGAGATATCGTCACCTGAAATGCAAAATGACGTAACAACATCGTAACTGAAATGAAAAAAGTCGTGGCTAAAATTTTATTTAATTTTTTTTTTCATAAAATGATGGGGGAGTTGTAATTCGATCAAATCAATCAAAAACTGAATTTTGAAATTTTTTATTTGCTACGACTTTTTGAATTTCAGCGTCGAGGTTTGTTACGTCTTTTTGCATTTCAGGTGACGATATATTTTTTGTCAGAAATTTTTTTGTTGTTGGCCAGTCTGCCACAAATGTTAGGTGCATCCTCAAGTAATTCCCTAGAGGATAAATAGCACTACGCGACAGCCACAACCAGGCTTGAGTTCGATAACATTTTCTGAAAGTATACCTATCCACTAATAGAATACCCGATGAATTTTTAAAAGTTAGCTCGTATTTTTATTTCATCGCCTACAAAAGTTTTTTTTTCACGGCCTAAGTAGTTTTCACAAAAGCTTAAGACGTAGGTATAGTAATTTACCCCATTAGCTTTTCATCGTGATCGGAAAGTTAATCTGAATGAAATAACAAAATGCCTTATCTTTTAATTTGATAAGAAATATGTTTAAATAAGTAATTGGAAAGTATAAGACCTGCGTGCCAAATAAACTTTTTTCTCAAAGTTTATACTGCTTGCAAACGTAAATAAGGATTAGAATTCAAAAACTAATAAATAGAACTAAAGTAAAATCTGTGAAAAATTAACAACAAAATACTTTTTTTTCGAAAAATCTATAAAGGACCCTTTTATTTCTCAAAAAAACCTGGGTAAACGTTATTCGTCGCCACGCTGTACAATCAAAACCTTACGTTGCACAGTGGTCCAGGAGTCACATTTGACACGAATAAATTCATATCTCTAATGAAACGAGGACGATTACTCTCAATAATCTGCTCTAGTAGGGGCACATGTGAAACTATGTTTTGTTTCCATATCTTTACCTGTACTTTAATTATTAAATTACACAAAATATGACAATAATTTTCTTAAATAATTTTGAATTTTGTCAGTGCTTGCCTGGCAAATGTATGATATGGCGTCGCGTGAAGACTACTGCCTCCGGTTCTGCGATCGCAGGTTCGAGTCCGGTTGGAGGTCGTTAAAGTAAAGTAAGTCAAATGTTTCAATTCGCATATAAATTACAAATTGTAAAATTAATTTCATATGCAAAAACTAAATACTCAAATACAGTAAAAAATAACTTTTAAAATTATTGTTGCTTTTCCACAATAAGTTTTCACTAAAAAACGGCCTCAAGCTCATAAAAATTGTTGAATATAATTGTTATAAGGCCATAAAATAACAAAAACAAATAACTTAAGGACGAGCACACCTAAAAGTTAAACATTCTAATAATAGAAATATTAACAAAAACCAATAAAACCGACAACCACATGATCAAGTGAATTGCAGCGGAATAGCTGCGCTTGATTGTATTTGGCTTAGCAAAGTGAAATAGTGGAAATAAGCAACAAGAATTAACAAGGCAAACTTAGCACAGTGCGTAGGCAACTGGCTGAGCCAGTGGTGATCGTCGGTTCGAATCCTACTGAAAGAAGTCTGATGAGGAAATTTATTGTTGCTTTTCCACAATAAGTTTTCACTAAAAAACGGCCTCAAGCTCATAAAAATTGTTGAATATAATTGTTATAAGGCCATAAAATAACAAAAACAAGTAAAAAATAACAAAAAATTTATTAAAAAACTCCCTGCTCTAGGACTCGTAGCGCGAATCTCTCGACTGGTACACCAGAGCTTTGCTCTGTCGGCCATTGCGACTGTTTGAGCACAGCGAGTAAAATGACATACTTATTCCTTTCACGGGGAATGAAATAATTTATTAAATAATAAACAATTTCTCCTGGCAAGATTATTTTTCCTAAGAAGAAGGAAAATAATATTAAATCTAAGGAATTGTGTTTTCGTTAAACTGTGTCAAATCGTTTATTCATATTGAGGCAGTCATGTCTTCGGAGCCATTTCAAGGTAATATTTCCTTAGAAGAAAATATTTTTTCCTAGCATCAAGGAATGTTTTTCTGAGTGTCTGATTCTAAGCAAATTTGCTGAAGAAACCATGGGTCTAAAAACAATTTTGAGTTTGCCAAATTGCGAAAACAGGTTTCTTGGAATTTTGCGGTAGTGTCGTAAGAAAGTGCTTAAATTTTGTATAAAAACATGCTTTAGGGGGTTTTTCTTGGTATGAGAAATCCATTTCCGCATTTATATTTTTCTTAAAACTTCCACCAGAGTGCGCAACAGTAAAACCTTTTTTGGGATACTCCAAGTTGATTTTAGACGAGCAATGGACAGAGAGAGCTTTTACTCTGCACGCGCCTACGTACAATGTGTAGAAAGCTTAAAAGAGCTTTGCCGGCGACTAAAACCGTGCCAATCACCGTTTTAGATCTATGGTTTCTTCGGCAAATTTGCTTAGAATTACAAATTAGAAATTGCCTTTTTTTTGCTAAAGATATAGAGTATATTCGATTAAGAATGTCCACGATTTAGCTTTCCCTGATTCTATGTACACTCATTTGATGTTGCCTTTTTTTGCCTTTTCTAAGATATTTGCCTTATCTTAATTTAATTCTAAAGAGCAAGAAAAAAGACCTTATTCCTGATAATATGAAAGTTTTAAACGTTCCATATTCAAATGGGGCGCCACTTGTATCAACCCACGTCGAGCGCACGTTTAGTACAGTGCGGGCCAAATAAGACCTACCAATGTTAAACACGTATAACTTCTGTATACTGCATATCACGGAAAATGTTCATGGAAGAGAACTCGAACATGGTATGTAGATATATGACAGCAATCGCATACTCTTAGAGAAAATTGGGGCAATTTGAAAAGGGGGCGTGGCGCCTTTCAAACTCACTGAAACTATTACGTATCTTTTGTATGCATATAAACTTTTGCTACGTTATTTAAGACGGCAAGGAAATATGCCTTCTGACAACCACCAAACCGTAATATTACAAGATAAATGCAACACTGAAAATTATGAACGTGAACTGTTGGTGAAAATGTTGGAGCAAAATGTTTCAATACAAAAAATTTAATTTTGTGCGGGACGAAGTTCGCCGGGTCTGCTGGTAAATATAAATATACTCTTTGTGCAAAGCATAGTATATCCATTAAAACACTCTTTTTAATAAACATACATATGTAGCTTCAGGCCACAATTCATGAGATTCTCTCGCTTCTAATTTATCTGTAATTTTCATCTTCAACGTACGTTGCGCACATACACACAACCACAATTGCTAAACAGGCCTTCCAGCACAAATTTTCAACCATTCCATTCTACCATTTTTTCCAACTGTCTGTTACGTAACACAAGAGCAAAATGTTCGTTTTTGCTGCTGGTTGGGGAAATTCTTGCTTAACTGTATTATTTGTATTTATTTTAATATATACATATATTCCAATATATTCATGCTCCTTTTGCTGCTGTTGAATTGCTATTTTTCTTTGCATCTTTTATACAATACTTTCATCTCTGCAGCATTCCTTTTCTTTTTTATTTCATTTTGGTTAGTTTTCGTCTAGGTGTTTTTAGCAACACGGAGTCTCTCTGTCATTTCATCATTTAGTGCGAGAAGGCGGATTGTGTAAAAGCGCCAATTGTTGGCACCAGGCATCTGTCTTTATGGGAGTGAATTTTTCATGTAGCAAACAAGGAGTTTTGCTATATCTTTATGCGTTTCCCGCTGGCGGTTTTAGTTTGTTCAGAGTTGCCAATTCTACAGAATGTTTCAGATGTGTCGAACTCAAGGTGGCGGTTATTTTGGCTGCCCTTTGGATGACAGTTTGGTTAAATAAAGCATCATTGGGCTAGAAGCAAACAAGTTTGAGTGAAGATTCCTCCCATGCTTATAAACTAAGTACGAGAAATGTAATAATGTTTTACAGTGTACACACGAATGCCTGTTTTTATTTGGTTTGTGCCGTTTTGGCGTTTGCATTTTCCACACAATGGTAGCCCTGCTTCCGTTTCACGAGCTGGATTTACTTTGATTGCGAAGCAATCACAATTACAAGCAGATTAGGAGTACACAAAAACATTTCTATTTATTTTTGCTTGCCTTTTGTGCGTAAAGAATAAAAGCTTTAAAGCGTTTCAATTCGCTAATGCCTTGATAGGCACTTCACTTTGATTCGAAATATTTTCATGAATTTGCACATTAAAAAGCGAATACGCCGGACATCGGGTTTAAATAGAAATATTAAATTTTTTAATTATCTATGTGAAGAAAATTGCTGAAATCGCACTGGCTAACAGTGAAAATTAAATTGAAATGTCACATTGCTCATATTGTAGGCCTAGTTGAGTACTAAAAAAAACTTTTTACCCAAAATCCAAACGCGTTTTTACGCGGTCTCATAGTCTTTTTGCTCATAACTTTAACATTCCTGAACCGATCTTCAATTCTCGTATGTTGCTGAAAAGAGGACTCCTCTCTCAACCGCCTTGGAATACTTCCAACTCTAGCTGATTTGGGTCTTAGGGCATAGTGCCATCACTGGAAATTTCAGTACTGATGAATTGGCTAGGCGGGACATTCTCGACGCCATCATATCGGACAGGGATAGGATTTCCATTGGAAACCTGCGGCCTAAGCCATACGAAGATTTGAAATTTTATTTTTTAATATTTTTATTGAGCTTTGTACCACGATTACGTTTATTAGCAAAAATGGAAAAAGCAACGAAAATGAAGCGGTAGAAGTTATGGCAGCTATTTCGGAGATCACCACATCTCCTCATCATACTTCTTTTTTCTAGACTTCCAGGGATCGAACCCACGTCATAGGTGTACATAATCAGAATCGTTAATTACCGTTTTTAATTTCATTAAAATTTTTTTTGAAGTGAAACTTCTTTAGCGGCGGTTGGTTGGTTGGGAGTAAATTGGAAAATTCAGCGGAAATTGCACACGGAAATGGTGTAACGGAAATTATGCAACGAAAATGGTGCAACGGAAATGGTTGGGGCTGAAGCAAGTGCTTCTTGTGTGTATGCACATGGCATTAATTTAACAAAAACTTGTTAATAAAAGGTTAAAGAATAACACTTAGAAAAATACCAATACATGAATGAAAGTAAAGGTGAGTACGTACATAGATAAAGAAAAGTATAAAGGCAAAGGCAAAAATAAAAACAAGAACAAAGATGCGTAAAGATAAAGGCAAAAATTAAGACCAAGGTAAATTTTAGATGAAGAAAATGATAAACATAAAAGTAAAAACAAAGATAAATATAAGGAAAAAGATGAGGATGAGAATACCGATATAAGTAAACATGAAGATAGAGAAAGAAAGACGCATAGATAGGGACCTGAGACTCAACCTGGGAACTATTTTGGGATTTTAGAGATTTTCGGGATTTTCGGGATTCTCGGGACTTATCGATATAATAATCGATACTTTTATCGATTTTGTTATCGAAATTTTTATCGATTTTGCTATCGATATCTTTGGAACTTATCGATATATTAATTGATATTTTTCTCGATTTCGTAATCGATATTTTTAGAGATTTTGTTATCGATATTTTTTATCGGTATTGTTATAGGTTTTGTTATCGATGTTGTTATAGATATTTTTATCGAATTTATTATCGATATTTTTATCGATTTTGCTATCGATTATTTATCGATGCTGTTGTCGATTATTTATCGAATTTGCTATCGATATTTTTATCGATTTTCTTACGATACTGTTATCGTTTTTGTTATCGCTTTTTTACCGATTTTGTTATCGATTTTATGCCGATTTTGTTATCGCTGTTTTTATCGATTTTATAAACAATCTTTGTGATCGATTTTGTTATCGATATTTTTATCGATGTGGTAGTCGATATTTTCACCAATATTATTATCGATTTTGCTATCGAAATTTTTGTCGAATTTGTCATTGATTTTATTGTCGATATTTGTTAGAATCGAGTTTGGTATCGATAGAGTATAAAGGTAACAATGAAGATAAAGGAATACAGTATAACATAAGTGTAATTACAGCGAACAGGGGCTCTACCCCTCTTGGGATCCAGATAGAAAAAAGACAAAAAATATAACCTTAAGCAAAAGCAGATGTATGTACATATGTATGTATATTGGTTGTGAGACAAATTTGATATGTATGTAACGTAAGTTTCACTTCTCCAGTGTAGTCCAGGCGCACTTACTTTTTTTCATATTACACAGTTAAGTATTTGTCGCTATAAGATTTTTAGATCCGTTTTTATACCCGAGCGTACTTGTGCACTCCATCAATTTGTACCAAATTCGGTATAATTATTGTACTTTCCACTTAAATCAGGACGTTGAAAATTTTTGAAATCGGACTTAAATTACGCCCACTTTTCATATAACGGTAAATTTCAGAAATGCTGAAACTTCGATATTTCGAAATTTAAGGACGCTAATGTACACAAAATTGATACTAACAACAATCCCTTAAAAATAAGTAATATTATTTTAGAATTTCGGAAAATGGGCGTGATGCCGCCCACTTATAGCTAAATATAAGTCTAATTGAATATACCCTGTGGTTTGTAGCTAACTGTTAACCAACTAGCAGTCGACTGGTGGTAGCTATTTATTAACTATTTCCTAACCCGTAACTAACTACTTTTAAAGGGCGGCTGCCGCAAAATAGTCAGAACTGGTTTCCTCTGCATTAGATGTCAACTAACTTATAGCTAACTACTGTTGGACATAAACTATCAATAAAAAAAAATATTTTTTTATATTTTTATTTATTAACATGTGCTTTTGTAGGTGGTCTCCTATTTGAATTCGATCAGACATAACATCAAAATGATAATATAAAACCTTTATTTTATTTGTCCTGAATACGAAAAAGAATCTGCGAAGTGCAGAAAAAAAGTGTATTAAAAGTAATTTTTGTATGAGGATATTCAAATAGAAACATGTAAAGAAAGCAAACTCCTGATAAAGTCTGCACGACTCCTGCACGACTTTATAACTAACTTAAAGTTAGTTGTATCATAGCTAGTTAAAAGTTCGTTGTTTATCGAACTCTCCCAAAAAAGCTAGCTAGGAGTTGGTTGTTTTAATCAATTGATACTTTTTTTGCAGGGTTTTAAAGAAAACACTCTCCCGATAACGTCTGCATGACTCCTGCACGACTTTACAACTCATTTAAAGTCAGGTTTTTCACAGCTAATTGAAAGTTAGTTATTTATCGAAATCCCGCAAAAAAGCTAACAAGAATTTGTTATTTTAATCAAGTGCTGCTTACCAATAGCAACGGTAGTTTTCAAAAAGGTTAAACAACTATACTTAATACTTGCGCCGAGTAGTTAATCTTCGGTTTCGCCCGAACTTAGACTTTTTTACTTGTTTTTCTTTTGGTTTAATATTAATGCCAAGCTGAAAAAGCTTTCAACATCTCTTTAGCTTTCGAGCTTTGATATTGTGTTTTCGAATTTTACTCATAATTTTGATCTCTGCCTGGTTTTTGTATCAAAATTTTCCCCTTAAAGCTTATTCAAAGCAATATGTACACTGTGTGGGCTTCGAAGAAAATTTATCCCTTCTGGAAAAAACTCGCAATCGTTTTGTGCTTTTTTTTCATAGAAATAATGGCTCTATGTCGTAGTTTTCAAGTCCAGAAAAATCGGTTTTCTTTGGCTCACATTTCAATTAATGCATTCGAATTAGCATTTCATGGACTAAACAGTGGTAGTTGTACGATCGGTTATTTTTGGACTTGTCCTTATCTTTAAATGTTTAATAGTAAATACAAATGGATTCCTTCGTAACTGGTTTCCGTCGGTTTTTTCCATCCTATCAGAGTTGAGAACGTTCATATGATTTCATGAAAATGAACTTAGTATAGGGTGGGCCAAATAAGACCTACCATTCATAGTTCATAGGTCCATAGTTTGTTTAGCAGTGGGCCGTATGAATAAAAACTAAGAAATTCCTTTTGCTTGAAATTTCATAACTTTTACTTCAATTTTATTTGAATAAATTGAGTAAAAGGTCTGAAATTTGAAGAAAAAGCAATTACTTATTTTTATTTATACGGCCCAGTGTGCACAATCGTTCCATCTTGTTGGAACTACAAATTAGGATGCTGCTCTGCCGTTGGCCGCAAAAAGTTGTCAATAATTGTTCTGTAAGAAGCTACAGAAATCGTTTCTGGTGTTCATCCTCATTCTCGAGTAGCTCCCAAATAAGCTATTAAAAATTTAGTAACAGGTTGAAGTTAAATTTTTTGATGTTCATGAAAGGTATGAAACCTTCGGCATAGCCGTATACAGCACTGTCCTTACTAGTTTTTGGTGATGCAGTTATCTCTTTCCCAGTTCGTATAACTGAATGACGCAAAAGTGCTTAGTCCATAATTTTTAAAGGAAATATATGCTAAGTGCCCTTAAAGTACGTTACCTCAGCTATTTATTTAATTTCTATATAATATGCAATTTACCATGTGTTATGTGGAAGAAAGTCAAAATTCGACCATTTCGTACAATTGCTATACAAACCATTTTTGGGAGTATTACACTGGACCACAAATTTCAACTTTTTCTCTTTACCAGAAACGCCGTTATGAAATTCTTATGTAAAATCACCCCCTGATTCCGAAAATCAAGGTTATTTTTAATTCTATGGTACCGTTTTTGAGATATTTGCAATTTACCGTTTTTGCAAAAAAAAAAAAAATTGGGTCCACTTTATCATATATATCTCAAGAACGAATTAAGCAATTCCAAAACGGTTTGAAGATTTTAAAAGGTAATAAAATTTTCTATAAACTGTGCATGCAACACTTTTTGCTAGGCCCTGTAGATTCAAAGATAACGAACAATCATTACCGATTTTTTCAATTTTTTTTGTAAAAATATAAAAAAAATTGTACTTTGCGGGGAAGGATCTCGAAAACCTTTTATTTTTTTGCAGATTTTTTTTTTCTCCCTAAGCTCTGTTGTATTACAGAAAAAATAAGCTATCATCGAAGAAAATCGATGCAAAACTACGTAAGTTATAAGCGATCAAATAAAAATACCCAGGTTGCGCAACTTCAATGTATGTACCTATACATACATACATATATTAAAGGTATAAAGTGCAAGTGAGATATTATCCGGATAAACGAATAATACCATAACAATGATAACACTTTTTCTTTAAATAAATCAAATAGTACTTTTAATACTCGAATTGTATTATAGTAGGTAGAGTGGTTGCATCGAAAGGAAGAGTGGTTGGGTTCGAAACCTGCTGTAGGCATGTAGTTATAAACATGTATTTCCGTCAGTTATGGGTAAGTATGCAGGTAGATTTTCAAAATTATAAGACACAGAAAATTTCTAAAGCCTACATCTAAAACAGGTAGTATTTTCTTTCCCCGGCTTGTTATAAAAAGGAACCTTTCTGTCAAGGTAAGATTTGATTTTTTCAATTTTATTCTTGTTCCGAGTATAAATATGAGTTAATGCGCTTTGAAACTTCATAACATCTTCAAGGCTCGCCGGAGATAGTTCAGTTCATAAGTCTAATTTCAAAACCGTGATTTATTAAAAAAAATAAAATGAGTAAAAGGACGCGAGAATTTGAGTGTAATAAGGATCCAGATATGTTCTGTTTCATGCCAATATACTATCATAAGGCGACGACGAGTGTTCTCAGATCATATCAAAACTTTATACTCCAAGTATTTTGGAATTGAGCCTAAAAATGCTGAAAAACCATGGACACCGAACACTTTGTGTACATCGTGTCGAGTAGAATTGATTCAGTGGGAATCAGGACAACAAACAAAATTTGATACACCAATGATATGGAGAGAACCTACTTGCCATTCAATAGAGTGTTATATTTGTCAAACAAAAGTACTTGGCGTTGGAAGATCAAGAGGAGTAACCTATGCTAGCGTACCTACAGTGACATTACCAGTACTACATTCAACGGCAGTTGCGGATCCAGTTCCATTGTCAACAGTAACATCTGAGTGCGGGGGATCAAGTTGTACTGAATTTCGCATGGAAAACGAAAGAAACGTTCTGTCACAAGCACAACTTAATGATTGGATAAGAGATTTGGAACTATCCAAGGAAAAGGCCGAGATCCACACTTCTCGTATGCAACAATTTAAATTTGTGTCATCCGATGTTAAGGTGACATATAGTAGAACTCGTCACGAACCATTTTACAAACACTATACCAAGAAAGACAGTATATGCTACTGCAACGACATCCCTGGTTTATTCAAAGAGTTTGGTCAAACATATGATTCAAAAGAGTGGCGATTGTTCATAGACGGCAATAAACTGAGTTTGAAGGCTGTATTATTGCATATTGGTAACAAAAAGCCTTCTATCCCGATTGCACATGCAGTAAATACAAAGGAAACCTACGAGGAAATGCAAAAAATACTCAAATTTATCAAATATGAAAAAAAAAGTTAAAAATATGGGTGATTTCATTCATAAATTGAACTTTTAACTCAATAGATAGCATAGCTAGATATTTCACTCTTCTTTATACCATACATACGTTTTGAGGTATACGTTGAAATTGCGCAACCTGGGTATTTTTATTTGATCGCTTATAACTTACGTAGTTTTGCATCGATTTTCTTCGATGATAGCTTATTTTTTCTGTAATACAACAGAGCTTAGGGAGAAAAAAAAAATCTGCAAAAAAATAAAAGGTTTTCGAGATCCTTCCCCGCAAAGTACAATTTTTTTTATATTTTTACAAAAAAAAATTGAAAAAATCGGTAATGATTGCTCGTTATCTTTGAATCTACAGGGCCTAGCAAAAAGTGTTGTATGCACAGCTTATAGAAAATTTTATTACCTTTTAAAAGCTTCAACCCGTTTTGGAATTGCTTAATTCGTTCTTGAGATATATATGATTAAGTGGACCCAATTTTTTTTTTTTTTTGCAAAAACGGTAAATTGCAAATATCTCAAAAACGGTACCATAAAATTAAAAATAACCTTGATTTTCGGAATCAGGGGGTGATTTTACATACGAATTTCATAACGGCGTCTCTGGTAAATTTTGGCCGTCGACCAGTGTTATTATCCATTGCATTGAATATATTTTCTTTACCAAGCTTATTAATTTTGCGATAGAATCTCCAAAAACGTCAACTGTGAATTAATTATCTTTATTATGAACGAAAACGTAATAATTTCTTCTGCAAACTAAAAAAATAACACTTGGAAATGCTAACACTTCAGGGTTATACGCACATGTGTAGCATAAAGAGTGAGCAATTAGTACAGGAAAAAGTTATCTTTTGTACCATGTGGCAACAATTAAGCACAGCAACAACTTTACTTACGAAGCAAACATGAATCTTCTTACTTACCTTGAAGTTGGCAAAGTTAGCGTTGCCTGAAGTTGAATGTTTGCGTCACCAACAGTTACACATCCATATGAACACAGCTCAACACAACATCACAATTATGTTACGTATACGACATGTATGTATATTTTAGTATAAACTTTTTGGCAGTTTTGTTAATTGGATTTACGGAATTTTGAAGTCAGCAAATAATTAATGCATTTTTCACACTTTTGTAGATGAATTAATTCTTTAATTGTAACACTTTCGCTTATTTTAATATTGCACCACAGGGATTTTAAGAGCTGTATAAAAGGTTAAGAAAATTAGTTTTGTAAAGTTATATACACACACACACAAATGCATTAAAATTGAATTTTCGCCGTAAACTACACGTAACGCTTTAAATACTGTTATGACTGTTAAAAGCTTTTACACATACGGCTAGTTAGGTTTTTGGCCTTTTTCACAAAGTCAAATTATCAATGGCTGATAAGCTTGAGGAAAAGGTGTGTTTAATTTTAGACGATTAACGGCTGCAATTATGATGGTATGAAATAATTATGGGCACTGAAGTGTGTGAAGATACGAGTATCAGCACGATCCGAAAGTTAAAAACAAAATTTTTAAATAAAAAAGTACATCATACGTACGGTGACCAGATATCTGTAGGAAAAAATCGGAAACTTTCTAGTGAATCAAATCTGAACTTACAATATTGACGACAGAATGAAAATACATATTGTCCGCTGACATGCAGAAATACGTAACAAACATCGTCGCTGAAATTCAAAAAGTCGTAGCTAGCGAAAAATTCAAAATTCAGTTTTTAATTGATATGATGGATTTTATCGAATTACAACTCCTACATCATTTAATGAAAAAAATAAAAAAAGTTTGTGTGTAAAAGACAGAAATGATAAATAAAACCGTCCGAAAAATTATAGCATTTTTTACACTAAATATGAACGTGTTTTAAATTTTTTTCCCGCCAAAAACCGTTAAATTTAAAATTCAATGCAAATGCAACAAAAGCCACCGTACCAAAAATGACACTGAAGAAGACTCAACGCCGAAGACAGTTTTTTTAACGACTTGAAAAAATGTGTGAATACGGGTACAATTTTGTTGCGAATATCGATATAATTTCTTTTGACTCAAGATTTTTTTTTTTTTTGCAAAATTGGTGCATACGTTATTTATGCAGCAAAAATAAAAGACTATATTCGTTGGCACTTTCTACACTAACACGTCATTTTAAGCCAACTTAAAAGACTCAACTTGGCTCTTTTAGGAACTACTTTTAATTTTACCGCTACTTTCTAAAAAAAAAAAATACTAAAACTTGTCTCACAGAAACGAAAACATAAGTTGGCATTACTGATCAAACACTCCGCCTTTATTTTGGTCATAATTTGTTGACATTCGTTAAAGGAAAACGTTTTGATCATAAAATTGGCAAATTCCGCTAACTGATTTTATTTCTAAGTTACGCCTGGTTCCGACAAAAAAAAGAATGGTGCTTATATAAATAGAATAACTATTTCAGTGCACTAAAGTATTTGTTGCAACTATCACAGTAGGGACGCTAAAATAATATATGTATACCGTTTTTCTAGATAGGGTCAATTTCCAAAGATATTTTCATTTTAAGTTTGCATTGCATGTGAAAAAAATTCAAATTTTAATGTACGAAAAGGTACGAGTACGGCCACGTACGGTATGGCGTATGAGTAACATTGTTTCCTGCTCCTATTTCATGCAAAATTTATTGCACATTTTCATTTGACCATTCAGAAGTGGTTTATTTGTACACCGATTTTGATCGTTAGTAGCTTAACTTTTTTAACAACAACACAGGCTTTAAGACAAATAAAGAAATTACAAAAAGGTGTTAGGTTTTTAATTTTTTCCTTGTTAAAACTTGATTTTTGTCATAGAAATGAAAATATCTTTAGAAAAGGACCGGATATGTTAAAAAAATGGTATACGGATTCATTATCTACGACCCAAAATTTAGTTTACGTGCCGCGGAGTTTTTTTTTATCTTTTGAAACTTGAGATTTTCCCCACAGCGATTTCTATATATCCAAAATTTTGCAAGTTTCAGTTCCATGCTGGGCTGATTTCTGTCCAAACCACGTTCAAATTGAATCAGTCGGGTGTGACTGATAAAACTCGACTGAAAAAATTCGACTTTTTAAAACAGACTTACTCGAAATTTGTACAAAAACACAAAGTTTTCGAATTTTTTTACAAAAAAAAAACTTTATTTTAATATTTACTTCAATATTCGCAAGAATACTCGACAAATGTTACGCCTTATTAAAGTCATTTTATTGGCACAGAAATAAATTCGGTCATCATTTAAGGTATAAAGATCCGGCAAGATATACAAATTTTGTGAATTTAGCCCATCATAATACATATATAATAATACGAAAAATAGCACTAAACATAGTAGAAAGTTTTACTAAACGGTATTCATTTTTCCCACTTTTTATCGTACATCCAAAATGCAGCATTCAGCTAAGGTAACACCACGTATGTATGTATATACACTTGCCATCAGCTAATTAAGCCAGCAAAGTTTTGATAAATTTTGGCTATTTTTCTTTTTGTTTATTTAATGTTTATTATGTTATCATAAAAGTCTAGCTCATTATGTAACAAACACCATATATATTCACTTTTTAAACTTTGCGCAAAAATCATAAAAAATCTGCAATATTTAATCTAAATTTTCAACATATTATTCAGAGTTTTCAAACTTTTTTCAGTATTCAGTTTTATTAGCCTATTAAATTCTAGTAACAAATGCAAGTTTTAGTTTACTAAAGACTTGCGTTGATTTTAAAAATTTTTTTTTCTGGCTGTATTACGCATTTTTTCCATAGAAAGTATATTCGACAATTTTTTGTTTAAATTTCAAACTTTGTAGAAAAACTTTACAAAAAAAAAACTTTTTATGAGGCTTTTTTAGAAAAATTATTATTATGCAGTTTTATAGCCCATTAAATTCTAGCTTAAGAGAGTGCAATTTTGAAGTGGCCCAGAATTCGCGTTAATTTTTGATAATTTTTTGTGCGGATGGTGTTATTATTTTCTTCCATACAAAAAAAAAAAGAACAAATTGGCGAACATGTTTTTCGTAGAAGAAAATGGGTTTTGTTGTAAACTTTGGTTACATTTTTCTAATTAACCGACTTAAAAAAAGGAGGAGGCTATCAATTCGTCGAATATTTTTATTTTTCTTTATGTATTTTACCGCATAACTTTGAACCTCGTTAACCGATTTCGAGAACTCTTTTTTTTTCGGAAAGGAGGTGCCTCAAGGGTGGTCCCATACTAAATTGGTTTAGATGCGATCATTGGATTAACTCTTAAGAAATTAGCGGTACTACGCTAAATTACTTGTTTTTCTGCAAAGTTTGAAATTTGGACTTATTCGTTTTTTGTTAGATAATGAGCTGTATTTAAAAAAAAATAAATAATAAACATTAAACATTAAACAAACAAAAGAAGAATAGCCAAACTGTTCAAAATTTCGCGTCCCAATCATTTCTCACATGACTATATATGTACATATAAGAGAAACCACCAAACACGGGGCATTTCCGCTTAGCATTACAGGCTACCAAGTGGCAAAAAAAAATTATCATTATTTTTCAATAAGAGGTCATTCAATTTTTGTTGATACCTTGATGGTTTTGTATGTTGGAGCGGTGCGGTTCCAGGAAAGCCTTCTGTATGCCCTTTTTTGTGGATTGGCGCGAAAATCACGGGCCTACCATAGTAGTCCGCCGGGGGTATTGGTGTACTGAATTTATAATTTGGTTACTTTGCATATGCGGTGCATCAGTGTTCTTAGAAACTGCCGCCGATAGCCACTTAAAATATTTTTCGATGTGATGAACATTGTTGCAATCGAAGCTCTCATAATCAACCAAATGAATGTCAATACTGAAAAAAATTTCACGGATAACTTTGCACAAGAATAGTACCTCGATTTTTTGAAACCCGCTTTGAAACGCTGTACATCCATTGAAACACTACTCTACTAACTTAAATTTGGAATGGGGAAGCTCTTAGGAGCATCTCAAGAAGTACAGCACGATATTATACCAAATTTTATTTGGTCGGTTCACCTATTGGTACCAGAGCTCTAAGTCCATCCACAAAAAGTAGTGCAAGACTTTTAACAAATGGATTTGTCCTGATCACCAGCCTGCGGTGGGCACTCAATGTTACGAAAACTGATAGTTTTTTGAATAATATTGGTTTAAGAAGAAAATTTAAGACATTGATCTAAGAAGTAAAATTATTCCTATTTTTTCTGTTGCATAACTAAGTTATTTATTTTTTTCAAGTTCCTAGCTACTATGATTAAATTTAAGTTTTGTTCTAGGTTATTTGGATACGAACGGTATATCATATTTGATGCCAATAAATGAATGTTTGGCGCTTAAACGTTTTCTACGTATCTGGTCGAGCTTATCCTTCTATTCGTGTTCTGCTTCTTGATGTTCTGACACAAAAGGAGATATGGACACCTTTACTCTACCTCCGAAGAATCTTTTTTTATGGCAGAAGTACACTTAGAGATTTGCCATTGTCTACCGAGAGATGACCGTTATTTAAAACAAAAAAACTTTTCGATGTTGCTGTAACCGGAAATTGAACCATGGGCCTCCCTGACTGATTCACTGATTTTTATGTGTTTTACTTTTGCTCTAAAAAAAAACTTTGAATTTATTTTGCTTTGCTCTTTTCAAAATAAAAGCTATCATGTTATGACTTTATACCAACATGGGCATTTTCTCTGTATGAAAGTTAAGTAAAATAAAACCGTTTTATACTTGAAAAGCGGGTTTGGATAAAGACGAATAATCGAACACCCTACTTCAAACTAAGCACTGCTTGTAATGAAAGTGTGATGTAAGAACTTTATTATTTTTACAAAGCAAGCGCCGCTAGGGATACACTCTTATGTAATATTCCTTTTAACTAGGCTTTAAGCAGCAAAAATAATTAAAAATTTGCATTGCTTTAAAAAAAAATAGTGTTTTTTTGTTTTCATGTTTGACGAACGTTGTAGTTGTTGGTTCACAAGCTTTTTGGCAAATAATTATAAACATATCAGGTCACTAAATAGTCTATGTATATATAAATGTTCGTTATAAATTTTATTGGCTGCAGTTCTCTTTTAATTTCAATTCACATTTTTTTAGTGCAGCTATAATTTAGACTGATTTAATTTTTTTAATTAAATTCTATTATTTCTTAAAATTTTCAAGCTAATTTTTTTTTTTGGTACGCCTATTTCTTTCACAAAGTGCGGATTCGAGGATCTGGCCAATTAACATTGCACTGCCAATTTGATTTAGTATCCATAAACGATTGGTTCCAGCCTATTTAGCTGCACTGGCCTTCAGCACAATAACAAACAAAAAAAATAAAGTAAAAAATGCTCGAAAACACGTACATGCATACATACATGTATATATTCGTACATATGAACATACGTGTGCGCACATAATACAGCCACGCCCTTCATATTTATTACATTATTAGGACCAAGGAGCGTTTCGCGTATTTTACACAATTTTTCTGCGCTGAATTAGCTTCAAATACATTCTTATATGTATAAGACTCAAGTTGCATAAATTTAAGCACTTTGCGATGAGTTATATGTAAGATTTGTGCAAAGCTTTTAAAATAAAATTTAAATTTGTATGCAGACCGTTTGACTTAGGCTTACTCACTTTTTTTTTTTTTTTTTTCTTTTTTTAATTTCAATTACTTGAAAGCAAGTTCCAGAACGGAGATTTCAAATTTTAACTGTTACACCTTGTTTCCGCTTTCAATTTTAAATCAATTAAAGCTGTAGCTCTCACCACACAACAACACGCAAACTGGAAACTACCTCTATGAACAATTATTTTCTAAAGCTGAAACACTTTAATTTCATCAAATTTAATTTAATTTTCATGTTAACTAAGTACATTTTATTTTGTCCGCACTTTTGCTTTTTTAAAACGTTTCTCACTTTCCGTTACTTCCGTTATGCACATACACACACACATAAATGTGTAAATTTTTTTTTGATTTAGCACTTTAAAATCATTCCCGCGGGGGAGCGCGCTTACTTTTTTTCACCAGCTCGTTCAGCTCGTTATTTCGAGGTCCACTGACAGCTCCCGTGCGAAGTCAAACTACAACTGCCACATGCCATACATCTCCGAAGCGCAGCCACATGGTTGCCGCGACTCATCGCCAACTAGCATCCTTTGCTATGACAAACCTTACTGCAACAACAATAACAACAAATATAACACAGTCACACTAAAAGGCATGGCCACGGCCTTTTCTTTTGCGCGCGTTGCTTTGCACCTTTCCCCTAAATCCTTCCGTCATCCTCCACTATTCAATGGTCTCAGGGACCTCTCTCTTTGTGTAATATTCGTACTTCTGTATGCTTTGAGGAAGCATTTGTGTGGCGTTGCCCGCCATTGTTAATAGGAAGTAAGCATGTTTGGTACACTCAACGGTGGGAGAGAATATACATACATACATATATGTATATAGACCAAAATTTAGTCAAAAATAATAACAAAAAAAAAAAATGGCCTAGAACAACAAAAACAACATCGATTGCTAATGTGCCAGCGCAGCCTATTCGAATGGCGAATATCCCTTTAGGATGCTTAGCTGAGCGAAAATCCTCTTTGGTACTCGCGCGTTGTGGCAACAACCTTGCGCTTGTTCGTTTCTCGCCAGCGTTCTTGCAATTTATGTGTTAGTAGTTGCTGTATTGCTACTATTGCTGCCGCACTGCCGTTGTTACAGTTTCCTTCATCTTCTTTGTGTTATGTTTTTGTTTTGCCGGTTTTATTGCTGTTTTTGCACAATTATAGATATAGCGGGTATGTACTGCGTTGCTATGGTCTGTTGGCATCCCTGTGTATTGTTTTCGCTGTAACTGGTTACGATTGCACGTGACTTTGTTAAGCTTCCTTATCAGTTGCGTAGAGCACAACAAAACCCGAGAGCGGGAAGTTAATTCCGAGAGAAATGGACATGCGCTTCGATGTAGACCACGCGAAATGTTTGTTGCCTGATAATTGATAGTGAGCATATTTGTTGCTGGGATTCATGTTGCTCAACATACTAGGTGTTTGCAACTGATATCAGGTTGCAGGCTGATATCTAAGGACGCAATCGCTTATTGATAACGAAAAGCCTCTCAGAGGTTACCGCCTGTGCGTCGTTCATCGCTTTTATTCTTCGCTACGGATGAAGTAAAGAACATCAAGTTTTAAATCAGCGATTAGGTAAAGATTAAAAGTTAAACGAATTCCAAAGGTCAACTTTTCTTTGAATGAGGTTGCGGAAAGAATAGTCTGGCAATCGATAGGAAATTTGTAGCTCAAATGGCTACTGTAGATATAATAGGGAACCCCATTGAAAAATAAAATATAATCCAATTACGAAAAATCGTTTAGAAATTTATTCTAACGTAGGTAATTCGACTTTTAGGAGCGTTATATAGTGTCCCCGCTGTCCCTCATCCAGCAGCGCCGTTATTTTAAGAAAGTTCTATTTATGTAGTATAATTTCACTAGTGAACCCGCAAGGCGTTAAAATGCCAAGTTGAATTTAATTTATTAAACAGGTGAAACCCTACTCTAAAGCCTGAAAAAATATTCTCGATGATTCATCTAATCCATTTCTGGGTGATGAAAGGTCACGCATGGTGTCGCTTTTCATTTCATCAAATTTCTAATCTCCCTGTACCGCTAAAAAGTTCTAATTTCTAAAAATAAAACGTTATTGCACATCTATGTAGAACCTTTTGAGTCTACTTCACATTTTGGAAATTCAAAATAACGTTGCAGATATGATGATCTTCAAAAAATTAGACGGAAACCCTAATTAAAAATATTATCAGCCTACAATTTTCTTAAAGCGCTTTCATTTGACACTAATATTTCGATATTTCATTTATGTAGCTTGCGTATAAGTAAAACAAATTCGACTTTTCAAACAGGTGGCAACCCCTTTAAAAGTAATTTCAAACTAAAAGCCTTTTATCGTCTGGCATTCTAATACATCCATGTTTCAATTAACTGATTAATTAAGTAATCTCTTCAATATTTTTTTCGAACCTAAATTTCCTTAAATATTTTTCGTATGACATTGTTATAAATATTTCAAGTAACTGATGAATTAAACTGAAGTTTATTTTTTTAGCACGTGGCAACCCTCCTACATAAATTTTTTTAACACGTGGCAACCCTCCTAAATATAGTTATTAAGTAAAGGATTTTAAACCTATTTCCATTGATAACCATCGTTTAGTGATTCATTTAATTTATTAAATAATTTTAATTAAACATTTTAAACTGGGGTAACCCTCAAATACATTAAACATATTCTAGGTTGTCGAACTAAATATTTCCTCTTTCATTTGACATCCATTTTTAATATTTCATATAACTTGGGTATAAAATAATTTAATTCGACTTCTCAAATATGTGGAAACCCTCTTCAAAATATTTCCAAACTATTACCGTCTTAAACCTCTTTTTTTTCTGTCACCCATGTAGTGATACCTAATTCACTTACCAAACTCCTTTAATTAAAATTGAATAAAATTTTTTAGACCTGTGGCAACCCTCCTACACGTAATTAAGATATAAAGCCATATCAAACCCATTTTGGTTGATATCCATATTTTAACAATTGATTAAACTTTTTAAATAATTTGAGCCTGATTTCTTAACTGGTGGCAACCTTTTTCGAAAAAATAAAATCAGTTTACACAGCTACAGGCCAAACGCTTTAATTTTACGCCACATTTTTGAAAATCAAACGAACGGTACAGATCTTTTATGCTGAACGTATAATATATGTTTAAAGATTTCGTAACATTCTAAGCGATATCCAGAAGAAGACAATTACTTCGAAAGATGGGCAAGCCAAAAAACCCTTAAGCCAAGTAATTACGTCAAAATATTTTTAAACTGATACAAAATATATACTCATTGTAATGGCCACTAACCATAAAAATTGTGGTTATAAAAGTGGCAAAATGAAAAAAATATTCAGAGTTAAAAATATAGGCTTATATATACCACATCGAATGAACAGTGTGCATAACAAACTTATTTAATCTAGATACTTTAAAGTATACAAAAAATAAACGTTATGATATTTGAAACATTTTCTTATGTTCATAACAAATTTAAAATTAAAAAAATTTGAAAAGCGTTTGTAAGACTTAATTAAGAAAAAAATTTATCAATTTATGAATAAATTCTAAAACTGCTGATATAGCTCTTGAATTAGTTTAAATTATCAACAAGTCTTAGAAAAAGTACTGCAACAAAATATATTGACAGTTATTTTTTGCTAAGTACACTATTCCGATTATCGTCACTGCTAGCCACTGCAAAATTGCACTGAAATGTTGATAACTAGTGAGGTTTTGTTCGAGAGAAGTTTTAATAATTAGCGATATAACGAAAATGTTTATTTTAAAAGTGGCATAAGTCATTCAAAAAAATCAAGTTAATGATAACATGGACTACAACGAGCAAAGGTCAATTTTGCACACAAAAAATACATACTCCCAAAACTAGGAGCCAAATATAGTAAAACTGCGTTTTTAGTTTCTTTCTCTGACATGAGGTTTTTTTTTTAAATAACTTTGAAATTTCAAAGATTGTATTAGTTCTAAATTTTTTTTTAAAAATTGAGTGCTATATAAATAGAATAAATTTAATATTTTTAAATTCTAAAGAATTTTAGATTTTATTTGGTGCCCATATTTTTAGTCGAAATGAGAATGTCACTCATACGCTATGTACGTGCGTTCGATTTTAACTCTCCCGTGATAAATGGTAGATTCAATAAGGAGGCGTAATTTGGAATTTTTTAAATCTGATTCCAGATTCATCATCAGCAGCCTTAAGAACCCCTACTGTAAAGTTCTAGGTGATTTTAATTTTTTTGCCATTATATTGCGTCCGCCATTTTGAATTTTGCGAATCGGTCTTCAGGTTAGTAACCAGCGATCCCAAAACCCCTCGAGTAACAAGTTTCAAGCGAATAAAAGGAAGGTTTAAAAATTCGTCCGCCATGACGCCATTTTGAATTTTAGGTTCTGTTCTGTTAGTTCACGAATATTTTGACTTACTGTATGTTTACTTTTGTTGCTTCGAATTTCGGACAGAGCTCTGGGCCGGCTAATGTGCAACGGTCCATTTATATACATGTATATTTACATACATATGTATATACAAGAATTGCTCGTTTAAAGTAATTAAGGTTGGCACCAATATTTTTAAACGTGCTAAAACTCAAACCCTTACATATATCGATTTAAAAACAAAGGCACTTAAGCCAAGCTTTCAAAATAAACGGCTCAATTGTTAAATTTTGTAAAAAACGCTTGTGAGCCAATGATAAGGTGTTATACACGGCGTATGAGTAACCTTCGTTTTTGGCCACATTTCACACAAATACTTAAATGGGGCTAGGAATCTCATGCAAATGCATATTTTTATTGGGCGTCGTCAAATGGAAATTATTGAGTTATCTTCACAAAGTATGAAACTTCCTTTAAAATGGTATTCAATTGTTAGTGCATATTTTTCAAAAAATTCCTGTTTCCGCTTAATCATTGCGCATATTTTAGTATATTTTAAAATAAAAGCATGTTGTTTTTGCATATTTTTCGTTTGTTTGATTTAAAATGATTTAAATTTAGTACGACAATTCTTGACAGAAAATTATCTATAATTTTTTCCAAATATTCAGTTGAACCACTGTATTAAACTGTCAATGTTTCTATTTATACAAGATTGATTATAAACTCATTTTATACCAGGCACGGTAATCATTATGAGTAAAACAATTTAAATCCTCATTTAATAATTATTTTATTTTTTTATTTTTTTACTTAAAAATAGTAATTATTATTGAGTTTTATTTTGTTTCGCTCAAAGGAAATAATAATTACTTGATTTTTATTTTTTCGCTCAGAGATAAAAATTATTATTGAGTTAAATTTTTCCACTTAAAAATAATGATTATTTGGTTTGAGGGGGAAAAAATAAAACTCAAATATGCACTGTTATTTTAAATCTTTATTGGTTAAACTCGAAATATAAAAATTATCGTAAATTAAAGTAGGACGTACGAGCACAAATACGTGAGTATAGTTAAAAATGTTTTTGATTTTTTTTGGTTAAGATATAAATAATAATTATTATTTTAAGTCCCTGTTTTATACATAAATATATATAGTATTTCAAAATGAATTGTTTTCGGTTTTTCCTTGTTAAAATACATGTATTTTGTACCGGCAATAAAATATGAGGAAAACCGATGACTAAGATTACATTGGAATGAATGAAAGCATTTTTGTTTTTCCAACGTCGTTGAGATTTTTCTTGCTCTAGTTAAATTATTAAAAAATATAAACAAAAAAATAGTAAAAAGTAAAAGATTTATGAATACAGAAGTGAAGTTTTTTGTTCCTATAACTTCCTCGTGGTGGGCCCTAAATCTGTCTAAATTCTCAAAAAATTTTTAAAATCCATTTATTAATTTTAGTTGATTTAAACTAATTTTTAAAACACTTTAACATAAAACTCGCCACTTAAAATTTTCAATTAAATTCGTATTTTCATTTCTTTAAATCATATAAATTGAATTCTAAAAATGATAGCTCCAGTTGATATATAGGCAACCCTACTAAAAGGCATGTTATTGTTAAAACTTATACCCATATTGCGATAGTAAATAAGCATACATTCTTTTAGCAAACGTAATGTAAATGTGGCAACCCCACTACAAAGTATTTGCTTTTAGTCTCTTGAAACAGTTTTTGCTTTACTGCAGAAATTGGATAATTATAAATTTTCATATATCTGGCAACTCTGTTTTTAAATTTTTTCCGAGAAACTTTCTACAGAAAATATCAGGTGGAAGGGAAGAAAACAGAAAAAATCCGTTGAGTTGCTAATAAGTTTAAAGCCCTTAAATCTTCAAAAAATACAAATACGTGTCTTCTCGGATATTTTATAATTTTTGAATTTTGTTGCCTTGGATAATAAGCTAAACCATAGAAATATGCAACAATTTCGTTCACTTTTTCAGTATCCTGGCCCAATGTGCGCTAGAGTAATCAGGACATCACTATTTAGGTTGATGCTTCGTTGGTTTTTGGTTGCGATTGGTTTTTAAAAATGGAAAATTCCGAAAGTTCAGTGTGATATTGAATACATACGTATGTACATATGTGAGAAAAAAATTATAATTTCTCTACTTTAGTTTATTAAAATGTTTTGGCAAAAAATTGTACAGAGTTATTGGCGTGTAAAAAACACGCCTAATATTTCGGAAAAAAAAATATTAAGATTTACGTGAGCTGGACCGATTTGAAAATACCTCCAAAAATGTAGTTCTTTTATGAATAAAAATATTTTTATTTTAATGTGTTTTTTGAAAAAAAAATAGCTCCCTTGCATAAAAATATTTAAAAAAATTTTCAACGGAATCATAATATTTAATCAAATTTTTCGTGCTGTTTTTAAACTTTTCTCAAAGGTTGGTTTATGAAAAACTTGAATAACTCAGCCATTTAGACTTATGCGGTATCATTGGAAAGATACTTTCATTAAATTGCAAATAAACTCATACAAAGTATGAAAGAGAAAGGTGAGATGAACGAGCGTCATACATCAGGTGTGTTGATATTTGAAAAAAAAAAATTAAAAAATTGCGACGTGAATGAGTTATTTACAAAGGAATAAAAAGGGTCAGAAAATACCTTACCAATGATACCTCATATGTCTAAATAACTATATTTTTGGACTAGTGATTCAAGTTTTTCTTAAGCCCATCTTTGTAAAAAGTTAAAAAACAGCATTAAAAATCTCATTATTAGATACGATTCCATTAAAAGTTTTTTTTTTTAAATATTTTTATGCAAGTTTTTTAAGCTTAAACTAATTTGTCTTCCGAGGCGACATATTTTCAAAAAATCATTTATGGCACTATTTTTATTAATAAAAAACTCTATTTTTGGAGGTATTTTAAAATGGGTCCAGCTCACGTAAATGTTAGTATTTTTCCGAAATATTTTAGTGGAAGTCTTTAAATATATTAAGTTTTATGATTCTGGCGGAAAAACCGCAACCTTTTTTGGTGATGCAGTCTAATGTACATACATATATACAAACATACACATGCATATAAATAAATGATAGAGGTTCCTTATGTATGTACATATTTTATGAAATTTTCTACCAAATCGACAAATATTTAGGTGGTTCACCCTGTGAGTGCCGTATTGTAGTATGTCGAAATTTTTTTAATGGCTAAATGAATGTTCAGAGGACTTGAAACCACAACCAACTATTTTTTAACGGTGTTATATTTCATAATGCGAATTTTATTGTAGCTTGCGAATCCCTTAAATATAGTTTTAGCTGTTGAATGTATACACACCCTAAGAACTCCCTAATTGTTTTGTCCGCTGATGTCTTATGAAGGCTTTCTAATAGTTTTCATTATTCCACACTCTACAATTGCATAAAAATTGATTTAGTATGCCGCTATATTTATGTATACTATACACACCAGCTATGTACGACTACGGAAATTGTAATTACTTCTTTCTCCAAAATATAAAAGAATAGGAGGTGAAGAAATGAAAGCAAAAAGTAAAGTATTGTGGTACTCAACCAAAACGCATATAAATAAAAAGTTGTAAAACTTTCGAATATAGGCCCCTGCTTATTAAAATTTTCACTGCACCACATCGCGCAGATACTCAAAAGGATCTAATCGTCCTCATCCGTTACGCGCCTCTAAACCACGACTGCAAAGCACAAAATTTCACTCGAGTGCCTCGCGGCTGGTTCCGGCGTACACAAAGGCTGCACAGCTGTATGAATGTAAGTACCAGCAACAGCAAACAAAAGAGGGGAAAAGCGCGAAGAGTAGCTATGGCACTACACTAGCGCCATCTTTATACAATACTGCACCGCTTGTATATACTAGCTCATAGATAAGGGCATACAAGTATACAAATATACATAGTTACGTACATACATACAAAGGTGCGTATGCTTCTCAACGGCCGTGCTGGAAAACTCGAGCAGCAGCTAAATATACATATTTAGTTTGGGCCAGCTTAGGCTGTGCGAGCCAGATTTGTATGGAGTGGGTGTTTAACGCTTGCCGAGGATAGCGCACGTCCTTAACCTTTGCGTTTAGCCTTAACCCGTTTGAAACCTAGTTAGATTGACTTTTCTTTTCACCTAACTACTTACTTTCGTTTTTTTTTTGACGGATTTCATTGTGTACTTTTTCTGCCTTCATTCACTTTTTTCCTATTGTTTGCTTTTACTCTGGTTTGTAAGTGATTGTGGGGATCGTCACTTTATTACCTGCTTTTCTTCTTTAGCTTTTGTTCGGATTTTTATACAATATTATTGCTGCGAGTTATTTTAATCTCTGCAGATGTTTGTGTGTACATTGTATATGTATGTACTCACTAAAAAAGCAGTAAGTACCAGAGATTGATTTTCAGAAGAAGTTTGACTGCATGTGGCCCTATTTTTTAGAACGTGTTTTAATGAGAAAGAATCACGTAACACTGAGCAATTTTCATAAATTTTTAATCAGTAATTCTATTTGAGATAATTTCAATGGAAAGTTACACTAACTACTCAACAAACACCAGGTGGGCTGTGGAAACCACCTGCCAGATTGGCAGGCAAATTTGGTCAAAAATTGATGTAAAGCGATCCACAGCTCTTACTCGGCTGGACCGCTCCTCTTTCAGATTAGTAGTCGGTGTAATCACCGGACACTGCCCGATGGCCCACCAAGATTTTTGTCGCAGCTGCAGGGACGAGGAGAAGGAGGAGACCATCGAACACTAACTCAGTCATTGTTCCGCCCTGGCTAACACGCGTAACACACTCTTCAACAAGTACTTTCTGGATTGTTTAGCTGACTTGAACTCGGCGAACGTCCTCGTTTTTTTGCGCTATATAAAACGCACTCGGTGGCGCAATTACTAAGGGAGGATAAGAAACAAATGGCTTCGGCCAGTGGTATCATAGGCTTTTCCAGCCTACGTGTGCTCCTTGCTCTGCGCGCGGCAGCCACTCTAATCTAACCTAACCTAACTACTCAACAAAAAAAAAAAAAACATGGACCAAATATATTTCTTTCCAAAAGCGAAATTTCTTCCTGATTGGAGTTCTACCTCATTTCGAAATCCTAACAAATAGCTAACTGCACATATGCATGTGATTCCATGTACCATATAGTTCCGTTTTTTTTATATTTTTATAGTTATCTTGATAAGATTACCAGACCCAGAAAAACTGAATTTGGCGACTAGCACAAGATTCTACTTTAGAAAGGGTTTGTATAGTTTTTGGTGCTTAAAATTTATCAAAATTTTATAAGGGGTGTTGTTAAGGAAAACGGCAATAATTTACCATGGTAAAAGTTATGGTGCTTACAAATCTTCATTTTACATAAATTCAGAGGCTATAATACAGGCTTTGAGGGGACTACAGGTGGACAATTCTCTGGTGGAGTTTAAAACGCTAATGCTCTTGTGCAGGGTGATCACGGCAAACGTCGGTGAGAACTGGGATCCAAGGTATGTGGCAAGGGGCACAGCGCAGAGTGGCGTGCTCTCGCCACTGCTTTGGAACTTAACCGTGAACTCTCTCTTGTGAGAGACGAAATGGAGAAGCGCCAAGGTTGTTGCTTATGCAACAAGTTCCCGCAAACTCTGTACGAATTGATGCAGATGCAGTGCTAAAGATGGTCCACGCGTAGCGGCCTCTGCTTTAATTCGAAGAAAATGGGACTTGATGTCTTTACGAGAAGATACAAAACACCGCTGCTGGCTCCAACTTAACTAAATTTGCGACTCTTAAGATTTACGAATAAAGCAAACTTCTTAAGAGTGATTCTTGACAGAAAACTGAGCTGGAAGTAGAATAAAGTCCAGCGTTATGAGAAAGCGTCTGTGGCCTTATATTCGTGCAAGAGGGAGATTTTGGTAAGAAATGGGGGTTGAGCCCAAGTGTATGCCGCTGGATCTACGCAGCGGTGGTTAGACCGATTCTCCTTTATGGAAATATAGCATGGTGGCAGCAAGGCTTCAAATCTTAACCTAATCAGCAAAGCACAGAGAATTAGTATGATCTGCATTAGCGCAGTAATTTGGACAACGGCAAATGTTGCTTTAAATGTCTTCTGATATCTTCTACCTCTAGGTCTAGTGGGTCAGCAGATGGCATCTCTTGTTGCACTCCGGTTAATAGAGACAGGACAATGGGAATCGGGAATGCTGGGTCAGTCCTCCATTCATGAAAAATATAGCTTTCTTCCGTGACATACAGACCGTTGAGTTGAAACTCTGGTTCCGGATAGAAACTTCATCACGAAAATCACAAGCAGGGAGAAATGGGAAGAAAACTATAATATTCCACCCGGTTGTATTGTAATTTTCACAGATGGTTCAAAAATGAATGGTATATCTAATGCGAGGGGGCTTGTATTCCGCAACCCTGCCCTGAGCCGTTCCTTTCGACGACCGTACTACTGTAGTGTTGTCCAGGCTGATGTCTCATCTATAATATAGGCTATAAACGAAATTCTTATTGATTTAAAACGAAAAGAGGTGTTTATCTTTAGTGAAAGAAGGTAGAAATTAAAGCTCTGAGTTCCGTCCCTATAATTTTGTGCTGGACTGCCGCCGCTAAGCAGAACAGTCTAAATCTCATTAGGTTTCCCGGCCATAGGGACATAGAGGGTAAGTGTATTGCGGACGAACTTTGCAGGGGGGTACGGCCAAGCAGATTCTGCCAGGCATAGAACGCATGGGTATGCCCTTCGCCTCTTGCAAGCTGCTTTTAAGAGAATTTGCAAACTACGACCTACTGAATTTCTAAGCAAACTTGGCCTATGTTGCATCGAAAGAGGTCTCGAAGTTTATATTCTCACACAATTGGTGCTCTAACAGTCCACTGCTTTATGGTTAAACACGAAGAACGGCTCGAAGTGCCTTGACAAATTGGGAGATTTAAATCCCTTCGCGTCTGACGAGTTTCTTCAAGGATTTAAATTGGTTTAGCAAGGGGGAGTGAAAACTCTTAGTCGTGGTATCACAACGGGCCATAAACGTGTAGTCTATGTATTTGACATCGGGAGCAGCCGTAATTGTTTTGCCCAGAAGACCTGTGTGCTTGGGCAAACGATACGTAGGCCTAAGTCGACAATATTCACGCTCATAAGTGCAGTTATTTGGGAAAACCAATGGCCTGTATCCCTGTAAGTTCCAGAATTTAGCGATGGGGACACGACTTCTATCAGCCTAAGGGATCCCGATGCTGTATGTCAAAAGACCGACAGAGAGCGAATAGGAAGAGCTCATATAAGCGAAAAGGTTGAGTTAGTTTTCGACTTCCTAATAAGCGCAAAGCTCGCTATCAGTAATAGGGGCAATGGATCCAAATTTATAACCAAAAATCGGTGGAAGATACTTGATATCACTCTGGTCTCGGAAGATCTGAAGAACGTAATCCGGAACTGAAGGGTTCTTTGGGATCTCTTCTTTTCCTATCACCGGTATGTCCAATACGATCTGGGCCAGGCTAAACAGATGGTCCTCAATTTAGATAATAGAGTGGCTTATAGAGTTTAATATCGGAGAGATTGTTGAAGACAAGCTAGCGACAGCACAGCACGATTATACCAAGGGTAAGTCCACAGAGGTGGAGTCCTATCTCCTCTTCTATCGGTCTTGGCAGCAAACGAACATCTCAGAAACATGGAATAGAGGAGGGACGTCTGCACTTTCATTGTTATGCCGGTAAAACTAAGGAGGGTGGAAAAGTTGGCAAACGAAACTGCGCTACTAGCAAACCCAAGCAAATCGGAGCTTGTGCTATTTGACAAAAGGTGCAAGGTCCCAGGAGTGCAAGGAAGTATAGCCATTCGTCTGACTATGCAGTTACAGCTAAATCCGCCACTGGAGCGATTTGACAGTTACTAGAATTTTTTCGCTTATAAATAAACACGTACACACTACATAACATAACACATAACACATAACACACTAACAAAAACGGCACTAGCACCGCAAACTTATTCTGAGCGTTCAGAATATATGAGTCCGAAAGGAGTCCTATGTGGGTGAGAAATATGAGCTTCAAAAACGAAAAATGTGTTACCCTTATATTAATTTCTTAGGAATCATATAAGATCCAAGATATGAGCCAGCGTGTTAACATAAAAACAATAAAGATTCGAAATTTATATCTAAATTTGTTCATAGAGAAATTGAAAATATTTAGAAAACAAAAAATAAACGAATTTTAGCTGTAGCTGCATGTTGGAATGTATATATCAGTGATGGAAAATTAGGCACAATAGTCCGATTTTTGGAACTTTTATTCTCAGCGGCACTTTTGGCACAATTCATCTTGTGTGTGCACAATCATAAATTATAGAACCTTATATATTCCAATATATAACAAAAAAAAAAAAAAGAGAAAAAGGGCCGTGAGTAATATTGTGTTGCAGCTCTTGACAAAACGCTGAATTTTATTATGAATACGCAGCACTAAAAGTAAGGTTCCGCAACAACATATGTACAACATATGTTTGTTAAATTATGAGTTAGACTTTTATATAAAATCAATAAAAAACAAGTAAGAAATTCTAAGTTCCGGCCGAGCCGAACATTAAATACCCGGCGCAAGTATTAAATATATGATTTTCACCTTTCCGAAAGCTACCGCTACATGGTAAACCGGGAGTGTATCAATTTTGAGTAAATTAGCGTCCTTAAATTTCGAAATATTCAAGTTTTAAATTTGTGAAATTACCGTTATATGAAAAGCGGCCCCAATTTTAGTCCGATTCAATAATTTTCAACGTTTTACTTTTATGTGGCAAGCACAATAACCGTACCGAGTTTGGTACAAATTGGTAGAACGGTTACCGAGATACATATATGTGATCATAAGTGGGCGGTGCCACGCCCATTTTGCAAAGTTTTATAATAAACGTATTTCTTGGTAAAGATTTGTTGCGAGCATCAATTTTGAATAACTGAGCTTTAGTATTTACTGATTTATCGAAGATTTCGTATTTCTCCAAATTACCGTTATGTGGGATGTAGGCGTAGTTATTTCCCGATTTTAACAATTTTCGGCCATTTGGTATGCTGTAGCAAGGCTAACAACCGTGCCAAGTTTGGAGGAAATTGGTAAAGGGGTTACCAAGATATACACATGTAACCATAAGTGGGCGTGGCTACGCCCATTTTCCAAAAATTTAAAATATTCTTATTTGTCGTCTAAAAATTATTGTAAATATCAATTTTGAGTGAAGAACCTTTAGTAGTTACTAAAATATCGCAGTTTTCGTATATCTGAAAATTACCGTTATACGGGAGGTAGGCGTGGTTATTGTTCGATTTTGCCCATTTTCAATACCGTCCGTCCTACGCCCGAAAGAAGTGCACGTACAAAGTTTCGTCAAGATAGCTCAATTTTTACTCGAGTTATCGTGTGCACAGGCGGACGGACGGACGGACGGACAGAGAGTCACCGCTTAATCGATTTCTCGTTTCATTCTGATCATTTATGTATACATTTGTCTATATCTTTCTCGATTTGTTTTGCCTGTTACAAACAACCGTTATGTGAACAAAGTTATAATACCCTTGTGCACAAGTGCGCTCGGGTATAAAAATAATTCGTCGCATGTAAATTTGTTTTATTAGATTTGCCAAAAATTTGCGTGCTAATTAAAAAATAAAGCATAATCAAAAAGGCTGAGCCCGCGTGACCCCATTCGCCGCAGTGAACAAATTAAGTCACAAGGATAATGGGCGTCTGCAGCAAGAAAACTGGAAACGCAAACAAAATTGCAGAGAGCAGTGCGATTGCAAAAAACCGCCAAAAATGCGTTAAAAAGCGTCAACGAAGTTATAGTGAGAAGTGCACAGAAAAGCAGTATGTGAACGGATATGAAAAGGGCATGAGCAAATTAAAATATTGTCTATGTAGCATGAATGACGAAGCAAATGGTAAGCACTGGCTGCCAAGTGTGTCATGCAACCAACAAACGGCGATGTGAATAACGGCGTGAATGGCAAACAAAAACTACGAATAAAAGAGAAAAGCAAAGCAATGAGGGCACCGTCAGCTGGCAAACTGATGCAGCCGAATAGGAGAACCGAGATAATAGTTGGCTTGGGAATAAGTACAAAAGCCAAAAGCTAAAAGAGCATAGAGCTATGACTGCACATTTGACACGACACAGAAACGCAGTTTGGAAATGTCGATAATGATGAGTATGCTCCCACAAATTAGATACAGTGGTTCGATGCAGCGGTGCAGTGTTAACAAAATGTAGTTCCATGTGTATGTACATTAGGGTGGTGCATGTGAAAAAGTAAAGTCGGAATTTCGATGCTCTCACCCCCTAGAATTGTTCTATATAGAAAAAAATAAACCCCTATTTTTTATTTTCAAAAAATATTTAGGGGTCGATCAAAGCGCTCAAAGTTTTCCATGAATTTTATATGAAAAAAAAAAACAACTTTTCGTAGAAATGGTATAGAATTCTTAAAAATCAATATTTTCCAATCGCAAATGCCTTCTTCTCTTCGGGAGTCTCCCAATAATAGTACCCATTGTTTAACAATTTTTGATAGTAAATACATTTTATAAGTCCGCCATAAACAACAGAAAATGCAATGTGGGGGACAAATAAAAAACCTTTAGTTTTAAAAATGGTTAAAAAAAACTATTATTATCGGAAGTCTCATGAAGAGAATCCGAGTTTACCGATTGAAAAATATTGATTTTCAAGAATTCTATACCATTTTCCCGGGGAGTGTCTATTCGCACTTTGCCAGTGTCACAAGTGTACAAGTGCCGGAAGTTCTCGGCTCCGCCAGTGTCACCTGTGTGTGGCCAGTGTCACCAAGGTCGCCATATATATAACATATATTTATCGTCGTTTAAAGTACAAAATTGCGTATCAACAAAATGCAAAACCGCGTATGTGAGGTTGCATAAATTATTTTCTAGAGAGTAAAAACACTCATATTTCAAAATGGTTCTCTTTTTTGGATAAGAATTGAGCCAAAAGCTTTTGGGAGCAAATCCAATATTTGGCAAAAAATGCGAATCAAAAATTTTGTACGCCCAAGTATGATAGACATTTTATTTTATTTTATTATATATTGTTTATGAATGAATTTTATTTTTATAAATCATATGTTTTCAGACATATGTTTGGTCAAAAATATTGTTCTTCGAAACAAACCTGCAAAATCCAACGGATATATTAAAAAAAATAACTTTTTGTACTTTTTATTATACTAATATTATAGATTTTGAGACGAGAAACACGATTCCACTGTTTAAAAAACGAAAAAAATGTCAAGCCCTCAATTTGAAAAATGCATTATATATTGCATTTTTTATGGTTTGCTTGCAGCTGTGCATTCTTCACTCAATTTTGTATCCCTTGAGCAATAAGTGCATTTCAAGACCCCTGTCCGGCCCTGTATACATCATATAATCATGTTTCAGCAGGCCTGCCAACTTGGCTCAAACCGTGCCATTTTTTGCGCTATTTTACTTCAAATAGCACCTAATTTTTCTTTTTGGCACAAGGTAATATTTTAATACAGTTTTCTGAAATCTTTCGCGTGTACTGCTCTTTCAGTAACTAAAATTCGAAAGTTTCTAAAGTTTATACGAGTGTCTTATTTTTTCTTTTGTTTGCACTTTTGTTTTGGAAACGCGGTTCTTGTTTTATTGCTAAATAGAAAAGAAAGAAATAATATTCTGTATATTAAAAACAATGTCAACTTATTTGGCACTTTTCTATTTAGCACTTTTTGGTACTTTTGTATCCCGAATATGTACTCGTAGTTGAGGAGAGTTGGTAGCCCTGTATCCTAGCACTGCGTACGTAACGCTTCAATATTTCTTTTAATTTTTTTTTTGTCGCAAAAAAATAATTAGTCAAAAATGTTTATGGTATAAGGAAAATTCGGATTTAAATTAATAGACATTATTCAAAATGGATGTGATTTTGAGATGATCACCAAAGTAAATAGATTTCGGAAAATTTTCATTTAATCAAATCAAATCAAATTAACTCAAAAATAATATTATATTAAATATACTAAAATAAAGTCATTAAACCCGTAAGCCCAGAATACTTACCACTCAAACTACATATAGGAAAAAAATCATAATTAAAGTCTAATTTATTTTATTATTACAAATATTTTATTATTTTATTGCATAATGTTCATTTTCTTGTTTTTTTTTTTTTTGTTTTAAGCATACCTACACATGTAGTTTAAATTTCATCCACAAATTCATATTTCGTTGGCTTAGTTCGCAAACGTGCTAAGTCCATTTTTTTTTATTTTTCAGGAGGGACAAAAAACCTTCTAACTTTTTTTGTTGTCAATATTTTTCTAATCTGTAAATGCAGTTTTATTCCTTAGTTTTTTTATTATTTTAGTTTTAGTACCAATAATCGACCAATTTCAAAGTAAAGCTGTTGCAGACTTATAGGCTCTTTTAGGACTTACCACATTTTCTCTTTAAGATTTTATTCTTTTAATGTGGACTTAGCACATTTTCTATCAACCTTTTTTCCAATATTTTTTATTGTTAAAAGATTTAATTGTTTACTTTAAATATATTTTATTGTTTTAAATAAATTATAACCTAATACAGTTTTATTTCATTGCTATTAACAAAAATAACTATTTTAAGTCGTAAATTTATGTACCATTTATAAAAGAAAATAATTAAAAGCAAGTAAAGAGGTAAAGTTTGGGCGAAACCGAACTTTATCTACCAGGCGCAGGTATCAAATACTGTCGTAAGCAGGGGCTTTTTCCCGATTTCAAACGTTTTCGATAATATCCTGAGTTAAACTCAATGAAATAATTGAACCACGTTTAGTGGAAATCGCTAAAGTGGCTACCGAAATACACCTTGTAGTCATAAATTGGGCGGTAACACTCAGTCTTATTTAAGAGATTAAGAGATCTGAAATTTACCGTTAGATATACGAGAAGCGAATGTAATTTTGGTCCGATTTGAATAATTTTCAACGAATTGCTTTTCCGTACCAGGTTTATTAAGTGCACAGAGTTTGGTAGAAATTGATAAATAGGTTACCGAGTTACAAATTTGTGGTCATAAGTGGGCGGCGCCATGCCCATTATCCAAAAATTTATCATAATCTAATTTTCTGCTGAGTGGTTATCGCGATCATCTATTTTAAGTGAATTAGATTTTCAACAGATTTCTTAGCTAGACCCTAAATAAGGCTCGTACCGAGTTTGGTGAATGGGCTACTGAGATGCAGCATTTCATAATAGGTGGGCGGGGTCACGCCCATTTTCCAAAAATTGAACAATAATATTTTTTACAAAAATTCTACTTCACTTACTAATTTTGAACAATTTGCATCCAATATTTACTGAAATATCGTAGTTTTTGCATCTTTAGAAAATACCTTTATATCGGAAATGGGCGTGGTTACATTCAGATTCGCCCATTTTTAATACCAACTTACCTTGGATAAAGGGCAACCTACATACCAAATTTCGTTGAGATATCTCGAGTTATCGTGTACACGGACAGACGTGTAGATATATATATTTTTTTGATTTTTTTGGACTTAGCACATTTGCGTACCAATGCATAACAACAAGTAAAAACGACATTACGGTAATTTTCTTTTTTGGTAATGATGTATTTTCAGTTATGCTATCTTACTGCATCAAAATCTCAATTTACATAAGAAGTGGACTTAGCACGTTTGCGAACTAAGCCAACGATATGCATTCTTAATACCCAATATAAATGTTTGTTAAATCTCAATTTGAGATGCATTTGAGAATCAGTATTTTTCTCAAATCTCAAACGTTACTTCTCACATGCCTCTCAAATAACCGTTGCAACGCCTTGATAGCGTTCTGAAACTAAAAGGCACATTTTTAATATTGAATTTTCCTTTGTTTTCAAGTGGAGAAATATTGAATTCCCTAATTTTTTCTCAAGCGTGAGAGGCGCGGAACGAAATGAAATTCAGTCAATCTCAGTGAAATATTTGTAAAGTGTTGCCAGTGATCCATGTAAAATGAGGGACTGAAAATAACGGTTTTTTTCGATTTTATAAAAGTCCGGGACAAAATATTTTCCTAGAACAAAGTTATTACTCTTCCTTTGATCCCAGGACCTCCTGGACAAGAATCCTGGCTTCTTTTTATTTTTCGAACATTTTGGGAAAAAGTTCAATATGTAGTAACTTAAAAATCCGGACTTTTTTAAGTCCAGCAATAAAAGTTAAACTTGGCCAAATATTTCTCTTTTATTGAACAAAAAATTTCAAATTTCGCACAGATTTTTTTTTAAAGCATAATTAACCATATTTTTGCTATTACCAATCAAAATTCTAAAAAAGAGGATTTTCGGCTCCAGCTTCTGGACACTCATATTTTCATATTTCATTTAACTTGTGTATAAGTTAAACAAAGTCGGCTTTCAAAAAGGTGGCAACCCTCTTTAAAAGTAATTTCAAACTAAATTTTTTTTTATCTCTTTCGTTTGACATTGTGACACAAATTACAATTAGCTGATGAATTAAGTTGCATTTAATTTTTTTAACAAGTGGCAACTCTCCTAAATACATTCCCATCTTTTAATTATTTCAGTTAACTTATTAAATAATTACGATTAAATTTTGTTAATAATGGCAACCCTGTTCAAAGATTACCAAGTTCAAACTAAAGATTCCTTAAAAAAGATGTGGTTTGATACCCATATTTCATATGTATAACTTGCGCATAAGTTAACACAGTGAGGGCCGGTTTCTCAAAACCTGATTGACACTAATTTTTAGTTAGTATCGTTTTCGACGTCTTCGACTACATGCGTATAACCCGGTGTCGATAACGTCGATAACGATGTTTCAACGGAGATTGTGTCAACCAAGCTTTGAGCAGCCGGCCCTTAGACTTTTAAAAAGGTTGCAACGCACCTCAAAATATTTTCAATTACCACGCTCTTACCAGCCAGATGGTGGTAAATATTACATTTACCATAGTTTAAATTGAGTTAGATTTTTTTTTAAACAGGTAGCATTTTTCAAACCGTTTTGTTTGACACCCATTTTGCAATAACTCATTTAACTTTTTAAATGATTTGAATAAATCTTATTTTTGAAAGGGTGGCAACAATTTTTGAAAAACTAGAACCTCACGGCACATCTTTGAGAATCGAACGTAAGGTGCAGATCTGATGACCTGGACAAAAAATTGCTTCGCGTATCAAATATATAGATTAGAAAAAATATGTATAAATAGGTGGCAATCTTCGCTCAAATATTTCTGTTGGAAAGCTATTTCAGTTCTCTTTTATTTGGTACCAAATTTGTTTGATTTGGATAAGCGGTTTGTTTACCATTACGAAAGGACTTTTGTTTCGGACTTAAAAAAATATTTGGCTAATTTTAACGTTTATTGCTGCACTTAAAAAATAAGAGTCCGGGTTGACTGACTATTTTATTTTAAATAAAATAAATGTCCAAAGATAACTTTTTTCTAAAGACTTTTATTATAAAAGTCCCGGTCCCGGTGTAAAAGAAACGCACAGTTTTTATTGAAAAATATTTTTTGTTGGATTTATTGCATTTTCAATAGAGCATAAACACTTTTATCATAAATACATACACATAAATAAGTTTTTTTTTGTAACATAAAAATATTATTTAATTTTAAACAGGAAAATTGTTGGTCCCAATCGATGCAGCAGACTATTTATTTCTTTCGGTTTTAAGCTTTAATGGCCAGTCACTAGCTTATGCCGGTAGATCAATCACAAAATAATATAATTATTATCAAACAATTTTCACTCAAATCAATTAATTAAATGCATTTCAATTCACTCGAACAAGGGGCGATTATCTGAGGTCGAGGAGTCATTTTGCGAGTGATGTATAGGGATGAAACGATACCAGTATCGATACCTGAAAGATATCGGACCTAAAGTATCGATACCTGCTCATAACTATACTTTTGGCTATGAAGGTATTCCTTATGAACTAAATAAGTTAAATTTTGTGTTTTTTATGTCATAACTTAACTCCTATCTAGGAATCCTAAACCCCAAATTATCATTTTAATGATGAATGGTATTTAACACAGACAATTCATTAGAAAAGATTACAAGAAAGTTAATATCGTTTAAGAAAAAAATTTTCTCATAAAATATTTCTGAGAAAAATACTTCTTTTGTTGTAGTTCCTAGAATTATAAGATTTTCCAGTGCAGTAGAAATGTACTAATACGTACAAAAATTATGGGCCAAAGATTTAAATACGATAGTTTCAAAAATGTCTCCATATCACTTCACCTGGTAGAATTCACATATAGTTGGAAGTGTGAAGGGTACAGCAACAAAATGAAAGGGGGAAATTTTACTAATGGTGATTTTGCTTCTACCAAAAAATGTCGCATTTTATTGCCCCGTTCTATTTTCGTCTTCGATTCTAAAATAAGGGCAGACGGTGAGAAAACTTTGTGTTCGTTTCTTAAAATGTCACACTCTTGTAAGGCAAAAAAGGCACATTTTCTGCCCTTAAAAGCTTTCTCAGGGGAAATGTTTGCCCTAAAAATCAGATGGTTGCTTAAAACGACAATATTATGAAATGCGTGAGCAGGACAAGGGCAAGAAGGCAAAACATGTCCTTTTAAAGGGTTGAGTGTAACATCAAATACATTTTAAACCGTGCAAGGGCAACATTTTTTGGTAGAAACGAAATCACCTTAAAATAAATTTTTAAAAGCATTTAAAATTTGAAAGATTCTCGAGCGTCTACATAGATACCGCGAACTAGAATAATTTTTGAAGTGAAGCGGCGGTTGGTTGGTTGGGAGTAAATTGGCAAATTCAAAGGAAATTGCACATGGAAATGGTGCAACGGAAATGATCCAACGGAAATGGTAGGGGCTGAAGCAAGTGCTTCTTGTGTGTATGCATATGGTATTAATTTAACAAAAATTTGCTAATAAAAGGTTAAAGAATAACTCTTAGAAATATACCAATACAAGAATGAAAGTAAAGGTGAGTACGTACATAGATAAAGAAAAGGATAAAGGCAAAGGTACAAATAAAAATAAGAACAAAGATGCGTAAAGATAAAGGCAAAAAGGAAGACCAAGGTAAATTTAAACACTTTGCTTGTAGAAGTGAAAAGGTGAAGGGGAATATGTATAAGAAGAATTTGATAAACATAAAAGTCAAGACAAAGAGGAGGATGAGGATACCGATAAATGTAAAGATGAAGATAGGGGAAGAAAGATTAAAATAAAGGTAATTAAAGAGGAAAGGATATAGAGAGGGACACAGAGACTCAATCTGGGAAATATTTTGGTATTTTAGAGATTTTCGGGATTCTCGGGACTTATCGATAAAATAATCGATACTTTTATCGGTTTTTTATGGATATTTCTATCGATTTTTTTATCGAAATTTTTATCGATATTGTTATCAATTTTTCTGTCGATATTTTCGGAACTTATGGATGCAATAATTGATATTTTAATCGATTTTGTTATCGATATTTTTTATCGATTTTGTAATCGATATTTTTAGCTATTTTGTTAGCGATAGTTTTTGTCGATTTTGTTATTGATATTCTTAACGATTTTGTTATCGATATTTTTATCGATTTTGTAGTCGATATTTATCGATTTTATAGTCGATATTTATCAATTTTGTTATTGATATTAGTCGATTTTGTTATCGATATTTATCGATTTTGTTATCGATATTTATCGATTTTGTTATGGATATTTTTATCGATTTTGTTATCGATATTTATCGATTTTGTTATCGATATTTGTCGATTTGTTATCGATATTTATCTATTTTGTTATCGATATTTATCGATTTTTTCCATTAGAATAACATAAAAAAGAAAAAATTTAACCTTAAGAAAAAGCAGATGTACATATGTATGTATATTGGTTATGAGACAAAATAGATATGTATGTAACGTAAGTCTCCCTTCTCCAGTGTGGCCCAGGCGCACTTACTTTTTTCTGTTTGACATCTGCTTTTTTCCAGACTAGATGCGAAGATTTCCTTAATCAACACTTTGCACCCTACTCTTCTTCTTTGTTAATTTTCTTCCTTCCCGAGAGGTTTTACCCAATTTTGACAGAGCTAATGGTACTGCTCAACGTCATTTTACACAGCTGTATTAGTTTCTCGGGGATACCAAATTCAGACATCGCGGCTTAAGACAACCTCTTTTCGTGCTGTCGATAGCGGCTTTGCAATGGACAAATAGATGGTGCATGTCGATCCTATTCTCGCGGGTCTTTCCTAGATTTGGCATATTGTGATTACCTGATCTATGGTGGATTTGCCAGGTCTAAGACCACACTGATAAGGTCCAATCAGTTCATTGACGGTGTGTTTCAGTCTTTCACACAATACACTCAATAAGACCTTGCACGGCTGATCCTGCGGTAGTTGGCGCGAATGGAGGGGTCGCCTTTCTTGTGGATTGGGCAGAGCACACTTAAATTCCAGTCGTCAGGCATGCGTTCGTCTGACCATATTCTGGATAAGATGAGAAGCATGCACCTTATCAGCTCCTAGCCAGCTGAGGCATTTTCTTCCATATAAAAGTAGATCTTGATCATGCATTAAAATTTAAATAATGGGCTACAAAAGTGCATACTAGAAATTTTCTAGAAAGAAAATTTATTGATAATTTTTTTTTAATTTTATGTAAAGTGTGAAACTTTGTTGTTGTACATTGTTTGTATTATAGAATGAACCTTATTTTCATAAATAATTCATGCAAAAACTTTTTAATGAAAATAATTGTGTATATTAGAAAAGGTGTACACTTTCATTTGTCGCCTAGTGTAATATACCAACTGTTTGTTACGTTTGGTGCAACTTTAAATGTGCGTAAATTCGTCTTTTATCTGCAAAGTAATAAAATGCTGAATGAAGGACCGACTAAGCTTTAACTGCATATATTTAAAACACTTCTGGGAAGAGTTCCGACATTGTATTTACATTCATACATAAGTATTTCTGCATGTACAAATGTACATTTGTTGGCTGTTTATAATTTTAATGTTCTCCAGGCGTATGCAAATTTTTAATAACAGTTATGAAATGTAAAAAAAAAACATTGTATGTACTTACAGTATTTATGTGTGCATATCAGAGACCGTACCGGTTATGCATTTTATAATAAAAGTCAAAAAATTAAAGTTATTTTTTGACTTTTATCATTTTGAGCAAATAATACCGATTATTTCTGCTTTTTATTTTTTTAAGGCAAAAATAAAAGTTAAAATTTGCCTTTTATCTTTTTGAGCAGAAAATAATCGGTAATTCTTGACTTTTATTTTTTCAGGCAGAAATAAAAGTCAAAGTTAAAAATCAAGTATTCCAGAGTTGTGTATATTCGAATGTGATAGTTTTGAAGCTCCTACATGGATTTTAATAACCCCTAATACCCAAATACCGGAGTTAGTTCCAATCTATATGTATACATATACATATGTACATACATACAATACATGAAGGCATTTTTTGTTAACGACATCAGATCTGCACCGATTACTCGATTTGCAAAACTGAGGTGCCAAATTAAAGGGCTTAGCCTCTAGATATACCACAAGGTAGGACTCCTTTGTATAGGGTTGCCACCTTTTTTAAATTATAAAATCTGCACCGTTCGTTGTATTAAAACAAAAGAGATGACAAATGAAAGGGCTGGGCCTGTTGATGTGCAAGAAGGTCTCAGTTTTTGAATAGGGTTGCCACCTTCTTCTAAAATCATAAGACTGACACCGTTCGTTGTATTAAAACAAAAGGGGTACCAAATGAAAGGGCTGGGCCTGTAGATGTGCAAAAAGGTCTTAGTTTTTTAAATAGGGTTGCCACCTTCTTCTAAAATCATAAGACTTACACCGTTCGTGGAATTTAAAAAAAGATGCCATATTGATGTAAAGATCTGCAAGAAAGAACGTCTTATTTTTTTTTGAAAAGTGTTGCCGCCTAATTAATTTTTTTTTTGGGGAGATCATCAGATTTACACCGTTCTGTCGAGTCTCCAAATGAAATTTCAGATGAAAAATATTGACCTACAGACCTGCTTTGGTTTTTTTAAAGGGTTGCCGCCTAATTAAAAATGCATTGTTTGATATATGATAGGCAGTAAAATGTCACAATATGGGCATCATGGGAAAGGGGTTTGAGACAAAATTAATATGTTGGTGTTTTTAATAGGATTACCACTTATTAAAGAAATGTATAACTAGGAATGGTAAGTAATGTATTAAGGACATTCGATATTGCTATCAAACGAATGCTGGTTAAGAGGGCTTTTGTGTAATTGTATGCAAATTTTCGATGGTTGTCCTATAGTTTCTAATTTATTGCTTGAAATATTCTAGTTAATTAAAATATTACAAAGTGGGCTTCAAATGAAAATTTATTTATGATCTCCAATAATAGTATCGAACTTAGTTAAAAATTTACTGAAAGTAAACGATAATTGATAGTTTAATACTTATTTATATTAAGATATGTACCTACATACAGTCGTGTTGCTGATGATGAGCGGAAAGCTGCCCGAAATGCATACAAAGTGTGTTTTAAATTCAAAGTAAAAATAAAATAAAATTTGATTAAAACAATTTTACAAGCTTAATAAAAAGGTGTTTTTGTTTTATCGTACATTTCATAATTAAGATAGATACAAGTTTTAGGAAAAATAAAAAATAAACATACACTTGTGATCAGCTAATTAAGTGGTCAACATTTTTAACAATTTTCGTTATTTTTCTTTTGTTTACTTAATGTTTATTATTTTTCCATAAAAGTCTAGCTCATTAT
>NW_023458564.1:4023647-4060175 GCF_013731165.1 Rhagoletis pomonella | reverse complement strand
ATAATGAGCTAGACTTTTATGGAAAAATAATAAACATTAAGTAAACAAAAGAAAAATAACGAAAATTGTTAAAAATGTTGACCACTTAATTAGCTGATCACAAGTGTATGTTTATTTTTTATTTTTCCTAAAACTTGTATCTATCTTAATTATGAAATGTACGATAAAACAAAAACACCTTTTTATTAAGCTTGTAAAATTGTTTTAATCAAATTTTATTTTATTTTTACTTTGAATTTAAAACACACTTTGTATGCATTTCGGGCAGCTTTCCGCTCATCATCAGCAACACGACTGTATGTAGGTACATATCTTAATATAAATAAGTATTAAACTATCAATTATCGTTTACTTTCAGTAAATTTTTAACTAAGTTCGATACTATTATTGGAGATCATAAATAAATTTTCATTTGAAGCCCACTTTGTAATATTTTAATTAACTAGAATATTTCAAGCAATAAATTAGAAACTATAGGACAACCATCGAAAATTTGCATACAATTACACAAAAGCCCTCTTAACCAGCATTCGTTTGATAGCAATATCGAATGTCCTTAATACATTACTTACCATTCCTAGTTATACATTTCTTTAATAAGTGGTAATCCTATTAAAAACACCAACATATTAATTTTGTCTCAAACCCCTTTCCCATGATGCCCATATTGTGACATTTTACTGCCTATCATATATCAAACAATGCATTTTTAATTAGGCGGCAACCCTTTAAAAAAACCAAAGCAGGTCTGTAGGTCAATATTTTTCATCTGAAATTTCATTTGGAGACTCGACAGAACGGTGTAAATCTGATGATCTCCCCCAAAAAAAAATTAATTAGGCGGCAACACTTTTCAAAAAAAAATAAGACGTTCTTTCTTGCAGATCTTTACATCAATATGGCATCTTTTTTTAAATTCCACGAACGGTGTAAGTCTTATGATTTTAGAAGAAGGTGGCAACCCTATTTAAAAAACTAAGACCTTTTTGCACATCTACAGGCCCAGCCCTTTCATTTGGTACCCCTTTTGTTTTAATACAACGAACGGTGTCAGTCTTATGATTTTAGAAGAAGGTGGCAACCCTATTCAAAAACTGAGACCTTCTTGCACATCAACAGGCCCAGCCCTTTCATTTGTCATCTCTTTTGTTTTAATACAACGAACGGTGCAGATTTTATAATTTAAAAAAGGTGGCAACCCTATACAAAGGAGTCCTACCTTGTGGTATATCTAGAGGCTAAGCCCTTTAATTTGGCACCTCAGTTTTGCAAATCGAGTAATCGGTGCAGATCTGATGTCGTTAACAAAAAATGCCTTCATGTATTGTATGTATGTACATATGTATATGTATACATATAGATTGGAACTAACTCCGGTATTTGGGTATTAGGGGTTATTAAAATCCATGTAGGAGCTTCAAAACTATCACATTCGAATATACACAACTCTGGAATACTTGATTTTTAACTTTGACTTTTATTTCTGCCTGAAAAAATAAAAGTCAAGAATTACCGATTATTTTCTGCTCAAAAAGATAAAAGGCAAATTTTAACTTTTATTTTTGCCTTAAAAAAATAAAAAGCAGAAATAATCGGTATTATTTGCTCAAAATGATAAAAATCATATTTTTAAAAGTCATGGAGGAATCAGAATCTACAATGAGAGACGAGTCTAATGGTACCTTTGAAAAAGCTATAGCATAATTTTATCACTATGCCTTTTTGATATCAAACATTTTAAAATAACTTTTATTTTCAGTCTCTGGTGCATATTGTTATCATTCTGCACTCACATACATATATCCACAAGCTGGCTTGACAAGTGGTCAGTGACACAGCTGGCGCTCGTCTGGCACTTTCACACACACACACACACACACACGCAAATTGCAAATAAACTGCTAAACAAATTCTATAGAAATGCGAGAAGTAAAAGATAAAACGCACTGACTTGTCATACACTTAAGCGCACATTTTTCATATATTTTATGAGCTGCACATTATTACTGCATATTACATATTTTCTGTACTTTTTTCTCTAAAACATTCTGCGCTTGTATGCGCGTTTGTGCGCCTATAAACGCGCAATAAAATATGCGCCAGCTGTCCTCACTACATTTCGCTGGGCTTGCATTGTTCGTAACCGCAGCGGCCTCGCAATTTGTCAACGGAACTTTGCTTTTTTGTGCTTTTATTTATTTTTGTTTACTTTTTTTCTATTACATGAGCTCGTTTCGTTTTGTTGTATGTGTGTATGTATAAGTACATTTTAGTTTTATGACCGTCACCGCCAAGGATTATTTTTTTAGTACCGACTTTGTTGGTTGACCTGCTTTTCGCAGAAGTTTATTTTTATTATTTTGCCTTAAATCATTCTACTTGAGTTCTATCAAAGTAATAAAATGTTACTTTTGTTTATCTTCAATTAATTTAAATAGACGGCCATGGGTATGGTGACCAGATTTCTGTGGGAAAAAATCGGGATATTTCTAATGCAAATTTGTCGACAGAATAAAAACACAAAATATACTTATTTTAATGCAGTTTTTTTTTAATAAAATACAAAAATTATTATAAAAATATTACTAAAATCCGTGAGTTTTTAAGGACACTATCATATATATGTTTTTTTTTAATTTAACTAAATTTTCATTACCGTGATTTTTTTTGGGAAAATCTCTTTTTTCTAGGTGGCATTCTGTAAATATTGTGAAATAAAAATTTCAATAGTTTTTAAAGAGGTGTTGCATCTAATCAATAGGATAGGTGGAAAAAAATACAAGATAACAAAGTACAGTGGAAGAGAGGGCATGTGCAAAAGGCTATGCTGTTTATTTGCCTCATCATCACCAAATATTTAAATTCGACTATGTTTCAGTTTGACGTTGACGATTGATGAGGTAATCTTGCAGCTTTCTTTTTTTACTTCTAAGAAATGCATAAATAAAACACTTTCAATCGTGGTTAATCGGTATTAAAGTGAAAAATCGGGACGCTTATACGCACCCATTTTTAAAAAATATTCAGCGGAACAACTTTCTTAAAATCCAGTCCCGCTGAAATGGGTACGAATGGTCACCATTGCCATAGGTATAAATTATGTAATATTAGGAAAGGTTATATGTTTATGAGCACACATTTATTTGTGTACATTAGTACCTATATCAATGCGAAAAATCGAGACCATTACGAAAAAAAAAATTTCTTTGCCAGCGAGAAGATTATAAAATGGGATGACAGCTTAGCGAGCTAATATGTATATGTATGTATCTTTCAGATATGTGTACATATATATGTATATGTGTAAATATTTCGGCCGGTGTGGTGTAGTGGTTAGCAGTGCGCGCTACCATTCCTGAGGGCCTGGGTTCTAGCCCGGTTCAACCCAACATCAAAAAAAAAATTATAATACAAGTTTTTTTTTTTTTTTAAAGCAGGCAATGACAAACCTCCGAGCGTATTTCTGCATTGAAAAACAGCTTCTCATAAGAATACATTCGCTTTTTGTAGTCGGCTGAAAACTGTAGGTACTTTATAATGACGTCTACTCAGACTATGGAGATGAAGAGTCCATTCAAAGATTATCCCGTCTTTAGGTGGCAGAATCTTTTGTGTGTTTGTAAAATCTGATTTGTTGATAAATAAAGTTAGTTTCATAGTCCTGTAACGTGTATCTGCTTATTCATGCTCAACTTGTCACACCCGACACAGTTGAATTGGCAACATATAATAATCTATAATTTCAAATAGAGGTAAGCCACTTCGGCGTAAATGTTGAAAATATTTGGATTTAATTGTTTTTGAAATTTTTTTTAAGGCATTTTGTATACTTCGGACACCTAAGGGAAAATACTCGTTTTAAAGAATTTTATATAACACTTTATAGAATTTAGCCTTCAAATGTGAGTTGAAATGTCACACCCGCCACCTTGGAATGAGCCAAATAAGGCTTTTTAAAAAACAAAAATAAATAATACTTTGAGTTAAATTTAAAAAGTTAAACTTTGTTGCACATTCACAGCCCAAGCACTTTAATTTTACGCCTCATATTTGAATAACGAACGAACGTCTACATGTGATTACCTGGACAAAAAATCCACTTGCGTGTTATAGTATATAGGATGAAACTCCTACCTATTCGTCCTTGTGACCCAATAAATTTTAAAACTTTACAGAATTTTCTCATTCACTTACAAGGTCCTAGTTCGAATACCGTCAGAGGCAACATGGTAAAAAGATAATACAATTTTTTTTGTGTCTTCGAAATAAGGAAAAGCATATGTGAAGTGCAGAACAAAAGCCTCTTCAAACGAAAAATACGGACCTTGAAGTTCCTTATGCCAAATGCATTTTAAAGTAGTTGAATTCAAATGTAGAGTCGGATAATTGCCTTGCTCCTAGGACTTCACCATGTTAATAAAGAAAGTTTCTTACAAGAAAAAAGGCAGATTTCCAACCACTTGTAGTTCGTGAAAAAGTACTTTTTTAATTGCGTTTAAAGTACTTCCATTTCGGACTGGGTAGGTATACCATGCGTATGTATGTCTATAGGCATATACATATTTGGATGGACATTCATTTTCACGTGTCTGCAAACTTGTACAAACGTGTGTGTGTGTGTATGTATGTATGTAAATGTTCTGAGTGGGTCGCTGGTTTGCCCTTAATCTCGTGTTCATTGCTCACAAATTGAAACAGTAAAGATGAGTAAGTAAACATATTCATAGGCTGGCCATTAGTCCACTAAAATTTTTGTTGAATCAATTTGCTTAACAACATGTTGCTGTTTAATGCTGCAGGGAGCTGGAAATTCAGTAACATGTTGACAAGAGCTAAGGTTTTGAATAGGTACAATATTCTCAATTTCAGGAATTCAATTAATAATGGCATGCTAGATTTTGGCAAAGGCTACTGGCTTATGATTGAATGTCAAATGTATTCACGACGGGTATTTTAGCTAGGTTTTCCTTTAATTTAGTAGCGTGCATAGTAATAACTTTCCTCTAACTACTAGAGAGCCCTGTTTTTTTTTTGATAACCGCAGTTAATCTTTTAAGTCAAACTTATTAGGTAGTTTCGGAGAAGTTTGTGTTAAACTTTCAACGCCATGATGAGAGGAGAATGTTGTGAAGGCATGGATAAGGAGGAAACGGCTACGTTGAACGTCCAGAAAGACGCAGAGGAAAAGGCAAAGACGAAAACAAACAAAATAAATAGAATGTGTAGAACTTGTTACAATTCGCTATTTAATTGGCAACATAGCTCAATGCAGTTCGGAGTGCCAACTACCTTGACCGATCCTAGTAAAAATAGTGTTATTTGTGACGATCATTATAAAAATCAAAATAAAAAGCAAAAAGAAGAAACGTTTGAAGAAAGAGTAGACAAAAGAATAAAATAGCACAATAAATAAATAAATTATTTTCTCTTTAAAATATTTATTGCGGTATTTAAAATCACATCACGACTGAGTTTTTTTTAATAAAGACCTTTAATTCATATATGTATTACTCCTATATTGGCAGTAAGAGCTAGTACCATCCGAAAACACTACAGTACAGATATATCAATAAACACGTACGAAGGAAAAGGAACACATGCGTATATAAATAAACATGTACAAAACACATACCCAAAAACGGCCCTCACGTACACAATACATTGACAAAAACGGTACTAGACTGTCTCGTTTTGATTTCGAAATGCTTACACATTGAGAAGTTAGCTTACTGCCAATATAGAAGTATTACATATATGCTTTAATTTGAAAAAACTCAATGAAATTTAACAAAATTGGCCTACAGCGCCATCTAGCGCACAGATAATAAAAAACAAAATTCGAGGCATTAACTTTTTTAGGAATTTTTGCGTCGATGACATGACGTGTTTGCTTAGTATCTATTTCGAAGCTTGGCATAGATTTTTTATTATAACTTTATAGAGACTTTTACGTTTGTGGCATGAAGTTTTTGCCTGAGAAAACCCCTAGTAAAATTTTCCGAAGAATAATTTTCTAGAATATATCAATCTTCTAACGAACTTCCAAATTAGCTTTATGCGGGGTTTCTTGAAGCAAGGGTCAAAACGACCCTTGGGTTAAAATGTTCTAAGAAAATATTTTCCATGAAATTTTACTATATATGCCGTAACCATTAATTTCGCTCAGAGATATATTTTAACAATTTTTTACACATCTTTGAAAACTGCTTAGGCCGGGACATGAAAACTTTAGTATTTAGGCCATAAAACCAAAATACGAGCTAACTTTTGCAAATCCATCGAGTGTTTTACTACTGAAAGGGTATACTTTCAGAAAAAGTTAACAAAGTCTGGGCTGGTTTCGGTTGTCGCGCAGTTGAAATTATTAAAATGCTGCCACATATCCGTAAAACCTATAAATTGTGCAAGCCACATATAAACCCCAAACCTTCGCTTATTTAATGCCTGCGAAGATGTGTAGATTTTGTTGGTTTCTGTCTGTATTTTTGGCTCTTCTGAGCTATATTGTTGGGGATGTTGCTTAGGTCTCCAATTTGAATGAAACAATTAAGAATTGGGTCCCCAAATAATACCATGCCCAAATTATTTTGTTGCGTGCCATTAATGGCACGCGTGCCTTTGGTTCGCCAGCCTTGCCTTAGCATTGCGCACCCATAACGTATCTAGTCTCTTGGGTGGTGTAACAAAATTTAATTTTTGGCGTCATTAATAACAATAATAATCAAAAATTAACGCGATGTTTTAGAAACTTCAAACTTGCCCTTTATTATACTAGAATTTAATAAGCTATAAAACTGCATACCAAAAATTATTCTAGAATTTAAAATTAAAATGCTTGGAATTGGCATGAAAATTTTGTGGAATTTTTTTAAATTTTTTACAAAGTCTGAAATTTAGATTTATATGGTATTTGTTAGATAACGAGCTATACATTTATATTAAAATAATGAACCTTGAAAAAAAGCAAAAGAAAAGTAGTCAAAACTGGTAAAAATTTTGATGTGCTCTCTTTCGTGGAGGGGTGTAGATTTAGTAAATAAATAAATAAATAAGTAAATAAATAAATAAACATATCGCCCGTTTGCAGGAGGAAAGCCATAATTCAATGAGGTGTTTTTTAACTTCATTAAGTTGCAATAAAGGACTAGCAATTGAAGGTGGTGTACAGTAAAATTTTCATCATAGTAAAGCAAACCGCCACAAACGGTATACATCATTATATTTTCAAATAACTTAAGAAAAAAAATATATTTGGGCCATTCCAGGGTAAAACTTGTGTGGCTCTGAGCAAAATGATGGAGACCTATCGTTATTTTTAGGAGATGAAAAGTTAGTTATTTTCTCTGTAGAATCGAAAGTTATATGACGCTTATAAAAAAAACAATTTTTCGGTATTAAATCACCATTTTCCGACCATTTTCTAGAAAATAACTAAAGATCGCTATTTAGATCAACCATTTGCAGGCCTATTCCGCGTTGGTAACAAAAATTTTGTTACCGGTAAATAAAGTTCCTGGTAATTTTCAAACCCTTTTCGCATTCTGCGCACTGGTAAATATTATTACCATCTCATGAGCAGGTAACAAAATATTGCCCCGTAAAGTATGCAACACCAGTATTTATACAAAACTTCATAGCTGATTTACTAAGTAGTTTAGAGTAGCGGCTACAAGAAGTGGTGATATTTTTTGGTAACAAAATTTTCCGGTGTCAAAATATTCAGTAACAAGCAGATTAAGCCTGTTATCATTGGTAAGTTAAAATCGAACGTACGTACATGGCGTATGAGTAACATTTTAATCTCCACTCAGTAACTCACTCAATTAAAACGAAAAATTTTTTTCATATACAGAATGTAAAAAGAAAATAAGCATTTTCCAAAGCAAACTCTTTTAACGAGCAAAATTATTTTTTTGAGTAATCATATTTCAAGTAACTCGATTAATCATCGTTTTGAGTAATCAAAATCTTGATTACTCGAGTAATTGATTAACCGAATAAATGAGTAACCAACTTGCTCGAGTAATCGAATAATCGCACAGCCCTATACATAACAAATATTTATTTAAATATTCTACAAAATACATCAAGATGTAGCAGACACATGATTAAATTTGGGTTGGTGTTAGTGCGTATACCAATTCATATAATATATTTTCGTTAAGGGATTTGAAAAAAAAAAAATCTGAAGGATATTCAAGGATAACAACTTCAAAGTACATTTTTTAGTTGTTTTACCACACAATTACTGAGGAAATAGTTGTTCATTTGATACCCATATTTCTGCACTTTATGAACTTTTTTTTTAAACCACTATCCTTATAGAAACTTTAAGGTTCTTTAAAAAAATCGTGACGTTCTGTGAAAAAGAAAACAAAAACCCAAATTTGCTATATTCGCCATTAAGTTTAGCGCATATATCTATTTTCTGTTGTGTTACAAAATAAACTTACCTGTATATATGCTGGAGTAATGAAGATAGTGGGTTGAAATTTGGGTTGGCAATAGTGTATGTAACAATTCACATAATTTATTTTTGTTCGAAGATTTGAATGAACTTCGTCGGGGATATTCAAGGCTAAAAACTTTAAAGGACATTTTTGAGGTGTTTTACCACAGAATATCTGCGAAAAAAAATAATTTTAAGATTGTGTGCATCGTACTAATTCATTTGGTACCCATATTTCTATACCGTGTATAATTTTAGGTTTATAAGATTTTTATGAAACTACTGTTCTTTTTGTGACTTTAAGGTCCTTTAAAAATCAAACTTTCTGTGAAAAAAACTAAAAGCGCAAATTTGAATTTTTCAACATATATCATATATATATATTTAAAAATCACCGCAATTTAAAATTTTTAGAGTTTTGAATTTCTTGAAGTTTCCCATTTTAAATAACTTGAGTGGAATTCCAAAATTTTCTAACCTTTCAAAACTTTGTGAATTTGAGAAATTTTAGTAAATCACAATAACTCAATATAATGATGAATACTAGATTTTTAGAATTTTTTAATTTTTCAAAAATTTTGGGAATTGTAAGAATTCTAAAAAATTTTTTCTAAGTAAAAGTGTCGAATATACAAAACTGATCAAACGAAAGTAAAAGTATTCGAGTGTTCAGTAAAAGTTTCGAGTTTCGAAGATTCAAAAAATTTTTGGACGTTGATGTTTTCAAAATTTTCAAAAAATTTAAAATTCTCAAACTTTGTTATATCAATACAAAATTTTGGAAAAGTTCAGAAAAGTGGAAAAATTGTGGAATTTTTCAAAAATGTTAATATCTTTTAGAATTCTAAGAAGTTTCTATTTTTTACACACAAGTACCATGAACATAAGAATTTTTGGACAATTTGTGATGTTTCACATTTTTACATTTTAGGATGGATTTTAGGATAAATAACATTCTCAAAATTTCGGAAAATATAAAAATTTCTAAAAACTCAATAATTTTGTACATTTCAAAATATTCTCATTTTACCAAAATTTCTAGAATCTCCCGGATCTCGATAGCTTTTGAAATTTTGGAAATTATCCTAAAAATAAGAGATCTCAAGAAATTTAATAATTGTATAAAATTCAAAATTTTCGTTATTTTCTGATCCTTTGAAAATATTCAAACTTGCTGTGACTTTCCACTGTGTAAAATAATACAAATTCGAAAATATAACAAAAAAAGTAAAAAATAAAATTTAGTACATAATTTCAAAATTTTGAAATTGTGAATTCGAAAAACTGATAGGCCTGCTTAAATAAATAACATAATACTGCGAGCTTAGCACACAGCTAAAATTTCAAACTCAAGTGAAATTTTATACACTTTGTCCATGAATTAAAATTTTTAAAAGCATCCATTCTTTAGGTTTGTTCCCCAAGCTTCTCGAAGTCACTTCGAGTTACATATGTATACGCGCTCCGCAAGTAAGTTTTCGAGTTTCTTTGATATACGCTCACAGTTTGAACTTTGCTCGAGTTTTTCTACAAGTAGCTTGTGGGACAAACCTATTGTATATTCTTGTAATGACATTCCCGATATTCAGTTGAATATTATGAAAATACATGTTGTACAGGGGGGGGGGGGGGGGGGGGGCGAAATTTCCCCAATTTTCCCTACCTGGGTCCGCCACTGAAAGAAGGCATACAAATCACAATCTAGAAAACTTTCTCTTTCACTGTGCATAATCAGCATTGCCAAGTGCTTGATGTTTTAATTTAAAAAAAGAGCTAATTATTACTTAAAATGCAATGTGATGCAATTTATAAACTTAATTGTGTAAATAGCTTTCAACAAAGGTTTGCATCCTCTCAAATACTGGCTTACACAATCTTTACTTTGTTATTATTTTCTAATGCAATCGCTGCACTGTCAAAGTTGCACTGCTTAAGCCGGTTTGAGTGGCCATTGCCGGGCATTCGCAAATGAACTTTTAATGAAATTCACAACTTACAAGCGAACGAAAAGTTTTAAGCAAAAACAAAAACATAAAGGAAGTTACAAACTTCACAGCAGTGGCGGTGACAACTACTTTGTTAATCTTGCGCTTTTTGCAACACACTTTTCATACACAAATTCCAAGATGTGAAGGCGTTTTCATATTTTTCAGGTTTTTATATCTATGGCTTTAAAAGTAGGATTAATGACAATTACGAAGTTGGTTGCCAAAGTGTTAGAAGAAAAATGTTTGACGAAGCGAATGTGCAGTGTAATATGAGGGCGTTTATGTGTGTATAATGTACATAGACACACATATGTACATACATACATATGTGGGTTAGTCATATGAGAAAAGTCATTGATTTCATTGCGTGACTTCGTTTTTTGATACCCCTTTCTGATATATTTTCGAACGCTCGTTTCGTTGACCCTGAAAGGAGGCTATTAATTTGTAAAAAATAACCCAAAATTTTACAACGATGATTTTATTTTGGATACTGGTTAAAAGGATATCTTAAAATTTTTACATATATTGTGCATTCATACAAATAAAAAAGTGAATGCGTAAAATTAAATCTATTCCGCAAAGCATCATAAAATTACACCGGTGTTATATTTTCTGCCCGAACTGATTTCTCATGCATTTTTCGCTTTCTAAAAGTTAGTTCTCGCATTAATTTCCGGACATGTCACATCCACTTATAACGGGTGATTTTTTTGAGGTTAGGATTTTCATGCATTAGTATTTGACAGATCACGTGGGATTTCAGACATGGTGTCAAAGAGAAAGATGCTCAGTATGCTTTGACATTTCATCATGAATAGACTTACTAACGAGCAACGCTTGCAAATCATTGAATTTTATTACCTAGAAAAGTTGGCAGAAAATCCGCTTTTTTATCGACAAATTTTGTTCAGCGATGAGGCTCATTTCTGGTTGAATGGCTTCGTAAATAAGCAAAATTGCCGCATTTGGAGTGAAGAGCAACCAGAAGCCGTTCAAGAACTGCCCATGCATCCCGAAAAATGCACTGTTTGGTGTGGTTTGTACGCTGGTGGAATCATTGGACCGTATTTTTTTCAAAGATGCTGTTGGACGCAACGTTACGGTGAATGGCGATCGCTATCGTTCGATGCTAACAAACTTTTTGTTGCCAAAAATGGAAGAACTGAACTTGGTTGACATGTGGTTTCAACAAGATGGCGCTACATGCCACACAGCTCGCGATTCTATGGCCATTTTGAGGGAAAACTTCGGAGAACAATTCATCTCAAGAAATGGACCGGTAAGTTGGCCACCAAGATCATGCGATTTGACGCCTTTAGACTATTTTTTGTGGGGCTACGTCAAGTCTAAAGTCTACAGAAATAAGCCAGCAACTATTCCAGCTTTGGAAGACAACATTTCCGAAGAAATTCGGGCTATTCCGGCCGAAATGCTCGAAAAAGTTGCCCAAAATTGGACTTTCCGAATGGACCACCTAAGACGCAGCCGCGGTCAACATTTAAATGAAATTATCTTCAAAAAGTAAATGTCATGGACCAATCTAACGTTTCAAATAAAGAACCGATGAGATTTTGCAAATTTTATGCGTTTTTTTTAAAAAAAAAGGTATCAAGCTCTTAAAAAATCACCCGTTACATCCACATTCATTGCCATCAGCAATGAATGCAACGGCAAATGTCATCTTTGACACTTTTGTGCTGCACTGATTATTCTTGTTGTGAATGCAGGCAAAAGTATGTATGTACACATTTACATACATATGTATGTGTAGACAATGTACACCAGTGTGTTGCTTCCCTGCAAATAATTGTGCGCCGAATCTCTAAAGAGACTATTCCGGGTCTAGTCTCAATCGGGCACATTTGGGTATTAATTAGTTGCAACTGGTCCAATAGGGGCACTATTGGAGATCGATTAGCCCCGACTTATCTCTAACGGGTCCAATTAACGATTTAATGATAAGTAGAGAGAGTATTCGCTTAGCAAACCTGAGATCCCCGGTTCGAATCGCAGCTGGCGTAAATTTTTATTTTTATTTTTTAAAAGTGACTAGAATACGCTCGAACCAAAACGAAAAGTTTATTCCACAAAAAGAGAACAAAATTGGCAGTAGTTGCATGTTCCTTTGCTATTGCTCTCGGTGCCATACCGCATTGGTCGGAATTTTTTACAGGGTTGTGTTGGCCCATCATCCGTATGGAAGAACAGAGTGTAAACACGCATTACACATATCCCCACCTACAATCCTGCAAGGGATGCCCCACATGCCTGACATTTGAGTAGCTGCCCTATTTTTGTGAACGACATCGAATAGCAAGCAGCGCACGTACAGTTGACATAACTTTCCTTAGCTCACTTGCGACACCTACTTTGGCGTTTGCTTGCAACAATATGTGTCATACTCTTTTACTTTTCCGCTTCTGTATATTTACAAACAATCCTCATATGCCTGGAGTGTTCGATATTCGTGGAACTTTTTTCACTTTGGAATTTTTTGATGACATGCTGAGCTTTGCATATTTTTCTCATTTCTCGAATATTTTTCTTCTCTACACACATATTAACCCAATTCTTCATTTTATTCTTTTAGATACATTCGTTCGTTTGCAAAAATTTGTATTATTTTATTGCAATTTATTCGCATAGAAATGCATACTTGAGTGGCATATGAATTTGGCCAGTCGTAAAATTCATATTACGGTATGTAAATTGTCAAAGGTATTGTTGTATACTTTCCGAGTCAAGAAGACGTAATAAATACATCATTGTCAACTTTTTCCAAGCGTAGTATGCTTTTTTTTCATATGTACATACATATGTACGGTTGCACATACTTGCATTTCATTGATGTAATAATGTATGTGTGCTTTAAAAAGTTCATCGAGATATGGAAGAGTTAATTGTATACGTTGTAAAAAAGAGGAGGAATAAGTTTATGGGGATATTGTTTATGAAATAAATTTGTAATAATTATTATTTAAATAACGGAAAGTATGGGAATAAAAATTGAGCAACGAAAAAAGGTTTTTGCACTTCCGTTGTAATTTGCACGATATATGTATTAAATTGATTAATAAAATCAACCTTATTTGCTTTCTCCTCAGCTAATTTGAAGCTACTTTTGAAGTTTTCTTCTGCGTTTTGTTCCACATCTGCTAGTTCTGTATAGTCCGGTTCGCCCTTGATGGTTTCTTATGTACTTATCTATGTCACTCAGCTTTTGTACGCATGTTTTATCATTCTTATTAAACATATTCGTTATGGGATTAGTCAATTTTTCTTTAAAATTTTTGGAATAAATATAAGAGAGCAGTTTTCTTAAAAATAATGCCACTGAATCGTATTTTTGGGCAGATATCAAACGGGGGGAATCCCCCCGGGCCCGAGATTTTTAAGGGGCCTGAAATATCAGAAAATATTATATATAAAAAGTGCTAATTGATCACAAAACAATGACAGACTTATGATTTTGTTGAGTTTTTTAACCGATTCTGGAATCTATTAGCTTATCTTACGTTCTTAATTCATATTTTCATAAAAAAAACATTATACTTTATAGAATCATATATTTTTCGATATTTCCGCTAGACGCTTTTCCTTCGTTATAGGCTTTTATACGTTAAAGAAATCCTACATGGAAAACTCTCAATTGATCCCATGCTTTTAAATTAATACATTTTATGTACAGGGGGCCAGTCATTTTTTAGTCCCGGCCCCGAGTTTTATCTCGACGACCCTGAATATATGGTCCTGCTCTAAGACATCGCAATATTAATTAGACCAAATTTTGTATATCATTTCTGTTAATTTTGGAATACAAGCGCGATTTTTGCAGGCTCTCCAACGCTATACTTGCCTTGGCAACAGCGCGAAAATAGATTTTGGTCTCAGCGTAGCGTGACGGGTGTTTGCTAGTTCATATGTAAATATTAGGGTACTTCACCAAAAAACAGTGGCGGTTTCTCCACTTATAAGATGTATTATATTTTAAAGTTTCCGCCAAAAAAATTTGGTAAAATATTAAGATTTACGTGAGCGGTAACGATTTGAAAAGACCTCCATTCCGTAGATAAAATTTGTAATCATTTTTTCATCACCTGAGATGATTTTTTGAAAAACTTTTTTTAAGGCTAATTTTATTAAAAAAAAAAAACGATTTTTGGATATTTTTCAGAGTAAATATTAATATTTTCCGACACATTTTGGCAGAAGTCTTAAATTATAACAGCTTTTATAACTCCGATGGAAAAACAGTACCGATTTTAATTTTTTTTTTGCAAGGAGAGTGATGAACCTGATGATTCAACCCCAACACCCCTCTCCCCCTAAATCCGCCACTGGTCATTGCTAATAAGATATGTATGTACTGGAAGGAATAATGTGCTAGAGTTAGAGATCTTCAAAATAATAACATCAATATGCAGCCCGACAAGCACACCAGAGCCATCGACCTTGAAGGGTCGGTTACAAAAGCATTACAAACCGAACACAAAGTTCTCCTCTGGCCAGTTGTAAACTACTAGCTCATTAGAAACAAAAAATCCAAGTCTCAAGCCCTCTAATAAGGCGAACTTATGCAAGGTGATAGTGACAGTTCAAAGTAAAGATAGGCGCAGGATAAAATATTCAATTCCCATCCCTCCCAAACCCACATTAAAAACTGCAATAATCCAACGTTATGTTTTTCTTCTATCCCTATTTTAAAAGCAAGTTTTGCTCGATATTTACTTTGAAAACATAAAAGATTGGATGCTCTTGTTATTGGCGTACTAAAATATTTAGAAATAAAAAGAAAATAGATGACAAAAAATACTTATGAAGTGCTATTGGATTATAAAGCACCACTGTGAAGCATGCATTTGTATTAAAAAAACTTCTTCCTCAAAGCTAGACAGCTATGAGCTCTTAGCTTTGATTTAATTTTTCAATGCATTTTTGAAATCGGACTGTATTTATATGTACATATTAGTGTCCGACCGATAGGTTCTATTCAATATTCGGCCGAACACCGAAGCTGAAGACGAACATTCAAATTAAGTTTTACGTTTCAAAAATAATAGGTCTGTGGTTTTTTATTTCGTAACAAATTATTTTTATTATTTTTTAAATAAAAGGCACACCTTATAAATATACCTAGTTGAAAACAAAAACAGAAAAGGCAAACAAGTGCAGTCTTAACGTCAAAGACATTTTGAAAACTTGAATAACTTTCATAAAATCAATACTCAAAATTACAAAGCTTTATGTCTGCATTCTCTCCTAGGAGATATGATCGTCTATCGGTGTACAGCTGACCAGCTGTACTAAAAACTTGCTCTGTAGCCACACTCGTTGTTGGCGCAGTTAAATACTTATTCGTAAACTTTTTAACCCTTTCCCTGCATTAGTACAATATATTGTACATTTAATTTTTTGTATCATTGGACGCGTGCTTATTAATATTTTTGAAAACATATTAAATTTTATGAAGTTTTCGAATGTCCCGAATAGTTTACGTAAATTTCAAAATCGAAAACGTTTCAAAAATATTTTTAGAAGTTAATTTAATTTAAATAGACTATTTTATTAAAATCCCAGTGACACGCAAGTTGTGATAATTTACTGTACAAAAAATATGTGAAAGTCAAGTAAAATCGCTAATAAAAGCACATAGTATGGAAATATAAAAAGTATTTCATCATATAAAAATGCTAAAATTAAACTATCATGATTTAAAATATTTTTCCCGAGTGGTCAAAAAAAATGTGCAATATATTGTACATTTACACTGAAAGGTTGTAAGTGTCTGGTACAATATATTGTACAAACGTCCGCAAAGGTTGCAGTTGAACAGGCAATTAGGGTGGTTTTTGCCGTAGTTTTTGAAGAGCTTGTGCGCTGTTGCAGTAAAGGCTAGCTTTTTGATTTCTTGATCTACTGAAGGCAGAAAAACCGGGAAGGTTTATTAAAACGGGTCATTTATATTTTATATTGTAATTGTATCTGAAATTTTTCAAAATTTCTTTATATAATTCTCTTCTCATGGAGAAAATTTAAAATTTTTTAATGCAAATCTTAAATAATATACTTAAAAAGATATAAAATATTAATTCCAACAAATCTGGAGTAAAATCAATTATTTGGAATATAAATAAGTTCATTTTCAATGAAATAAAAGTTTTATTCCGTCAAACTTAGTGAAATATTTTTTTTTGAGTTTTCTAGAGTGCTGTTACTCCTTTGTGGACTTTTATACAATATATTGCACAAATTTGAGGTAGCCCTAATAGCTACCCAAAACAACTTTTGAATATTTTTTTTTTACTTTTGGTACTATAAGGTTCTATGAACCTTTTATTTTCATTATTGTTAAGATCGCAAGTGTTACTAATAATTTGAAAAATTGTTATATTACATTGTTCCAATTCATCTGCAGTAAAATATTTTCCTTTGAATCTTGGATCGATTAAAGTATCAACCATATATTCTGCACTGTTTATATTATTAAAGCGGCGATGCAAGGATTTTAATATTTTATCCTTCGAATCAGATACTTCACACTCGTCTGTTTCGGCGGTTTGTAATTTTTTTTTCAATCATGTACATGATTCATCAGAACAAATGTTAAGTGTAGCGTCAAAAAATAATTTCAAAATGTTAAAGGAACTATTCCATCTAGTTGGAAGATCTTGTATTAATTTATGTGTTGATAAATGTAATAATAATTACTAATAGGATTTCAAATATCTGCTGGCTGATTCACTTCTATGAAAATGGCCCACTATTTTAGGACATTTATGTAACGATTCTAGAAATGCGAAACAAGAACAATATTTTAACCACTGTCGTGAAATAAGGAAACTTCACGACAAATACAACAGCTTGTGAATTGCTTAATTGTTCGGCATTTTCGACCGAAGGCCGAAGCCGAAGATAAAAAATCAGCTGAATAAGCCGAATACCGAAGACCGGCCGAACCTTCGGTCGGACACTAGTACATATGTATGTATGTATTATTTAGTTTTAAGCGTGTTAGTGACATCTTTTCACAAACATACCTAAATTAAACAATCGAAATTCTACAGATCTACACATGGTGTTCTGATGGAGTGTGGCAAATATATGCTTCGTTTATGGAACAGAAAAAATTATATTAAATTATATAAATATTAATTAATTCGAATTTTAGTCGAATTTGATAATGTTTTAAGCTGGAAATACCTCTTTATTTGAACAGTTATTTTATACACCAAGGTCTTGAATGTACATGCATAAGTACATATACAATTTGGAATCGATTTCATTTCCAAATTTTCAGACTTCTGCGCCAAGTGCCGAATTGTCATTACAAATATTTCTATCAGTCAGTGCTCACTCCAATGATGTGCACAACATGGTATCTATAAGTTGGAATCAAGGGTGTTCGTTCCTCCATATAAATATTTGTTTTTTATTCAGTTGGAGTAATTTCTTAGACTTTGTTATTGCATCGTTGTACCGTACTCCGTGCTAGCTCGAAATACGCCAATATACGGCAATGTGCACACATGCGCATGCATACCTTTGCATTTACATGTTGAAAATTTTATGTTCCAGTATTTTCTGCCAAGTACATTTTCGCATTTGCCAACTGTATGACCTGATTTTCTGGCTTTCCTATTTTATTTATTTTTATCTTTTTGCTACGTTAAGGATTTGTTGGTATTGCCTCGATATGGAGCAATTCGATATCGGCGATGCAAACGCCATGCTGAATCAGCCAGTTGTTTGTATGTAAAAGGATTTAATTGAAACCAGTATCCACAAACAAGATTAAATTACTTACTTGCCCATTTCTGACCTGGTGCAAATCCATACCAAAATGGACGAGGTTCACACTTTATGTGTTTGATTTTTTTTTAATTTTTAATACATTTTTAAAAATTTTACAGCACAAAAACAAAAACAAATCGATTTAATAGTGTTCCAAATATCTCGAGAACGGGCGAGGAAAACATTTGAAAAAAGTCACACATACACACATCGAAAATCTATATGAAAATAAATATTTTTTAAATTTTTTGTTCTTGAAAAATTTTTTACATACAAAACTTTTGATAAAAAAAATTAGTTTGTGAAAATATGCCATCTCAAAAAAAATGAAAAAATCACAATGGTAGCTCTGAGTATTTCGAAATATTTAAGTATAGTATTACCGGGTACACTCTACAATAATTTGAGTTATGAATTTTTGTTAACACCGAAGTTGAGTAAAATGAGTACATTACAAATTTAAAAATTGTTTAACTCTCGTTTTGTAATCGCTTTAAACTTGCACGTTGTTGTACTAAAATTTAATGGGCAAAAAAACTGCATACTCAAAAAATTATCTTTAAAAAAATTTAAAAAGATTTTTAAATTTGTAACGTACTCATATTACTCAACTTCGGTGTAAAAAAAAAAACATAACTCAAATTATTGTAGAGTGCACCCCGTAATACTATACTTAAATATTGCGCAGTACTCAGAGCTACCATTACGATTTTTTCCAATTTTTCTTTGAGATGGCATATTTTCAGAAACTATACATATTGATTTATATTAAAACTATAAACTTTTATTTTATTTGGAACAAAAAACTTAAAAAATATTTCTTTTCATAGAGAATTTCGATGCGTGTATGTGTAATTTTTTTCAAATTTTTTCCTCGCCCCGTTCTCGAGGTATTTGGAAAACTATCAGTAACTTATTCCTTCAATAAAAAACATATCGCTGTAAAAATTTCATAACAGTATCTCACTAGAAAAAAATATATAATTATGTTTACTATGGGAGTATGTGTAAGTTCAAAACTTTAACGACGGTTTTATTGAGTTTTGATTTTTATACCCGAGCGCACTTGTGCATAAGGGTATATTAATTTTGTTCACATAACGGTTGTTTGTAACAGCCAAAACGAATCGAGATAGATATAGACAAATGTATATATAAATGATCAGAATGAAAAAAGAAATCGATTAAGCCATGTCTGTCTGTCCGTCCGTCTGTCCGTCTGTCCGTCCGTCCGTGTACACGATAACTCGAGCAAAAATTGAGATATCGCAACGAAATTTGGTATGTAGGTTTGCCTTAATCCAAGGTAGGTTGGAATTGAAAATGGGCGAAATCGGACTGTAACCACGCCCACTTCCCATATAACGGTATTTTCCAGAAATACGAAAACTGCGATCTTTTAGTAACTAATGAGGATAATGCACTCAAAATTGATATTTACAATAATTTTTAGACGAAAAATAAGAACATTATACATTTTTGGAAAATGGGCGTAGCCACGCCCACTTATGGTTACAAGTGTATATCTTAGGAACCGCTGCACCAATTTCTTCCAACCTCGGCACAGTTGTTGGCCTTCGCACAGCATACCAAATGACCGAAAATTTTTAAAATCGGGCAATAACCACGCCCACATCCCATATAACGGTAATTTTCGGAAATACGAAAACTGCGATATTTTAGTAACTACTGAAGATTATTCACTCAAAATTGATATTTACAACAATTTTTAGACGAAAAATAAGAATATTATAAATTTTTGTAAAATGGGCGTAGCCACGCCCACTTATGGTTACATGTGTATATCTTAGGAACCGCTATACCAATTTCTTCCAAACTTGGCACAGTTGTTGGCCTTGGTACAGCATACAAAATCGCCGAAAATTTTTAAAATTGGACGATAACCACGCCCACATCCCATATAACGGTAATTTAGAGAAATACAAAATCTTCTATAAATCAGTAAATATTGAAGCTAATTTATTCAAAATTGATGCTTGCAACATTTCTTTACCAAGAAATACGTTTATGGTAAAATTTTGGAAAATGGGCGGGGAACCGCCCACTTATGATCACATATATGTATATCGGTAACCGTTCTCGGTGTGGTTATTGTGCTTGCCACATGAAAGCAAAGCGTGGAAAATTATTGAAATCGGACAAAAATTACGGACGCTTTTCATATAACGGTAAATTTCAGAAATGCTTGAAACTTCAATATTTCGAAATTGAAGGACGCTAATTTACTCAAAATTGATACACCCCGGCTTACCATCTAGCGGTAGGTTTCGGAAAGGTGAAAAAACATATATTTAATATTTGCGCCGGGTATTTAATGTTCGGCTCCGCCCGAACTTAGACTTTCTTACTTGTTGAGTTATGACACTATTGAAGTAAATGAGCAATTTGAATATCGTTGCTTAAAATATGCACAGAAAGTGTAAAAAAGGGTAATGATTTTTTTTTTTTATACTTATACATGCTACGGACGTTATATTCGGCTATGTGTACGGTGACCATCCGTACTTTGTTTCAAATGACAGTACTTTTTTGTAGGGTGCTGTCCTTTGACTTTACTTATTTTACTTAAACCATGTTTTGTCCTTTATTTTAAGGCCTGTCCTTTAAAAATCCTATTTTCGATATACCACAATTTTACCAATTAGCCTAATTCCAAAAGTTAAATATGTACCTCGAATTGCTAATTTTTTAACTAGGTTTTTTTTTTTTGTATTTTTTTATGCCTTTCGTATTTAACGTCCTAAAAAGGTCACGTCGCTCAGGACTATAATTGGCTCGCAAAGGTTTTGGCCTTAAAACCGGTTTTGATTTATACTCTCACTGATTTTGCAAACGCTATCAACCATCGAAAAATGTTTGTACATTTGGCCGATTGAAACTCAGTTGATAAAAAATTTCGAATAGTTCAATTGTAAAAAAAATGTTTAGTGAATAAGCTTCAGTAGCTTCTGATTTACCGCAGTTTACGTATTTCTGCCAACTAACCTTACATGGGATATAGGCGTGTTTAATATCAGATTTTGCCATTTTGTCAATATTATCCACCCTTAGCTCACAACAAATACACGTACCAAGTTTTGTTAAGATATCTCAATTTCTACTCGAATTATCGTGTGCACAGACTGACAGACGTACGGACAGACAGACATGGCTTAGTCGATTTCTCTTTTCATTCTGAGCATTTAATATGTATACTATATGTGTGTCAATGATGACACAACGTTGAAACCCAAATTTTGTCCCAAATTTTGCAGGGGATGACCCTCATTCCGCCTCGGCCACACTGGGCAAGTGGAACTTACGTTGCATATCTATTTTGTCTCATAACCAATATACATATGTGGATATGTACATACATCTGCTTCTGCTTAATGTTATATTTTTTAACTTTTTTCTATCTATGTAGGTCCCTCTACCCTTGTTCGTTCTAACTGCATATACGTATGCTATTCTGTTTTCTTTCCTTTATCTTCATTTTTATCTCTATACTCTACCGATAACAAAATCGATAGTAACATCCCACAAAATATCGATAACAAAACCGACCAAGATATCGATAACAAAACCGATGACAAATTCGATAAAAATTTCGATAGCGAAATCGATTATAATATTGGTAGCAAATCGATTAAAAACTTCGACGACAAAATCGATAAAAATATTGGCAGCATTAGAAAATCGATAAAAATATCGGGAACAAAATCGATAGAAATATCGATAACACAATCGTTAACAAAATCTATAAATAATCGACCACAAAATCGATAACATATCGACAAAAATTTCGGTAACAGAATCGATAAAAAATATCGATAACAATATCGATTATTATATCGGTGAGTCCCGAGAATCCCGAAATTCTCTAAAATGCCAAAATAGTTCCCAGAATGAGTCTCTGTGTCACTATCTATATCTTCATCTTATCTTTTATCGGTATCCTCATCCTCATCTTTTTGTTTACATTTATCTTTGTTTTTACTTTTATGTTTATCATTTTCTTCATCTGCATATTTCCCCTCACCTTTGCCCTTATATATATAAGTAAAGTGTTTAAATTTCCTTGGACTTCATTTTTGCCTTTATCTTTACGCATCTTTGTTTTTGTTTTTATTTTTACCTTTGCCTTTCTCCTTTTCTTTATCTATGTCCGTACTCACCTTTACTTTCATTCTTGTGTTGGTCTTTTTCTAAGTGTTATTCTTTAACCTTTTATTAGCAAGTTTTTATTAAATTAATAACATACATTCAAGAAACCCTTGTTTCCGTCCCAACAATTTCCGTTGCACCATTTCCGTGTGCAATTTCTGTTGAGTTTGCCAATTTACTCCCAACCAAACAACCGCCGCTAAAGAAGTTTCTTTTCAATAAAATAATAAAACAGTTTTTTCTAATGGCGTTCGCCCCTCGGTAGGCAATGGCAAATCTTCGAGTGCATTTATGCCATGAAAAGCAGCTTCTCATGAGAATACAATCGCCGTTCGGAGTCGGCGTAAAACTGTAGGTCCCTCCCCTTTGTGTGACAACATCAAGGCGCACGCCACAAATCGGAGGAGAAGCTCGGCCAAACACTAACATACATATGTGTAAGCGCCAATCTTTTATTATTATTATATGTATATCTGAAATTGAAGCGTGTATAAAATTGTTAATGACAAAACCGAAAAGTACTCAACATTGCAAGCGCCATATAAAGAAATTTGTGGTATCTTAATAAATGTAAAGTATCTTACCCATTTCATTACATTTAATGGGCAACGAGGTGCCTTGTAATGCGTTACTCCATCAATATAAAAATTGAAGTCTTACCAAAGAAGCAAAATTTTTTCTGGGCTTTCAGAGTGGACGCACTTCACCAATGAAGAAAGTCTTCATTTAATCCAATGTTTTTAGCTGGTCACTGATTGGTGGGCAAATCTTCCAAATTTTTAGGTTTCTTAATTTTCTTTAGTGAAATATTTTTTGGTACTAATATTTAGAGCTCTCGATCATTCTCTTTTGTGGAGCAGAATAACCAGAAAGGTTTAGTAAACTTGTACTTTATAGAAAAATCTATCAAAATATATCTATCTCGTCAGAAAAACGTTGGAAAACCTGGTTTTAATATGTGAATTGAAAGTATGACCTCAGATTGTTCATGAATTAGTTAAAAAAAGGAATTTCCCAGCACGTAAGGTTTAATGACAACTGTATATTTAGTTAAATTTTAGAACAGTTTATTTAGTGCAATGCGCAAAAGATTTCGATATTTCAATTTAGCGAGCAAACCTACAAATACGAGCTTCCTAAGTGAAGATTAAATTGAACTGCATGACCACGGATTTTGACTTGCGCTGCTTTCATTTGCCACCTGACTACCACAACTACTTATTATGTCAGCTTTGCTTTTATAGGAATTTGAGCAAACCAAGGTTGCGTGAGCCTAGTGCATATGGATCCACATTAGTCGAGAGGATACAGGCACTTATGGATGTGCCGGTGTCATATGTCCTGGTAATTTTGGATTCTTATTCGGTGAAAAAAAAAAATAAATAAATAATGCGAAAATGTGGTTCTAGTTTGAAGAGCAGTGACTAGGTTGATCCTAATAACACATTTTCGCCGCCTTCAAGACGGCAATCCAATTTGGAATATAATTTAGAGTAACAGCAGGATTAAACGAGTTTTATCGCTTTAAGGACGGCGACAAGCGGATGAGTAAAAACCAGAAGAATGTTAATTGGAAACGAAATGAAACTTGTTTAAAACACTACCACAACAGCCGCAGAAGTAGTGGCTGCATCCGTCAACTGGCGCTAGATGTTAAATACACGCATTCCTAAAAGCAGTTGCAAAAAATATGTAAATATATGGGTAAATGGCATTTTTCAACAGACAGTGAGTTTAGCCGCACTGAGCACTTAAAATGACTGAGTAGTTGAGCTATGGTGCGCCATAAATACATACACCCGTCGAGTCTAATGCAAACGCCCGCCAAGCTCAAAGTGTTGGAAAGGAAGTTACATACATTTGCGGTTGTAGCAGCACTAAAGTGTAGATGAGTGGTTGGAAAAGTGAAAACTACAAAATGGCGGATGAGCGTTTCTTTTGAAGATTTGTGAAACGCCTACTACTTGTGTACTTTAAAAGAAAGAAAACCCATAGACCCTACGAACGTATAGGCATACGGCATAGTGCGACAGCACTTTTCCACTTCTCCATCGAATCACTTTCGATAAGTAGTTTTTGAAGTAAATCAAATATTTTAACTAAAGTCGAATGCTTTTATATGCATACATACATATGCACACGCTTGTGATTAAATATATATTTATTTTTCTTCCCTTTTTTATTGTAGTTTCAAGAATAAGAATTATTGTATTAGGATTGCACGAAAATTATAAGTATATTATTGAAAGTGCACATGCTTATGGAGTTCTGCCAGCGCTGGCCATGCCAGATCTAGACCTTTGTTTTTTAATGTTAAGTAAAACACTTAAAACAGGACTGGATGTCGGAATCTTTATTATTACCCGAAAGAATAATCTCTGACATTTAATTTTTTAAAATAATTTCATTCAAATATTGGCCGCGACTACGCTACAGGTGGTCCTTGCGGAAGATCCAATTTTCAAGTACTCTTTCCAGCAATGCGCGAAATACGCGAGTAATGTCGGCTTCCAAGTTTGGCTTATCGGCGTAGACTATTGAGTTCACATTAACCCAAAGAAAAAAATCCAGAGGTGTGATATCATACGATAACTTGCTGAAAGCAAATGTTGCGGACATCACGGGCTTCAATTTCATGCAACAATAAGGCCGTCATCATGGTGCGGAAGCGTTGTGTTCTTTCAGAGAGTGCAAATCTCAGAGATTTTTCTTTCGGGTAATAATAAGGATTTAGACATCCAGTTCTGGTTTAAGAGTTTTATTTAAAACTAGCAAACACCCGCCGTGCTTCACTGCTGCTCAACATATTTTTGTGTTGTTACTCCCTCCAAAACTCTTATGGCGCATTCATAAAAACTAAATAGAATTAAAGAGCTTTATGAAGTGTACTAATTCAATATTTTTCTTTTCTTATCAATTGAACTGAATTAAGTTTTTCAAATACATATGTAGGTAGCAACCCGCTTCGAAAATATTTTCGACAGTAAACTCTCTTAATCCTCTTTAGTTTAATACCCGTATTGTAATATTTCATTTATTTTATCAATTGAAAAAAAGGTGTCATCCTCCCTCAAAAATATATTCGGTAGCAAAATTTCTTTACCCCTTTAGTTTGATACCCATATTGCAATATTTAATTTATGTTATTAATTAAATTGAATTAAAATTTTCAAACAGGTGGCAACCTTCCACAAAAATTTGTGCAGCCTTCTCAAAACTCTTTCTTTTGATAGCCTAACAGCCGCATTCTAACAAAGTCACAAACTTAAGCTCATCACTGCTGTGATTTCTACCGCGCCTCAAAGCTTGCCGCTCAAAAAATATGCCGCTTCAATTCAATTATTTAAATTTTTGTGTATTTTTCTAGGACTCAAAATCGAATTTTTTGTGACACATTTCTCGGCGCACTTGAAATCACAACAGTGATGAGCTAAGTTTTGTGACTCTGTTAGAATAGAGGGGTTATTGTAATATTTACTTTGTTGTATCAAATTACTTAAACTGCAATTTTCAAACAGGTGGCAGATCTACAATTTTTTTCTTCTATATTTTAAGTTATACCTCTACCAATACATACATATGTACATCGGTAAAAACATACATAAAAACATCGGTATTAGTTTTCGAGTGATCCGCGTACAAACATACAGACAGACGGACAAAAATTGTTGATTTGGCTTCCCCTCCAGTACTGCTGGAGTCAATCGCTACTTTTGAACCGCTACTGCACCGACTCCTAGGTAAGTAGCTACTCTATTAACCCGTGGTAGTGCACATGGTAGTGCAGAGTCGAACCAGTCGTAAGCAGAATTGCGAAAAACTACGACAGAGGGCCCCATAAATCACCCAAGTGACTACTTTAGTAACTCCCGGTAGTGCAGAGAGAGCCGATGGTGACTACCGCCTAGGACATTGCCTTGTAAAAGTAATCGATGAAATACACTGCAAGTAGTCGATCGGTGATTGCCGGAGTTTATCAGGTAGATACCGATTCAGCAGTCCTGTAGCCGCTCCCCCGTACTGCATGGTTCTGTTGTTCTAATAAAGAACATTACCGATCGACTACTTGCCGCGTATTACAGCGATTACTTTTACAAGGCAATGTCTAGGCGGTAGTCAGCATCGGCTCTCTCTGCACTACCAGGAGTTACCAAAGTAGTTACTTGCGGGATTTATGGACGCCCCTTTCGTAGTTTTTCACAATTCTGCTTCCGACTGGTTCGACTCTGCAATACCATTCGCACTACCACGGGTTAATAGAGTAGCTACTTCCCTAGGACTGGGTGCAATAGCGGTCTAAAGGTAGCGATTGACTCCAGTAGTACTGGAGGAAAGGTGTTCCATTGATTCCTCTTCTTCACCGCCGGAACTGCAAATATCTGTACTACGGAGGCCCAGCATGTACATCGATTTGTTGCACAGTGGCCTGTTAGTGCTCCACACAGCCTTTTTAGGTTTCAATTGAAGGAAAGGAACTTATTTTAGTGATGGTGTCCATCTAACTTGTTCCAATGGCTACCAGTGCAGCTGGAGTTCTTCTTGAAATTTTTGTTTTTGAATCCAAGAAATGGGCTAGGCTCAACAAAAGGTGTCTGCCTCTTTTTCAGCTTGGAATTCATAGCCCTCATGACCAGATTCAGGAGACGCTATTTTTGATGGGAACGAGTAGCTATCCAGAGCTTTGAGGACAGATTTGCAGTCCGAAATATGGAGACTCTCATTATGCTCATTGCCTGTTTATTAAGACGTGCGCGGTCTCCAGTATGACAACTATTTAGTTCCGCTTGGAATAGCATTGCGTCTTTACTTAAGGGAAAAGATGCGCTGAATCATGGTCCCATAACACCCTCACCTACACCGTAAGGTGATTTTGCCCATGGTGGCCTCCTTTCCATTTAAGATTTCAAGGTGCCCGACAAGGTTGCCTTGTTTGAATTTATTTTTCCTATGTAGCATGAGTGAGTGCGTTGCTGCTTCCTTTTGTATTGCCACATGGAGGGGCGTAAGATTGAGGTGGGCTTCCATAACTGCAGTGCGTGTCCTTTTCATTGCCCCGTTAGATACAGCCATGCAAGTCGTTTGATATCGCACAGTTTTTTAATGCTCCATACACTATTATGGGTTTGACCACCTGAGTATACACCCAGAAAGTCATTTTAGGATTCAGCGCCACGTTTTTTCCACGAGTTGTTTAGTGGTAAACAACGATTCGGTTGCTTTGTTGATAACATAATTGAGATTTGACTCCCAGGTGAGTTTTCTATCCAAGGTTATGCCTAGATATTTGACCTCCTTCTTTAGGGGAATCACAATAATGTACATACATATATATGTATGTATGTATATACATATAAAGGAGTAGATTTTTTAAGCTAAGAAACAGGCTTTTGGTTCAAAAGTTTCGATTTGAACTTCCATTCAAAACTTTTAGTACGCAGAATTTTTGCCTTTTTTTACGTATGACATGCAGGAATACGAGTATCGAAAGAATCGTGTACGGAAGCAAAAAATAAAATCCAATGGCGTAGCTTACGAATTACCGTGTTTGGGAAGTGCCTAATTCTTAGCTCGCTTGGATTATTTGTGTAGATGGTGAAACACCTTAATATGAAAAATACACATACATACATACAGACAAAACATTGCTACATGCATCTATGTACATATGAATTCATAGCAAACAAATATTCAAGGAATGTAAAATATTCACTAAAGTGCAGTGGCACTCTGCGGCAAGAGTCTCGTATGAAGTTGTTTACACAGATTTGCAACACTACCTATTTGTACATATGTGCGTACGTACATGAATATATACATTCGTATGTATATTTGTAGATGCGGACACACGCACATGGTCAAACAAAGCTTAATATAAGTTTTTGTGAAGTCGAGTATGTTTTTAAAGTCCTTCTGCCGCACTTGCAACTTTTACATAAATATGTACATGTGTATGTATGTACGTTGAAGCTTTTAAGTATTTTAAGTATTTCATAAAAGTTTAAGTGCATGTTTACAAATGCTTTCCGTGTTCACCTACTTATGCGGTTGTTCATACTTGAGAAGGAATGTAGGCATGCACTTAGGGTGGTCCAAAAACACATTTGGAAAAAGTAAAGTCGGAATTTTAATGTTCTTACTTCCTAGGAGTGTTCTTGATCGAAAATATATACACCTGTTTTTTTTTTTTTTTCGAAATCCAAAAATATTTAGAGGTCGCACAGAGCGCTGAGGGTTTTCCATGTATTTTACATCGGAAAAAAGCAATTTTTTGTGGAAATGATATAGAATTCTTGAAAATCAATATTTTTCCTCTTCAGAAGACTTCCGGTAATAATGCGCAATTGTTTATTTTAATATTTTTTAATGCCAGCAAATTATTATGGGTCCCCCTTTAACTTTTTTGGGGTTTTAATGGGACTTATAAAAAATATTTAATACTAAGGAATGGTTAAATGAACCATTATTAGTGAAAATCTTCTGAAGAGAAACAAAGCTTTCGGATTGAAAAATATATATTTTAAAAAATTCTATGCCATTTCTACAAAAAAAAAAATGGTTTTTTCTCCATATAAAAATACATGAAATACTGAAATGGCTAGAAATTAGCGTTATTTTTTAGAATTTTTTATTTTTATCGCAATTGCTTCCATATCGAGAATAAACACAATTTATTTTTATATAGAAGAAACCCGTAATATCTTCGACAAAAAAAATTTTAACAATTCTCGGTAATTTTTGAAACTCATAATTTTAAGCTTTACATATTTTTAAACAATCTAATTAAAAAAATGGAAATTTTTGCGAAAGTCTGTTGATTTTTGAATGACTGAAACTCGATTTACACGTTTTTTGTTAAAGAATGAACTTGTCAATATGCGGTGCGGCTATAATTTTTTCGACCGCTGTGTATACACATCTGTTGACATTTGACAAAACCACTTAAGTCTGTCTTTCACGGACAAACCAAATAGCATATGTCGACAAAACATATTTTACCGCCAACGAAAGAAATGTTATAATTGGAGAGAAATATTAATTTATTTTGTCGTTGTTTACAACCTTTAAAATATTTCTGTTTTCAACAACTAAATGCATTTAGTTTTAATAAAATGTATTGCTCTGCCTTTGAAAAGGGCTTCGGCGACTTAGTTTGCCCGGGAGAGACGCACTTAAGTTGTCTCTACCAATTTTCATACCAACTTATTAAAATGTGAACTTGAGTCAAACTTGAACCCAGACCTCCTTATCATGTTTACTCCTTTACCTGTTAAAAAAGCTTCCCCTTAACCCTATTTTGTAGAATTATTTATTAAAAAAAACTAGGTCATTAGTAAAAGCGAAATTTTAGAGCGGTACGTTTTCTAAAAAGAGGTATTAACCAAGCATACAGATGCAGTAACACAGGTTCAGTAATATCTCGAGAAGTAATAAACGGTCGACTGCGAAAACTCAAATATATTCATAGCTGTAAGCATCATCCAAGAGAAGAACATTTTTCACCAAGAAATAATAAACTTTAAATATAATTTTTATGGTAATAATAAACGCTTTGGAGTTTCAGAAAACTGTTCAATTATTTTCTTCTCAATCATATCTCTTACGTCTCCGTTTGCGCACTCTAGCTAATGTGAGGAACCCATTTGCGAGAAGCGGTAACCAATACGAGTGTAGCCTTTGTCCATTGCAGAAAGACAGGAGGCTTCGGTGGGGTCACTTCGACTTATTCGGTTTAAGGGCTCACTAAAGTCAGCAGCATCTATTCCGCTTTAAGGCCAGTATGCAGCTCTCAAGAAAACGGTCAAGAAAAAAATTGCGATTATTTCGTGTGTGTGTGTGTTCAAGGAATTTTGACATCTGATGCTTCACCATTTGCTTCACAGCCAGTTGCCTCACTCCTTCCTCAACAAATAATGGAACAGGCTTATATTTCTCTTACAAACATGGGTTGTCTTGTGCTATTTCTTCACCAAAAACTTTAGAAAACCGTAGTAGAAAGCGTAGCAAATTCCGTAAGAACTGCGTACTGCCTTAAGGAAATTTGACTCAAAAAAATTGTTAGCCATTTCTTGTACGTCATTTTATATGGAGTTTTTGCTTTTCTTGAGAGCTGCATACTGGCCTTCAGATACGACAGGAAGCGGGCGTCTGTTGTCTTGAATCAAGCGGCTTGCTATATAATTGAGCATTTTCAAAAATTCTCCCAGCAATGACTGCATTGAGGCCAGTAAGATAAAGTAACACATCAAATGGACAACGAAAAACAGCCTCCCTCCATATTTTAACGACCCACTACCCGAAACAAGGACTACGCTTTACGTATATGCGTTTCGAATGTCCGGACCCTCTACACAACTGCTATACAGTACAAAAAATGCGATGGAAGGGCATGATTGTGGAAATTTGCGGCGTGCGACATTTATCCGAGCTGTCATGAGACGGCGTACAAGTTTGGTGTGCGATTTGTAGCTGGGCGGAGGCCTTGACAGTTTGTATCCAGATTTGCCCCCACCCCTGAACGAATCGGCTCAATCCGCATGGAAGCTAAAAATATTTGGTCTAAAGCCCTGGTTATACTTGCATTGTGCTGCAGCAGCGCATAACATGAGTAGGTACTGCCACATATCGAATCTGAGCTATCGAATAATGAGCGCATGACAGAGAAGTCAGGAGAATTTTCATTTTTCGCTATGTGAGATTTTCAAAGAGAGATGTCAGTCCTATTTCTCTCATTAGTCTGTTCCCGTACCTATAAGATTTACAGGAATTACTGTAAAGTCGTTCTTGTACATACATACATTGAGGCATATTTATAGTCGACACAAAGTCGATTATAAAGTTATTTGTCACCATTTCATTGAAAAAGCAGCAACTAACTTTGGTATCGACTTCATTTAGGCTATGAATATGCTTTCTTCAGTTATGTCTGCCTAACTATACCCTGTAGCACTGGAACAGACTAACTGATTACACTGAACAGCTCATTCTGGCAGATTATGCGCTCTATGCTGAGCATAATTACGCCACTGCTTCAAATGCGCTGCTTCTCTATGGCCTGCAATGTAAGTATAGCCAGCGCTTAAAGGTCGGAAATTTGGGTTTTGATGACCACGCATCCAACAACGGAGAGAGGCTCATCGACTTCGCTGCAGCGCGGTACATAGCTGTTATTTATTGGTGCCTACAGCAACATCGAAACATACACAAAACCATTTGGTTGTTTTCTGATTAAAACCCAAATTGATAACTTTGTGATAGGCGCGACGAAAGTTCGATGTTGAGAAACTACAGCCGAGAACTTTCGCAATCGACTCTGAATCAGTGATGCAAAAGTAGGCACAATAGTGCCATTTTTGGCACTTTCATTCACAAAGTCACTTTTGGCACAATTCATCCTGTTTCGGCACAATCATAAAATACGGAAATTTAAAATAATAGGCTACTATATAACAAAAAATCACACACCACATTATAGATAAAAAAATGCAAAAAGTGAAAATTAAAAGCACTAAAAATTAAAATAAGGGCCGTGAGAAGTATTTACAAACCGCTGAATTCTATTGTGAATACGAAGTACGAAAAGTAAGTTTTCGCAACAACAAGCTTTTAATTCAGAATTTTTAGAAAGATTCTAAGCTTGCAGTTTTATAGTCCATTAAATAAAAGCGCAAGTTTCTGCGATATCCCGATGAATTTTGGTATTTTTTTCTGACGTTGTCATATATTTTCATGCATTAAAAAATTTTCGAATACACTTTATATGGAACAAAAATCCTTGAAATTGAAAACTTGGAATCTCCTTAAAAATTCTGAATTCAAACTTTGTTGTTGGGAAAACTTGTTAAATTTTTATACTTTTTGTGCAAAGTTTGAAATGACGATTTTTGTACATACATATATTGTGTTTGATGAGTGAAAGCGCGCATTGCTTACCACTACACCACAGCGGCCGACATATATGTATGTGTGTAAAAATATCATAATACTTTCATATATTTCGGTGTATTTCCCCTCCCTAATTGGAATTCTGTGTAATTTTACTATAAATTTATGCATATGTCTAAGGAATCCTCCATAAAAGTGATTTACTGTAACAATTTAGCTAATTAATAATTATTATATTACTTCAGTATATTTTAAAAATATTATTTATAAAAATATATTGTTCTTAAAACGCCTTAACAAATTTAATTTTGTGGCACTGTCATTTTGTTTTCGGCACTATTTTTGAAGACCATTTGGCACATTTTGAAATTTTGAAATTCCATCCCTGCTCTGAATTCTGCTCATTTTTAAAAAGAACAAAAGAGAGACAGAAATGCCGCAAGAAAAATAGCGACACAGGGGACGCTTTTAACGAAGAAGAATGCTGCGCTTGTTTCAATATATCAAGGCAGAAAAACGCAGGGCTCATGTGGAAATGAAGGACATGGTCATAAACTCGACTACGCACACAGGCCCATATCTATTCGTTATACATTATTATTTTTTAACTCAGCATTGTCATATAACCTTCAGGGGGCCACATCGTCTCTCGAGAGGAGTCTTGGTCTAAACTTTAGAGCCTATTTCTTGTTTACAATATACAAAGGTGCTAGGTCTATAAGCGCGTTGAGAGAAGCGGTTTTTGCTGTTATTCTCATCGCATCAGCAATGTCCTCGCAGGCTAGTTGTTGGAGTATTTTGAGCGTTGTCTAAGTGGAATTCACTTCTGTTTTCTTCCACAGTACAGAATATATTATTAACTTCCGGCAGTTGCAAATATAACTATGACCTGGTCTGTTTAATAGTTTATCACAGTGCGGATTCAATGGCAGGTTGTCGTAAAGGACAACTACCAGATATTTTACTTCATTAGAGCAGGCTATCTTTTTTTTCTAAAGAGGGCTTCTAGTATTTTATCCTTTTCCTTTTGTGGGGAAAACAACTTTACTTGTCTTCTTAGCGTTAACTTTTAACCCGTTTTGACTGGACGATTTCGTGGCCTCTTTTGGCGCATTTTATTAATAAAAACTTAAAAAAGGTATATAAAAAATATTTGCGACTGTATTTGAAAATGTTCGGCCTTTTGAAGTAAATTATGTTTTCAGCTAAATAAGATGTCCTCTCATACCAAACACCAGGCAGCACTGAAATTGGTAGTCAGAAACCCAAGATTTCTCAAATGAAGTTAACTATTTAAAAAGAGCAACGAATTGATAAACTTTTTATAGTTACATAGACGGTAATCACAACGCTTGTCTGTGGGACGAAACCACAACAGACTGATAGGCTTATTTCTAGTTTGATACGAATGCCATAAAAGCGTTTGCAAGCTTTGTATATTTTCAATCACCGATTCGCAGAAACCAAACTAATCAACGGCAACATGCTATCCTCAACTCATTGTTCACATTGCCAATAAATGTTCTACGTGCTACATACATATGCTTTTACGTAACAGCATTTTAGCCGTTGCTAACTTGATTGCAAGTCGCATATTCGCACATACATATATGTATATGTATACGGTGACCATTCTTAACAATTTTGGCGGGACAGTACCGATTTTGACAATATTGTTCCGCTGCATATTTTCCAAAAGTCGGCACGTATAACTGTCTCGATTTTTCATATTTGTACCGATTAAATCCCGATTTTTAGTGTTTTATTTATTAATTTAATAAGAGGCTCCTTGTATTCTGATCCAAAAACAAATTTTCGTACAAACGTGGCAGCATTTCATTAACAAAAAAGACATAGAATATAAGGGAGCCATAACGTAGCCAGCATCCTTATTCTCTATGATTTAGGTTATGTTTTATTCTGTCAAACTGGTGCTCTCGCTATATTGCAGTCTATCATTATTTTCTAATTTTTTTTGAAGTTTTTTATATATTATTTGTTAACTTTTTTAATGAAAGAATTCTAACTTGAATTTAGGGAAATTATATATGAAGTCCCTCGAAAAAATACGCGAACAAAAAATCATGAAAAATTAACGGTAGATAAGTCCAAACTACTTCAAACTTGCACTTTATAAATTTACTAAAATTTAAAAATTCTAGAAAATCTGATTAAAATGTTTACAATTTTGGTCAAATTTTTTATTCGAATTTTTATAAATATTTTACAAAATTAAAATTTTGATTCAGATGTTTTTTCTTTGTTAGTAAGTTTTATTTTCATAAAAAAAATAAAAAAAATATTTTAAGCAAAGAAATGTTTTGCGTGTAAAATTGTTTTAAATAAAACTGTATTAAATGATTGTATATCCTTTTATTCTAAAAAAATTTTATGTTCGGATTCGAAGCTTTAGAAATGTCCCGATTTTTGGCCAAAGAAGTCTGGTCACCGTACATATATAACGTCCCTTCCTGCTGAAGGATATACGTATGTATATGTGTATGCGTATGTACAAACTTACCCACTAACCAAGATTAGTTTTCATGCCTGTAAAAGTCATTTCAGCTGCGACAAAGATACTCCTCGTTTATATTAGGGGATTCACAAGAAGTGTTAACCGTCGTAAAATAACGGTTAAAATGATTTTGTAGTTAGAAATCCTCTAAAACCATTTTAATCACTATTTTACATAAAAAAATCTTAAGCTTAAGACTTTACGACGGTTAACACGTCTTGTGAATCCCCTATATGTATTGATATCTTTTGGAGTACATAACAGTAAAGTTTACACGTAAACCTTCCGTCGCGGAATCCACTAGTGTAGACACTGGTAAATGTGTTTGCTCTGCATACTTTTTTCACCAATTGCAACCAATCCTTGTAATGTATGGACTTCACAACTGCAAATTACCTGCAGCAAACTTTAGAGAATTTTTTCCATCTCGGTTGTATTGTCTCCGAACTTTTGCAAAACGATGAAACTTAAGTTTTGCTTGTGAGACTGTCGACAATGCTTCCCATATATATACATACATATAATAAAATTATAACAGGTCGATCTGCACATAGTAGATATTAAAGAAAATTTCTTCGGGTCTTTATTGAAGCAACATAAGCCAAATAAATATTAATTCGAATTTTTGTCTGTCTGTATGTTTGTACGCGCATCACTCTAAAATGAATGCATGGAATTGAATGCACCGATGCATTCCTAGAGGTCTTACTTAAAATATAGAAAGAAATTAGAGAATTGCCACCTGTTTGAAAATTGTAGTTTAAGTAAATTGATAAGATAAAGTAAATATTGCAATATGGCTACTAAAAGAAAGAGGTTTTAGAAGGCTTATAGCCAAAAATATATATGTCGATATATCCGTTCGATATCAAACGAGTTTTAGCCCTGCATTCGTAATATACGTAAATTTTACGTGTACGCCGCATAAAAGTCCATATTTTTTATGTAAATTTGATTAGAAATGTTAGAATATAAAAATTTACCTCATTAATTTTTCTCTTCTTAACCAACTTCAAAAAAAGGAGGAGGTTATGAATTCATCGGATTTTTTTATGTATGTTACCGCATAACTTTGGACCACATTAACCGATTTCGATAATTTGTTTTTTATGGTGCCTCAGGGGAAGTTCCATACTAATTTGGTTTAGATCCGATCATTGGCTCATGAAGATATTAACGGTAATTCTAAATTTGTATATGAGAATTCAAGTGTGTGTTGTGTTTTTTGCTTAAAAATTACTTGTTATTGTAACAATTGAGTTGTACCGAGCCCTACAATAGAATTTATATTGCATAAACTTTATTATGAACTTATTGAAGAGTTAAAATCCAAATTTGTTAGTTACCTTAATTGCATGCACATTTTAAAATGCGACTTAGTCTTTACACCAAAATTGTAATTTTTTCATTATTTTTAACCGACTTCAAAAAAAAGAGGAGGTTATCTATTCGTCGGAATATTTTTTTATGTACATCTGTTACCACATAACCGATTTCGATAATTCTTTTTTAAGGGAAAGGTGGTAACTCAGAGGTGGTCCCATCCTAATTCGGTTTAGATCCGATTATAACTATTGGATCACGAAAAAATTAACGGTAATCTTAAAGTTTTACATGAGAATTGAAGTCGGTTTGGTTTTTTGTTAAAAAATTACTTGTTTATTTAAACAAAAGTCTTCGAGTGTCTTCTGCAAATCGATAAATTGTTGTAGTGATGATTTCATTTTTGTTTT
>NW_023458564.1:3918972-4023547 GCF_013731165.1 Rhagoletis pomonella | reverse complement strand
CCCCCCAAAGCCCGTACCTGCGTACGCTCATGGGAGAATGTGGCATATATTTTCCAATAATTTAGTTTAAGAAGCAAAAAACTTTATATTTTCATTCAATAAAATCAACAAAGAAGAAAACAAGTTTTTATTAAACATTTACTTTCCGGCACGAAGAAGAAGACATTTACAATCCAAAATTGGAACATATTTGCTCTCTATTACCCTTTTTTCTTGCGTGAGTAACGCTTTCTGGAAAGTTTTGGGATCCCGCGGGCTCGTGTGGAATAAACCTATTAAGAGCCGCAGAACTGGAATAGTCTGGTACACTTTTTTACAAGATCGTAAATTATCTGGCGTAAGCCGGCGACATCGACATTATTGGTAAAAAGACGCGCTACGTCCAGTGATCGGACTTCTACCACATTGTGGTAGATCTGCCACTTTCTTGAGCATCTACCACACAAGGTCTGAATTCTACCAAATATTCGCGCTTTTGAGCAGTTATATTTTTGCTCGACATAATCTTCTTAATTTTAAGAGCAAAAATTGTCCAACACTAAACACTAACAGCAGGCAGAATCAAAGGATAAAATAAACTGTTTTCTCAATATTAAATTTTTCGACAGGAAAAGTGGTTTTATTGTGTTAAATTGCAAATATATGATTTATAAAAAGAATTAATAGCGAAAATGTTAAAAAAACGACGATTTTTGTAAAAGTATTAGCAAATTTCAATGCATCTAAAGTTTCTAAAGCGTTGTTTACTTTTACTCGAGAATTGTCAAAATCGGCAAATCCCAAGTAGCGGTTTCTGGAACATGCCACATTTGTTCGCACATCGTGATGTGATAAAAAGAAAATCTGGTAGCACTCCGCAGGGTTGCAGAAATGTTTCAAAATATGTTCGAAAAATATCTTTACACTGTCAAGGAAAAAAATTGCCAAAACTCAAGGCAATTTTTAACAAATTCAATCTTGCACTTTATTATACTAAAATTAATTTTTTTAAGATTCGAATTAAAATGTTTACAATTTAGGTGAAACCTTGTAGTTTTTTTTTAATTTTTGTACAAAGTTTGATCCAAAACCTGAGATCTACCACATTTTTTTGAAATCTACCAAATTTTTTTCCAGATTCTACCACACAAATTTTTTTTAAGTCCGATCACTGGCTACGTCTATTCTGCTTTCTCAAAATTAGATAGAGAAGCAAAACCTTGGTGCTGGTGGTGAAAGAGGACAAAATGAAGTACCTTCTGTCATCAGACAAAGAGGAGAGGATACGCGCCTCGGTACTCGCATCATTGTTGACTGTTAGTGCTCATTTACTCATGGCGATTTTTGTTGCGGCAACTTGAAGTTTGTAGGAGAGAGCATAACGAAGAAAGGAGAGGGAGAGGAGCACCGAGTTGCCCGTGCTCGGGCAACATGCTTTATGCTCTCGTTCGTCTGTGTAAATTGCGGTTCACAGCTAACAATAACAATTGCATAAAAAAGTCGCCGTGTGTAAATGAAACGAGCAACGCCAAAAGGGAATATGAAAAATCGGGTCGATAAACGTTTCCGTGTATAAACACAGAGTTATAATTTTGAAAAAGTAGACGACTTCATTTATATAGGAACCAGATTTAACAACAATAATGCTATTATTATTAGCCCAGAAATCTAACGAAAAATCACTCTTTCCAACAAGTGCTACTTTGGACTGAGTAATAGGGAATACCGCAGCGACGGGGTAAGCCGTATGAAGCTTACAACGATATAGACATGGTCCGGTGGATTGAAACACAACCGCTTCGCTGGCTCGGCCGTGTCGTACCCGTTGAGTACAATTTCCCTTTAAATAATTAAACTCAAAATCTGAAATTAATTAAAAAGTGGACTTAGAGCTTTTGCACTCTAGGGCGACAAGCAAATGCCACAGAAACGCCCATAAGTGAGTGGCTGAAGGCAAGACCACAGCGTTTCTTGTTACAGGCAGGAAGATTTGCGAATATGTGTACTTGAATCTTGGAGTCTTGGTTAACACAAAACCCGCCATTAATTATCTGGGTCCCATATTAGATGCAAGCCTATGTTTCAAAGAACACCTTGAATAGCTTTGCGAAAAAAGCAGAACAGAAGACGACTTTAGCCGGAGTACTGAAGTCGGTATCACTATATAATGTGCAAGTTTGGGCAAATGCGCACGATACTAAATGCAACAGAGTGGTCTGGTATCTATATATAGAATTTTCGCTATAAGGGTTTACTGTACATTTTGTACAGTATCCGAAGACGCAGCCCTTGTTATCGTAGGTCTACACCCAATATATCTACCTCTTGGCTAAGGCGACCAATTTTGTGGTACCGTACTAACTCTGAAAAAGAAAATTGCAAGAAACCATACTCTGGCAAACCAAAAAATGAGATGGGACGCAAGTAGCAATGAACGTTGAATCCACCGTTTAATACCAAAACCAGAATTGTGGATAAACCCTTCTCATGGTGATGTAAATTTTCATATAACCCAGTGGCTTACAGGCAGGGCCGTTTTAAGGCTTACCTCACACGTTTCAATCTGGAACACACTGACACATGTGATACCTGCGCTAGAGACGTTACCGAAGACATCGAACATGTAGTGTTCTACTGCAAGAAGTTTGCCAGAGAATGGATTTATTTATCTGCGAGATGTCTTTAAAGCACTGATGCACAGAAAATTACTCAATTTCAAATAAGGTTAATATAAAGCCAAAAAAAAAACTATTCAAAAGTGACACCAACGCAAATGCCATACATGTACATAAATGGGCTGAAATACCTCCTAAATGTAAATGTAAAAATGAAAATGAAAAGATAAATACAAATAGAAAGATAAGCATAAAGATAAAAAAGGAAAGAGACAAGGATAGAGATAGAGAAAGTCATAGAGATAAAGATAGAGGCAAATAAAAAGATAAAACTGAGAATGAGATATGTTATGTTTCTACCTTATGCTGTGTTATGTTATGTTATCCATATTATTTTATGTCGTTGTGTTATTTTATGTTATGTTATGCTACATTATGTTATATTATATTATGCTATGATATGCTTTGTTATGTAATGTAAAGTTGTTCAACGCAATTCACCTCAACTCATCACAGCTCATTTCAAAGCACCCCACATCAACTCTTCTCACTTCAACACAACTCACTTTGACTCACCTCAGCCCAACTCACATCATTTCTTTTCAACTCAATTCACCTTACCTCACTTCAACTCACCCCAACTCAACTCCCCCAACTAACAGACTAACCTAATATTCAAGCACGCCGCCAATTTACTGTCAAAAATTTCTCATGCACATACAACTTGTATGAGACCAACCGAAATTGAACGGCGTTCGTATGAAGCTTCATAACTCAATTTCCAATTTTTGTTCTGCGTGATATTTTGATTTGACGTTTCGCTCAATGAAATCAGATGCAAACGGGCGCAAGCCAATTTCGGGTGACCCAAAAAAAACCAATTCGAAGGCGTGCGTACCAAAACGCAAGCCGCGAATATTAGGTTAGCCTGTATGTTATTTCAGCTCAACTCACCGTATCTCACCTCAACTCATCTCACTTTAACTTATCCAAACTCACTTTAACTTATCCAAACTCACCTTACCTGAACTCACTTTCCATTCTGCTCAACTCCCTTAATTTTAGTGGTTGAAATTCAACCGCTGGCGGAAAACTAGTATAGATAAAAACACAAATATTTTTTTGAATCCGGCATCAGATTTACTCCATTACATCGGGCTTTTGAGATATTCAAACCCAACAAAGCTTAAAAAAGCGGCTTGTTGCTTTTTGCACCGTAAATTACAGATATTACAGACATACTTAGATATTCCAGTGTTCGAAAAAATGGCGAAAAATAAATTAAATTTCGATTCAAAATGTTTGAAATCATCTTACTTAAACATTTTGAAGTTTGTAAGCGTAGACGAAAGAGGGAGACAGGTGGCATGCTTAACTTTCAAAAGTAAAATGATTTTTTTAGGCAAGCGTATTGCACCCTAAATCAGAAATAGTCACAAGGAAAAAAAACCCACAAATGTTCACGAGAGGCAAAAAACTGTTGATGCTAAGCAACAAATAAAGAAGATAGTAGAAAGAAGACATTTTGGTGCACGTTAGAAATATGCTAAGTGAACTGTTTTATGGGAAAAATTTTATTTTCAAAAAATTTTAGTTGTGATTGTTTTTCTATTTATGGTGCGATATGAAAGTATGTTTGTTTTGTTTCTTTTTAAGAAAAAAACTTTATTTTAAAAAGCATTGATGTATGTAGAAAGTTATTTACACAAAAAGTATATGTATATGTAGATTAAGTATAAGTTAAAGAGGTAGTGTATTTTTCAGTTTATTTACTTAAAAAGTTTACTATTTTACGAGGGTTGCTACTCAAGTGATAAAATATTGTAACACTAAGGTTAATGTGTCAAAGGTGTAATTTTCATTGTAAAGTCTGGGCTCTAATCGTAACATCCGTTCGCGGATCAAAAACCATACGAAAGAAAAAGACGTGATACGTCAGTCGTATAAGTTGATAGAGAGTACGTTCACGTACGTCATAATCCGAAAATTGTGTTTTTACGTGACGAGTAATACGATATCGTTGTGACGATTCGAGCCCTGATATTTTTATACCCGAGCGCACTTGTGCACAAGGGTATATTAATTTTGTTCACATAACGGTTGTTTGTAACAGCCAAAACGAATCGAGGTAGATATAGACAAATGTATACATAAATGATCAGGATGAAAAAAGAAATCGATTAAGCCATGTCTGTCTGTCCGTCCGTCTGTCCGTCTGTCCGTCTGTCCGTCTGTCCGTGTACACGATAACTCAAGCAAAAATTGAGATATCTCAACGAAATTTGGTATGTAGGTTTCCCTTAATCCAAGGTAGGTTGGTATTGAAAATGGGCGAAATCGGACTTTAACCACGCCCACTTCCCATATAACGGTAATTTCCAGAAATACGAAAACTGCGATATTTTAGTAACTACTGAAGATAATTCACTCAAAATTGATATTTACAATAATTTTTAGACGAAAAATAAGAATATTATAAATTTTTGGAAAATGGGCGTAGCCACGCCCACTTATGGTTACATGTGTATATCTTGGTAACCGCTGCCCCAATTTCTTCCAAACTTGGCACAGTTGTTGGCCTTCGCATAACATACCAAATGGCCGAAAATTTTTAAAATCGCTCAATAACCACGCCTATTTCCCATATAACGGTAATTTTCAGAAATATGAAAACTGCAATATTTTAGTAACTACTGGAGATTATTCACTCAAAATTGATATTTATAATAAGTTTTAGACGAAAAATAAGAATATTATAAATTTTTGGAAAATGGGCGTAGCCACGCCCACTTATGGTTACATGTGTATATCTTGGTAACCGCTACACCAATTTCTTCCAAACTTGGCACAGTTGTTGGCCTTGGTACAGCATAAAAAACCGCCGAAACTTTTTAAAATCGGACAATAACCACGCCCACATCCCATATAACGGTAATTTAGAGAAATACAAAATCTTCGATAAATCATTAAATATTGAAGCTCATTTTTTCAAAATTGATGGTTGCAACAATTCTTTACCAAGAAATGCGTTTATGGTAAAATTTTGGAAAATGGGAGTGGCACCGCCCACTTATGATCACATATAAGTATACCGGTAACCGTTCTACCAATTTGTACCAAACTCGGTATGGTTATTGTACTTGCCACGTGTAAGCAAAACGTTGAAAATTATTGAAATCGGACTAATATAACGGCCGATTCTCATATAACGGTAAATTTAAGAATTGCTTGAAACTTCAATATTTCCAAATTGAAGGACGCTAATTTACTCAAAATTGTTACAACTCGGCTTACCATCTAGCGGAAGGTTTCGGAAGGGTGAAAAAACATATATTTAATACTTGCGCCGGGTATTTAATGTTCGGCTCCGCCCGAACTTAGCCTTTCTTACTTGTTAATGGTAAACATACTCAGAACATTTTGTCATACGTACATATGCTATTGGTGTTGTTTCCAAATACTTCAATCATTCGTCATGATCATGGAACTAAATAATGAACATTTTCCACGATGTAGGGAGACAGAAGTGGCGCAATCAGCAGTACCGTTGCTTTGTGTTTGGCAAATTTGACAGAATCAGCTGTTCATGTGACGTCATTTTAGCAAACTGTTTGTATGTATTAAACAAGCAGCAGTGTGTCGAACAACCTGCTTCGACTATTGGCACCATCTCGATAGTTAGGCTAGCAAGCATTCTGATAGGAAAAACTTCTGTTCCATATGTCGATCCCATAACAATTTATATATTGTTGCAAAGCCCCATGTACGGTGACCATATTTATGGCAGCCGAATACGGCACATAAAATAATTTTCCCAATACATATGTAAATATTCAGTTGTAACATCACGCACTTGTAGAATACTTTTCCATAACTTTTTACTTTGTGCTCGCTATTTTTGCCCCGCAAACTTTGTTACAAACATTCCTAGGCAGGGAAACATAATGAAAATATCAGACTACTTTTGAAGTAGAAGTTGTTTTTTTAACGGATTATTTTCAGACTCGGATTTCAACCAAGCACAATGCAGTGCATAGCATGAACTGAACTGCAATCTTGCGATCTTGAAGAACTTCTCTACTGAACATTCTCCTGGAAGCCTTCTTATTTAAACTTTCTCACGTTTGAAGATACAATCCTTCATAAAATCAGTATTAATTTTTTGGCCTAGTTTCGCCTAATGAGTTTTGCTCTCTTCACAAAATTTGGAGATTGCCACACACCACAGCACATTGGACAGGTGATAGCACCAGAGCAAAAAACAGCAAGGTGTGTGTATTTTGTTGTTGGTTTTAAAATACATATAAGTAAACCAAGTTTGAAATTTTAGAGTAAACTGTAAACAAAAATGCCAATTTAAAGACGAATTTCTCGACAAAAAGTTGAATCAACAGAAGGAAAATGAAAAGCCATCCAATTTCTATTCAAACTCACAAATGTCCAGTTTCTCCACGCAAAATTTAAATTTCAGAAACCATCTACATACATATGTGCTCCTCAATTTGAATCAAAAGCGTCCAGATTTAAGAATAAAAATAGGTTCATTGGCATGCCATTTTTATGAACTTTTAAGGCATCAAAATACCGAATACGGGACATTAAAGGAAATACAAAACATTTGGCGTCCCGTATTTAATAAATAAAGTGCCAAGACAATGGACGAAAAAAGAGGACTATCCTGTATTTTACAGGACGGATGGTCACCGTACTTCTATGACAAAGCATTCTGTGTACGTTTGCTTTACAATGACAATGTCAGATTTGACATCTTCACATTCGTGTTTCAATATTTCCACAATTAAGTAGCAAGCCTCGTTTCAATAAAAATGGCTCTCTGATAGACGCATTAATGGATGTTGTACTTACATAAATATGTACATATCGTCGATGCCTTTGCAAAACCGCCCATCGACCAATTGCAAAACCGCCTATCTTACGGCACTTAGATTTTACAGGAAAGCGAAAAAACTGTTTTTCTTTTAAGGCATCCCTGCAGAAAAAAATTATCAATTGATTTAAATAACCAACTTCTAGTTAGCTTTTTTGTGGGATTTCGATAAATAACTAGCTTTTAATTAGCTATGATAAAACTAACTTTAAGTTAGTTATAAAGTCGTGCAGGAGTCGTGCAGACTTTATCGGGAGTTTGCTTTCTTTACATGTTTCTATTTAAATTACCTCATACAAAAATTATTTTCAATACACTTTCTTTCTGCACTTCGCAGATTCTTTTTCGTAGTCAGGACAAATAAAATAAAGGTCGGTATTTTATATTATCATTTTGATGTTTTGTCTGATCGAATTAAAATAGGAGACCAGTTACAAAACAACATGTAAACAAATTAGCAAATATGTAATGTTAAATAAAATATGTAAATAAATAAATATATAAAAAAATTGAAAAAATCTTTTTCTTTTTTTATTGATAGTTTAAGTCCAAAAGTAGTATGCTACAAGTTAGTTGACATCTAATGCAGAGGAAACTAGTTCTCACTACTTTGCGGCCATAGCCCTTCAAAAGTAATTAGTTACGGCCAAAGGAAATAGTTAATGAATAGTTACCACTAGTTAGTTAATAGTTAGCTACAAACTAGTCCCATTTCCTGCAGGGTGCATTGACTTGATAGGCGTTATTTTCTCTAGCAAATCTATTGCTTTAATAACTATCCTAAGATTTGTATGCATAAATCGCGATGCCTGGAGTTCATGGTTACCAAATCTCATAACTATTTGCCACAACGGCGATTTAGGCGGTTTTGCAATTGGTCGATGGGCGGTTTTGCAAAGGCATCGACGATATGTATGTATGTAAATTACCTTACAGTGTTCCTAATTACTATGTGATACCTGAGCGATTCTTAACTTAGTTAATCTTATGTATAAAATATGTCTTTTAAACTAATAGCGTCCAAAAATAATATTTAAATATAGGAAAATCGTAGTATTTTATAAGTTTGTACTTAAAATTCCTCCGCCAAAGTGCCTTACCAAATGTCATTCAAGACCATTTGTCAAACTGGCGGCATGAAGAGGTAAACGAAAGTGCAGAAAACTGCAAAAAATTTCACAAGAGAAATGCTTGCCATTTATTGCAATCCCACGGCCCCCGCCCATTCCCCACTTTCACGTGGCTGCAGCACCACTTTGCTCATTATCGTCGTGTTGAGTTTCTTCCGATTCAGTTGAGAGTCCCTTTAGAGATGAGATGAAATGAATGATGATTAATTAAATCGTTTTATTTTTTATTTTTAATTAAAGTCTCCACCACTCACCAGCCGCGTTGGACAATCGGCAAAGAAATGGGATTCGGATTTGCATATATGACAGCGTTTTGGTTGCGGTTCCTGCGGGCACATAGACGCAATGTGGTTGGCGAATTTGCCGCAATTGTAGCAGCGTACGCGTCGTCGCTTTTTTGTGCGCGGTCGAAAGGTACTACCAGTACAATCCAGTCCCTTGCTGCCGCTGACACGTGTCGCCTCCAGCCCTCGCTCGGTTAGCTTGCATTCGAATTCTACTTCCTCTTGCTCGGCCAGTGATCGGAAGCCGGACATTTGTATGACACTCTGTTGCAGTTAAAATTATAAATCAGCAAAAATAGGAGGAAAAATACTATTTTTTTACCTGATGAACAAACACCTCCTGGCCTCCGTCATGCGGCGTTATAAAGCCCCAACCTTTTGCCACATTAAACCATTTGCACTTGCCGTAGCGCACACAGTCCGTTTCCGTGAGATCGGCGTCTGTAAGAAGAATAAAGAAGAATAATTTAACACACATATAAACGGACACTATTAAGGGATTCACAAGGCGTATTAAGCGTCGTAATATCTTAAGTCTTAAAATTTTTCCCTGTAATAAAATGGTTTTAGGGGAGTCGATATGCATGATATATAAGAGCTAGTTATACATTTTGATTTTGTGAATTTTGATTTTTTTTATTAGTTGTGATTTCGTTTCAACGATGATGTTTGTTACGTCTTTTTGAATTTCAGGTGACGATATATAGCTTTACTTTGATTTTTGATATTCGACCACCAGTAAATTTTACTTGCACAAATATATTTAACACTATTCAATTACATTCGTACTCGAAAATTCGTTTAGCCATGATTCGGTATTATATATTTCAGTTAACATTTTAATGTGTATGTTGTATTTGATAAGCACACCAACAAAATATGTTTTAAATTTGTAGCTTAAAATATGCACACAAATTCTGACTCTAGCTCGTTTTCTATTGAAACTGAGCCCATTCAAAACTGCGATCTCCAAAATTTTTAAAAGATTCGGATCAAAAAGTTTATACACATTTTGTGGAGCACTTTTTAAATTTTTTAAATTTTTGTAAATTTTGTAAAAGTTTGAGACTTTAAATTACATGTTTTTTTGTTATAGATCAACTATATTTTTATAAAAAAAATAATAATTTAGTAAGGAAAGAAACTTGTTAATGTATTTTACTACTATTTTTGTGAACACAACTGTACACGCATACGTACATATATCTGTGACTTGTTTTAAACTAATGAATTGTTATATTGATAATACTATATGTATTAAAACGTCTATTAGTTATTTTTTTGTTTAAATTAATGCGCTTTTATTTGGTTGTTATTTTGTTAATAAACGAAAAAAGCGCTTAAAAATTAGCAGATTTTTATGGCTTTGTATTGATTTTTGATCCCTACTGTATTGGTTATGTCACTATAATATCTGGCTACCCTAATCATGATCATCTTATATATAGAAATATTTAGCCCATTTCTTTAGCTTTAAGCAACGTTAAGATGAAGTCTCTGATTTGAAGAAGTACATGATTAGTCATAATAGCGAAAACTCCAAAGTTTGAAAGATCCTACTGCCAAAAAAAGTCTTCGAATAGGTGTTAGCTCATTTCACGTATAGCATTCATTAAAACCCATTAAAAACTTTGAAGCCAATTGAAAGTTTGATTGATGTAGAGGAAAAAATATTTAGTCTAAAGGGAGGTTCGATGGGAAACTGAACCTCAGAGCACACAATTTTTCCTTTATAAAAATAACAAATGTGTGGATAAGCCATGAACACAAATCTTGAATCAACCAAAAAATAACAAATTAAAGCTTAAAATGCTTTTTTATTGCCTCTTTTATTTTTTGAAATCAAGTTCTAAGTAAATTTTTTTAGTGAGTTTCAAATAGGTTGTGTTGAAAGAACTGTCAAATAATTTGCGTCTCTTAATCGGATTGTTTGATAAGAAAAGTATGTAGTAGAACTCATCAGCGTTTAATAAACTTATATTTTATATTAAATTGTGTGACTGCTTTATCTATATTGCGAGTTATTATTAAGCATTATTGATCTTGTCCCACCCGTGACAAAAAAAGGTAAAAGTTGTTATTATTAATTTCAGAAGTTGAAGTTGTGTTTCGGGTTTGTTACATAATGTTAGAACTTCATTGTCAATGTTTACCTCAATTGCATTTTCGTTTCCACATAGTTAGATAAGAATAATTCAACAGCGAAGCATGTCCCAGCCGTGACAGCTACGGGTGGGACAGTTGCTAGAGGTAGGTTTACAGGGCTGATAAGCTTTATTTGTTTGTTGAGGTGGACGCAGGGGAGAAGGGCAGAAGCGCGGGCTCGCTCATTACCTATATACCCTTGTGGCTGATTAAGTTAAGTAATATTTTGACCAGTTTTGGTTTTTTCTTTTGTTTATTAATGTTCATAGTTTTTTTTCCATAAAAGTCTAGCACATTACATAACCAGAGCCACATAAATCCACATTTCAAACTTATTACAAAAATTATAAATTTCAACAAATTTTAACAGTTACACCCCAAAAATTTTAAACTTTTTGTTCATAATTTTTAGAAAAGTTCTAGGTATGCAGTAGGAAAAAGTGAAAATTTCAAGACGCTAGGAGATCGCGTTGATTTTAAATAATTTTTTTTTTGGCTGACGGTGCTAGGCTTTTTCTTCTATGTATGTATATAAAAGGCACTATCCTAAGATAAAACGTGAGTAAATTGAACCCCTACTTGGCTTCTTATATTTTTTAATAACTAATCTTAAATATGGACCACACTAAAAGCTCCTTTTCATATAAAAATTCGTAAGTGTCCCACCCGTGACAAACGTTGTCCCTTCCGTGACAGAGGAATTTCGGATTTTTTTATAATAAAGCCATCATTTTTGTTGTAGTTTTTGTTTGTTTGCATTCGTGGTTCTTTGTTTTATTATAAGACTTCAAGTTCACACAGAAAAGTGAAGTAAATTCGCAGAGCGTTCGTAAAAGATATCTGCTCCCAAAAGCAAGTTCTTTTTTTTTGTCCCAGCCGTGACAGAAGAAATAACTCAGATTTTTTCCATATAAAAGTAAGCTGGAATTTTTTTCGTATTTTGTAATAACTCATATAATAGTCAATTAGGTGTAGCTTTATCAAAATGTAGAATTGTTCAGTACTTTATATTTAAATTGAAGAAAGAAAGAAAAATTGTTTATATTCAAATGTCCCACCCGTGACAGTGGAATCCCCCTAAAATGTTTAAGTTTTATTGAGTTTTAATCATATATGTAATACTCCTATATTGGCAGTAAGAGCTAGTACCGTCCGAAAACACTACAGTACAGATTTATCAATAAACACGTACGAAAGAAAAGGAACACATACGTTTATAAATTAACATGTACACAACACATAAACAAAAACGGCACTCAAGTACACAATACATTGACAAAAACGGCACTAGACTGTCTCGCTTTGATTTCGGAATGCTTACACATTGAGGAGTTAGCTTACTGCCAATATAGAAGTATTACATATATGGTTTTAATAATATTTTTGAGCTTTTCTCCCAGTGCTGCAATTTAGATTTTTTTTTAAGTATCAGTAAATGAAAGCTTGTCTTTTTTCGTCAAATAAATATGTCGGACCGAACATGGGATCGAAATAATTGGCAATTGCATAGATGTTTTCTGCGCTCCGGTACTACGCGTCGTATAGCTGCAGCGTTGTCAAGCGCGCCGTAGAATACACTTTTTTTCAAATATTTCAAGCATTTTTTTGGTGAGCCGTCCTAATGCATACATATATGTACATGCATATGTATTATGTGAAAACAATAACGATATATAGAAACATGACAATGGCCTGGTTAATTTGAATACAACTCACATTATCCTTGCACATTTTTCGCCTTTGTTATCCTACTGTCGGCTACCTGATTTGTCTACGAGTAATCGACAATAGGAGCAGACACGTTTGCTAGGCGAAAGAATCTTGTTTCTGCTGTGGGAAAAGAACGTGTTTTACTTATATGAGTTTATTTGGGATAGTTGAGCGAATTCCTTCAAGCTGTATGTTTTGATTTCCCATTTAGATCGAGTTTTTAGATGTCGACCGGTGCAAACGAAGAAACATGCAAATATGTAAATATATAGAGACACAAATACTTATGTAGAGTAATTACTTATTTATCAAGAAATAGAGAATACTTTTCAATTTCTTTTTTGTACGTATACCGAAGTAATGCTAACAAATCTGTGCATACTTTTTAAATAACAAGCAGGCGTTGTATGAAGCACTTGTCAAATGAAAGAGTCGATTTCAGCTCAAAAGGGTACCAGCGTTGCCGTTTTAGATGGTAGCTTCATTCTCCTTTGGCAGCTTGGTTGGTTTGATGAAGCCTTTGGTGGGCAAAAATGTTTTGAGTATACAACCAAGTTGAGCAATCGTATAAGATTTTTTTTTTTTTATTATTAAGCAAACAATTTTCTGCAAACAAAAACTCACTTCCCAAAGTTACATATGCCCCATCAGCTGTTGAATTAGAACGAGAAATTACCTATGGTCTTAAAGGAAAAATTTGCGATAGGCAAATGCAAGGTTTGAGTGTATTTGTAAAAAAGGGTGAAAGTATGCAAATTTAATAAAAATCGGAAATTCTTTTACTGAAGTGCATAAACTGTGTGATTTTGTTTTTTCACACACCAAAAAAAATATTTGATACGTGTTGAATTAATCCCAAAGGTATTTAGATTTTATACAAAAGTTTTTTATACAATATGTTAATTCTTTTATTTAAAGGCCCGAATTTATTTTGTTTAACCTTCAAGTTTGGTATGAATGGTTAGCCAATACTGTAAACATAATTAGGTGTAGTTTAATTTTTACTGCTAATTTGTGTAGTTAAAAACCGCGTTAATTAAAGAAATCTCATTTTAATGATGAAAAAAATGTTGGTAGCTTGAACACTGCTTTGGTAGGCGTTTTCGTACCTACAAATATTTTCAAGTGGCAACACTGTATGGTACTATCAACTTTTGAAATGTACCTACCTTTCTACTAGTTCTAAAATGCATAGTGTTTCGTTACCAAATCGTTTGCATTGAATCTTTGAATCAAATGGAGTTCGTATTTATTTCACTTATATCTAAGTTATGGATAGCATTATCATTATTATCATTTTTATCGATATTTTAATAAATACCGATAAAGAGTAAAGTCGTGCCAAGTTATCCTCAAAAACTCCTATCTATGAAAAAAAAACTAAAAAAGCAGGAGCAGTAATGAGTTTTTAATGTATCTAGAATGTAATTCAATAATATAATTGGAAAAAATAATACTAAATCCTTAACTTCAGTTTAAATTTCAAAACTTTACGTCCATTATAAAAACTCGGCAGAATAACCGCCTTTTAAATTTTTTTATTTGCATGATAGCCATGATAACGTACCGATTCAGTTTGAACGTTATCAGCTATACTACTCGCATTAATTCTGAATCTGATTGTCACAAAGGCATATGTATGTATTTATGAATGAAAATAGAAATATACAGTTTTCGTTTACACACATAGTGCATATTTATGTATATGTGCACTTTTACCTAACATCTCGTATTTCAGGTCACTTATACATACACACATACATGTCCCATTCATAGAACGAACAATGCGTGTCTATTTGTGTTTCGTTGTGAACATACCCCTATCTTATCTTCTAACCCACATAAAAGGTGGGTGAACGACTCCACAAATTGGGCGACTTACTTTAGGAGCTCCATTCAAATTGTGCATATGTACATATGTATACTTGCATTTGTATGTACATACTCGTATTAACGATTTTTGAGCAATTCAATTGAAAATTGAAGCATTCACACGCTCTCTCAGCACTCATATGTAAGCTTCATATACTTAAGTAGTATGTGCATAGATATGTATGTATGTACATTAGAGTAGCCCTTTCTTTTTTCCCCATTGAAATGGTTGCATATAAAAAAATATTTATTATTTAGTATTGACTCAACTGACGCAGATTAACCCGTGCCACAAACGTGTTGAAATCATGAACCATGCATCGTGGTTCTGTGTGCTTATCAACTACTTACTCGTACATGTAAAAAGTACTAAATATACATATGTATGTATGCACGTGTGTTAAAGAAACAAAATCTGACTTAGTTTCCATTTATTTATGAATGATGGTGTGAAAAGAAATAATTTTGTTTTTATACAATAGTGGCTAGCCAAAGACAACACTGACGCAAAGTGATACTATCGTAATCTCAACTTCGACACGTGTGTGGTACGAGTTAGACTTGATTAATTGGGCCAACATTTTTCAGGAAATTACTTTTGCAATAAAGTAACCATTTCAGGGGGTTGCAACCGCAAATTTTCGATTTTCAAAAATAAGGACCAATCTAATGTACATAGTAGATATGTTTAGCAAACAAATTTCGTAAATTTCATCCGCCGTTATGGCCTTCAATAAATGCTGTAAATATCTAAATTAAGTCGGGGCAATTTACTCTTAAAATATATAACCAACTTCGTTTGGACGATTGAAGTATTCTATTGGTAATTCTGAACAAAAAAGTCGATGGAGGCATAGCCCTAAAATAGGGGCTCGAAGCCTTGTTTTTAATATTAGTTATTAATTCCTTGCCAATTTCTTTTCTTATATGTACGTACGTATTTGGATACATTCATTTTTTAATAAAATGTAACCATTTGATTTTTTTTTACCTTTTAAAAGCTTCAAACCGTTTTGGAATTGCTTAATTCGTTCTTGAGATATATATGATAAAGTGGACCTAATTTTTTTTTTTTTTGCAAAAACGGTAAATTGCAAATATCTCAAAAACGGTACCATAGAATTAAAAATAACCTTGATTTTCGGAATCAGGGGGTGATTTTACATAAGAATTTCATAACGGCTTTTCTGGTAAAGAGAAAAAGTTGAAATTTGTGGTCCAGTGTTATCAATCAACAAGCCAAACTATAGACAAAAATCAAGAATATTTAATAGCTTCATGAATTATTTATTTATTTTATTCTTATCCAAATCTCAAATTTTATGATTTAATGATTACTTTTATAAAATTTTAAAAAGAAAGGACTGAAATGAGCAAAGTTAGTGAATTTAATTTAATTTAATGAAAACTTTTATTCTTATTTAAGTTCACTCAAAAATGAACTAAAGTATTTATCTTATTTTTAAAATGTTTTTTTTTTTTTTAATTTAAGATTATTAAAAAAGACTAAAAAAAGAAATTGTATTAATTGTACCTGAAAGTTTTTACTTTTAATAATATTTAATGAAAAATGCATTTAAATTTATGTTCGAAAGTTTGAAATATTTATCTATTTACTTCTGCTTTAATTAATACTCAAAAAATGTAACACTAATTGTTGTCAAATTTAAGGCTGCTAAATAAAAATGTGTAATAAAGCGTGGCGACGAATAACTGTTACCCCGGTTTTTTTGAGAAATAAAATGATCCTTTATAGATTTTGGGGAAAAAGTATTTTATTGTTAATTTTCCACAGATTTTACTTTAGTTTTATTAATTAGTTTTTAAATTTGAGTCCTTATTTACATTGCCAGCAGTGTAAACTTTGAGAGAAAAGTTCATTTCGCACGCAAGCCTTTTTCAGGTGTATTTTTTCTTAAGCTTTTTATAAAAAAAGACAAAAAAATACTGTATAGGGTTGGTCGAATGAATGGCCGTCCTAGTCACCAGTTCCGAGTCTATTCGGCCTTTGAGTACGACGCCGTATGTTAGACAAAAGGGCGAGTATAAGGGACTCAAAATGGAGAAAATTAGCCTATGGTTACAAATGAACTTTTCTCTCAAAGTTTACACTGCTGGAAAATGTAAATAAGGATTAAAATTTAAAAACTAACTAATACAACTAAAGTAAAATCTGTGGAAAATTAACAGTAAAATACTTTTTTGGCAAAATCTTCAAAAAAACCTGGGTAACAGTTATTCGCCGCCACGCTGTATATTAAAGTGTACTTATTCAAACATTTTTTTATTGTATATTCATGAATTCATTTTATTTTTTGACTCCGAAAGTAGTGGTTAGCCAAAATTGGAATAGTATTTTTCTGTATATTTTGAACTGGTATAAGGCTGGTATATTTCTGATCGAAATCAGGCAATTGCCATCTCGTAGGACATCCCCATGTTAAAAATACCAGTTCATTGCATGGAAAAAAGATAGTTGGCTGACTAGTTGGGCATGCTGTTCATACTAGTTGTGAGGTAGTTTACAACTAGTAAATTTGACTACAGGGAATACATCGGTCGCCGAAACAAAATAGAGTAACAATTCAACCCGCCCTAATGTACATACATACTTTGTAAATATCTGTGGTATTTTATTAAAACATTTTAAGTGGCTTTAGAAGGTTTGGCTTTGAATTAAAAAATAATAAGTTTCCCTGAAAAATTTTATATTTTTATTGAGCCTCTATTAGAATGGCGTTTTAAAATACACCTCTGGCTAGTTATTCGTTAAATATTGTTTAGGATCCCAATCAAATATTGCCAGAAAAAGGAAAAATGGCCTATCCGCGATAAGTTGTTTTAATAAAATGCCACAGCTGTGTTCTGCTCTATAAATTTCACTATTCTTCTCGTCTTTGCCACATTGCCAACTGTCAGTAGCCTTTTAAGTACTTTACGTGTTTGGATTTTTTTTTTGAATCTATGTCCTTTGAGCATATTTTGGGATTAGGCTGAAACCTGTACTTGCCTTCCTTAAGGTACACATGCAAGTACATACATACATATTTTAAGCATATGTATGTATTCGTTATATTTATATAAGCATATGGATGTATGTGCATCTCCTAAGAGACAACGCAGAAATTTTTATGAACTAATTTCGCTGCGTACATTACCCGTTTAACAATTACTTCCTTTTTGATTAGGTATACAATTATTTTTGCCACAGAACTGTTTAATTTTTAGTTGTCTGATTGTCAGGAAAGTACACACCAAGTGCGGGTAATTTTCAGGAAGCCACAGTCAAGCGTTGATGCCTCAGGGATATCACTTTACGTTGCTTTGAGAATTTGAATTCTAACGCGGAGTAGTACATATATACATACATAAATACACACATACATATGTGATATGTTTATAGCAAAATACTCATACATTCATTAGAACACATGAGTAGGTACATTTGTATGTATATATATGTAAAAAAAAATGTGGAAGCTTATGAGATGAATATTTGAAAAAGGATATTCAAATTTGGCATTCGAGTTGGAATTTTGAGACCCTTATGAACAGGCTAAAGTTGATCCTTAAAGGTTAGAAACCGGTTTCAGATCGATATGCATCCTCTGTAAACGTTCGAGCAATGTAAATTTGTATAATATATACGTATATACATACATACATTCGCTTAAACATGTAAAAATATTTATGTAAGTTGTGATCGGTTGCTTTTTATTTGCTCATTAAATATTCATCCGCTTAATTTATGTGTGAAATTTGTAACATTTTCCTTCAAAGCATCGCCCGAATCTAAAATAGACACTTTAAGATAATGTGCATATTTCTAAAAATAAGAAAACAAGGATAGACAAAATAAAGAATAGGCGCAATGGTACTGTTTCTCGGCCTGACGATTAACCCAGAGTTTTCAGGTATGCAAAATTCTCGTGGGCACATAAGATTTTGAGCATTGATCTCTTTGTAAAATTACTTTAAATGTACCTAAATCTTGGTCGCGAATCTCTACTCAGTTTAACAATCATTTGAGTACCAATTATGGACAAAAGCGGAAACTTTCACCCACAGTAAGACATCACCGGGCTCTTCTCGCTTAGTGGGAGCATTTAATAGAAAGTTGGTCATAAATAGTGAAAGTAGAAAAAGTCGCACAAGAGTGAATTGTCTTGTCTAAAACCTCATTTGGCCTCAAACGACGCGGAGAGTTCCTTCGAAATTGGAAGGAAGCTGAGGGTTGTATTCAACCTTATCCTATATAACCATATTAGTTTTGCGGTGTTATGCCTTCTCCAGGATTTGTGGAACCATACAAATATGGAGGGCACACTGATAAGGTCCAATCAGATGTTTCATTAAGAACTTCGGTCTTTCACATAGTATCGTCGATAAGATCTTGTAAGCAATGGTAAGAAGACTTACATACATATATGTAATACTTCTATATTGGCAGTAAGCTAACTTCTCAATGTGTAAGCATTCCCAAATCAAAGCGAGACAGTCTAGTACCGTTTTTGTTAATGTATTGTGTACTAGAGTGTCGTTTTTGTATATGTGTTGTGTACATGTTTATTTATAAACGTATCCCTGCAAAAAATGCGACTAATCCGGGATGACTCCGGGAGCATTCGCAAAGGAGCATGCGACTAATACCACTTTTGATCTCTTTATATGGAATGAACTGATCGCTTTTGTTCGAGCATGTCCTATGAAGAGACTAATTGTTCACCTTTATACCCGAACGGGTATAAAAAGCGACTAGTCACTTTTAAAAAATAAAAATAAAAATTTGCGCCAGCTGAGATTCGAACCGGGGTTCTCAGTTTTGTTAAGCGAATACTCTCTCTATGTGCCAGCACCGCACATGAAATTTCATTAACAAAGTGCGTACATATCATTAAATCGTTAATAGTACCCGTTAGAGATGAGTCGGGGACTAATTGATCTCCAAATATACCCGTGATGGATGAATGGAGACTAAATGATCCACAATAGTACCCGTGTGAGACTAGTTGCGACTAATTTATGCCCAATTGTAGCTGATTGAGAGTAATCTCGGAATACTCTCTTTAGAGATTAGTCGCACAATTTTTTGCAGGGATGTGTTCCTTTTCTTTCGTGCGTGTTTATTGATATATCTGTACTTTAGTGTTTTCGGACGGTACTAGCTCTTACTGCCAATATAGGAGTATTACATATATGCTTACATAGCGGTATTTAGCGCAAACGGCGGTATCTCCCTTCTAGTGGATTGGACAAAGTACACTGAAATTCCATGTATTCATCAGACCAAATTCAATCTATCCAAAACAAATCTATCCATCTCTCGTAAATATCACCCCAAACGGTGCTGCACTGCAGAGAACTAAATAAATACCTAAATAGGTCTCATTTTGGATAGGAAATTAAACTAGGGATCTAATATCGATAAAGCCACAACGTCTGAATGCTCCTGCACCAGGGCTATAGGAAAAAACTGAGGTCTGGAGCCCAAAATCGTAATATGGATCTACACCGATAAGACCGATTATTTTCTATGGTGTATTAGTTGGGTGGGATGCTCTCAATAAAAAGGTAAATGCTAACAAAATGTACAGAGTTCCACCAATGGCTTCTCTACTGATAACAGAAGCCATAAAGACAACAGGCACCAAAGTGCTCAACATTTCTCCCGACGAAATTGTACGCAAGAAATACATATGCCATGTAATACAGCCATTAGGCTTAATCCAACCAGTAAATCGACGTCTGGACACTGTAAAATTATTAACGACCTCACTCAGTTTCATACAACCGACCAACCGCACTCTCAACACCAGGTCAATGAACCGTGTTTCCTCAAGGGAGGAATGGCCATTGGATACAGTCAGGAAAAGAGGAGCCATCCATGTTTACATGGATGGATCGAAACTGACTACAGCAGAGTTTTGCGGGCGGAACTGATGGCTATCTCGAGGGCCCCATAACTGATAGAGTGGCGGTTATTAAATCCCTTAGAAATATGTCGCTGACTTCAAAAGTAGTTGCTCAATGCCACCGATCTCTTAACGAGATGGCTTAGACACTCAGCACAGACATTGTCTGGGTACCTGGCCATTGCGACATTGAGGGAAATTGCATACTTTCGAATCCCTCTTCAAACATGTACGTGTGCTGAATGAAAAATTCATTCAGGTGGTTGAAAAGAGATTTACAGCTGTACACACACAAGCCTTGGTGTTGGAATGTTTGAAAGAGCAATAATGTCAACGGATTTTATTTCGCTTTTGAAAAAGTAATAATGTAAATTGACTTTGTTTCGCACCAGTATGCGAAATAGTGTCAATTGACCTTATTTGTGTTGATTTTGTTACCTGTCACCCGACTGCGACAGTACTCCCGTATTGGGCAGTCGTAGGGCGCAAACATCTTTTTCAATCAGAATGACACCAAAGGCATCCGTTGGACAGGTGCGCAAAGCTTCTGTGGTGGCCACACAGACCAGCCGGTGCAGCTTGCTCACCCTTTTGGCCTTAAACTACGCTTGTCTCACGCAGGAAATTTTCTACGCAGGTTGCTTTTCACCTTGTTAACTGACATTTCCCCCATATCTCGGTTATCTCCGGAGCTCGATTGGCTTCGGCGTGGCTATCTAGTAAGGCATACATAAGTCACTCAAATATGCATAGCACAGCAACTGGTTTGGTTATGTTAAATGAAGAGACACTAACGCTCCATTGAGGCCAGATGGAGAAGGAAGTGGCTTCACTAGCATTTCCAATAAGGAACGAATGGCGTGCTTTAAGCGGCTGCAGCGCCAGCCCAAACAATAAGAATAACAAATATGTATGTGTACATATATGTATTAAAATAGTATGAGGGATTTGATGTCATATGTGAAAAGGTAGCCTCATCAGTCGGCGTGATTAAAGATTGGTTAAGCAGCTTTGGGCTGAACCTACCCGAGCAAAAAACTGAAACAATACTCATATCGGGCTGTAAGAAGTTAGAGCAGGTAGCGTTGAAACTGTGTGACCACTTTATCATGACGAAATCCACAATTAAATACCTAGGAGTAGTGCTAGACAAGCATCTTACTTTCAGCGCCCACTTGAGATATGTGAAAGAGAAAGCAGCTTCAATGATCACGGAACTATCGCGAATAATGCTTAACATGCGGGGACCGTAATATCACAGAAGTATACTCTTAGTGAGTTCGATTAAAAGCCAAATACTTCATGCGGCCCCAATTTGCTCGAACGCAACACAGTGTCCAGCATACTTCCGCGAAGTCAACCCAACATACCCTTTGTGTGCGCTCCGAGTTTGCAGCGTCTACAGAATAGTATCGGACGAAGCAGCTTTCGTAATCGTCAGTATGATAGCTGTAGATATACTGGCGAGAGAATCGACGCTTCTTGCATCCGCCCCGCATGCTATAATTCAAATTGGCCAATGCCGAGTCCGGAAAAGCAGCAGCATTACGGAGTTGCAAAACAAGTGGAATAAATAGTACGATTAAGGGTCGTTGAACCTATCGCTGCATACCAAATCAGGTATCCTGAATAAATAGATTTTTATCTGTGTCAGTTCTTGAGGGCACATGGCTATTTTAAGGCATAACTGTTTAAATTCAAACATAAGCACGACCCGTATTGTGAATACTACGGATGTAGCGTGGAAGAAGATGTCCGCCACATATTCCTTGAGTGCCCTCGATTCAATCGGCAGATGAACCAATTGAGACTAGCCGTTAGAGGGGTGTTTAAGTACGCCACAGTCAGTAGTCGAATATATGATGAAAGGAGGTGGTGAATGAGCATCAACCAGCGACATACTAACTTCAGGTCTAGGGGGCTACTCTGTAATGCGATACGAAAGAGCAATGCGATGCGAAAGGTAAATACGCCGTAAGTAATATGCTGTGACGATTGCCTATCGCATCGCTTTCCTCTTTCGCATCACATTACAGGGTAGACCCCCTGAAACACATGAGAAGCCTCGAGTGACAGCAGCGTATCGCCCGTGATTAAACCAACTGAAAGCTTAGCCGCGAATTGGAACCAAACCACGAAGTTCGCCAACCAAAGCGTAGGCGCGGACTGGAACCTAGGCCATTCCAGCCGCCAATACAGCGCGTGGCTTTGTAATTCATGCACCCGAAGGTACGGTGCAGATTGGAACCTAGGCCGTTGGAACCACCAAGGCAGTGCGGCTTTGAAATTAATGCACCCGGAGAGCAGGTGCGGTGTGGATTGGAACCTAGGCCGTTCCAACCACCAAGGCAGTGCGTCCAACCGCCAAGGAAGTGCGGCTTCAAATTTTAATAATTTTAAGATATTTGTTCTCACTGTTTATAATACCGTAATTATAAGTCGTGGTTGCAAATATCTGGTAAGAATTAAAAAAAAAAATAAAGTGTTTTGGTTTACAAGGACGAATAGGTATTGAAAATTCGCTTTTAATAAATTTTATCTTTTTAATTTAATAAAGTTTGCAGGACGAAATTCGATAATGAGGTCGTAAGTATATTAGTCCTCAAGCAATAATTAAAAAAAAAAAAATATCGCCAATTTTATTGGATATTTAAGCACAAAATTTGTAAAGGATATTTTCCATACCCATTCGTCCTTATGCACCAAAAACTGTATTCTGTTATAATTCCACAGAATTTTTTCTTTTATATGTTCCCTTTATTGTTATGCTACATTGCACTGAATTTTTTAAATAATTTTTTGAAATAATCATATTTTTTTAAATGTCATAGTCCTTTTAAAAAAGTCCTAACGTTAGAGAGAAAAACTAAGTGCGCACTTTTATTATATTTTACCCATAGTTTCGCGAATGTTTTAATTTTTATGTGTGTAAAATTTACTGTCGCACGGTGAAATAGTTAAAAAAGGTCTTTCTCTTTAAACAAGACTTGGCAAAGGAGGCTTAGTTCCGGTTAAAGTCCCTCACTGACGATATAGGACTTCGATGCACCCTCCTCGTAAAACAAAAAAAGTATGAGGGATTTTCTGCGTCGCGACCGTAGTGTTAATTGCCATTTCAACCCCCACACCATTCCCACCGTACGCACGTATGTACATACATATGTCATATAGATGGTATAATGAATAAGCATCACTGGTTGTCAAGCGAAATACAGTGCAATCCGGTTATAATGGACTCCACGGGATCGCGTCACATTGTCCATTATAACCGAGTGTCCGTTTTATCAGAATACAATATTTTTGAATAATAAAGAAATAATGTACATGTGAACAAATCACAGATCATAAACCAACCGTCACTTACAATCTACCACAAAAGCTGATTGCCTATTTTGGCAGATTTCGGTAAACCAATTAACTTTGTTTAAGTATATAGACAGTTTTTGTTAAGGAGACGATTGCTTCTCTTTACTGAATCCGGGGAATTACCGAACTTTGTTTATTGCAGAGAATTTTCTTTAATTTGGCCAGAAAGCCCCGGTTACAATGGCCAAAAACCGATATTTTTGTCCATTATAGGCGGAGTCCATTATAACCGAGTCTATTTTAACGGTGTTTTTTTTCATATATTTGAACTGGGACTTGACAAATAGGTATATAATAACAGAGTTTTAATTTTAAGCGAGTCCATTATAAATGGATTACACTGTATCTACTTAAATATATAAGTATGTATTTGTGTTTGTACTATCTGCGGACTTCGCGAGGGTTGATCGCTTATGATTTTATGATGATTTTAGCGAATCAATACTAAGTAGATGCTTTTTTCCTATACATACATACATACATACATACATATGTACTATATACTCACAGTATCGATGCAATGCCAATAAAAAATGATTGATATATTTGTAAAAAAACAAAAAATACTTTCCTACGGCTGATTGGCTGGCTCGCTGACCGAGTTAATCAGCCAATAAAAACGAATCGCCGACTAAAAATTTTAATTATCGCATACTCAAAATTTGTTTTTTTTTGTGTTCCTCGAAATATGTATGTATTTACGTACATATGTATATACATATGTATGTGAGTACATGTAAAAACAAAAACTATAATGAGTTTAATAAAAATGTTATTCACCTTGGTTTCTGTTGACATCAGACGACGAATCGCTTCGGTCTGACTCTTGTTGTGTTATCGACATTTGTTCTTTGGGTTTCTACTTTCTTGAAAGATTGTGGCTCGGCTTTGTTGATGCAGCTGCAGTTGTACCCTGTGTTCTATTGATGTTGGTGATTGTGTGAGTGGCGCTGCTAGTAATTTCGGTGCAAGCGCTGTTTTGCTGGTTGCATATTAAGAAATTGTTTTTTGTTGTGTTACTTCTTTGTACTTTTTGTAGTTCTTAAACTAATTGACGATGCCTAGATTCTCTTTCTAGATTCTGAGAACATCAACGTCACATTTATCTTCACTTAGTAAATGCTCTTCAAAAAGGTTTAATCTCCGCTGTCATGTTTTTATGTATTTTATTTGTGTTTACTAATATTTTAAAAATTCACAGCATAAACAGTTTCACTCTATGTTTCTTATTCATTTTACTTGTCTCCACTTGCTTAGATTTTTTATGCGTCGTTGCCAATTGGCCAACGTTCTATTCTTTTCATCAATGAGTAATACGCTCAACTTCCGTCATTCTTCACCTATGCACCGACGCGACGGACACAAACTTCTACACTGACGCTCAGTTGATTTGTATGCCTTCCAAGAACTTCCAAAAATTTCATTCAAATATTTTTCCCAAAGTTGTTGTCTGCAAGTAAAACAACAAAAGTACCATCTATGAAGTCCAACTTTAGGAACCGAAAACGTCACTACCACAACAAAACAAACGCAATAATGACGACTTCTGATGACGCTTACTCCACGACTGACGATTGACTAGAAAACGCCAAACTAGAAAATCCCAATAAAAAATAAAACTGAGTGGTTGCTGCCCTCACCGCTGCTGACGCGGCCGCGGCTGCGGCCGCGTCCGCTGTCGCTGTCGTCACTGCCCTCGTCATCTATGAGAACCCGAAATTCCAAATCAACAGCAAACCAAATAGAATTTGAAATCAACATTGAGCTATGTAGTCAGTGTTGCCACGGTCAATTTTTTTTCCTACCAAAACCTAAAAAAAATTTTTTGAGCTTTAATTTTTTTTCCTAATGTCAAGTTTATTAAAAATGCATATAACAAATCATTTAGTAAAACTAAAACACAGCTAGTGCAATAAAAATAAATATGTGTCTCTCTATACATTCATATTATAATTATTATTAATATTTGGGTCGGGGGTACTCCCGCTGCGATCTAAGAAGATCTATTGCGCTTAACCCTAATTGTAATCACTCCAATCCTAGTCTATTTAAGAAGTTAAGCACTTGGAAAGGCGCCATGTTTCAAATTTTGGATGAAGAAGACAGTCGTTCCCCAAGGTGTTTCAGTCTGCTATATATGATACTTGGGCAGTCACATAGAATACGCTCTGGGGTCTCATCCACCAGCTCACAAAAGGCTAGGACAATTTGGGCTCCACGCTTTGCGAGACAGTCAATGCTTTCGTTACCTTCAAACCCTTCATGTCCCGGAGCCCACCACAGCGTTACGCTATTGTGGGCTTCCAAGTGGTTCAAAAGCTGTCCACAAGCCCGACGCTGTTTTAAAAACTTCTAAGGCCTTTAACCTGGCTTACTATCCGACATAATATTTATTTTGGACAAATGGGGTCCTTTAAACAGACTTCGATTGCGAAGACTTCCGCCTAGAATATACATAGTTAGGTATGTGCAAATTGGAAGACTTTTCTGGATTCTTGGTTCAATTACGCCTGCCACAGTACTCGTGTCGTCCATCTTTGATACGTCGGTATACCACCCTTCGTCAATCATAATTATTATCACTTCACAGCATTGCCTTTTAGGAATTCTGACCTTGTAGGGTATGTAAAAGAATAGCTTGGGATTATCCAGGAATGGCTTTAGAACCTTCAAATGACCCCGAAGATTCCAATTTTCTTGCTGATCATGTTGGGAAGTCGTAGGGCGCTCCAGTAGGCCTCTTTTTCAACTGAAATAAACAATAGAGGAACGTTTGTAATGAAACCAAGGGCATCCGTTGGACAGGTGCCCATAGCTCCTGTGATGACCACGCGGACCAATCTGGCATCAGCCTTTACTTGCTTAGCTTTTGGCCACCAGATCAGCACCGTATATGTGACAACGGGCCTTACTCGCGGATTGAATAGGTTAATTTTGGCGATATTCACCAAGTCTTATCATGCAGTCTCTGTCAGGTGGACAATAGTCGACTTCAGAGGGTTTATTGACACGCCCTTTTCAGCACACCAGTATTCAGGACATATACATACATATGTAGTTTCTAGATGAGTTCAATTGATACTAAGTTGTAGGCACATAAAGTATATACCTTGGATGTTCATATTTTATATATATATATTGTCAATAATAAGGGTTTACGTTATACTTACTAGGTATATTTACATCTTTACGATCGCCGTTATACGAAGGCACTGATGAAATATTTGTGTAAACCAGGTTGCTAAAATGTTTGCAGATACATATCTTATATTTTTCGCAAATAACTATTATTGTCGCGGAACCTACCAAAATTCAATCTAGCCTACCAACCTACCAAATGGAAAAAAACCTACCGGTTTTGGTAGAAAAAGCTCATGTTTGGCAACACTGTATGTAGTCCCGTCTAGGCCTACGCGTGCTTGCATTTGTGTAAATATGTATGCATGTAAATTTGTATGTGTTCACACGCACGTTGTAGGTATGAAGGTGAGGGATGTGGTGTTTCTGTTGCTGACACTGCCGGCAGCGCGCCATACGCAGCTAGGCGCAAGCATTAGATACATTATGGGCATTTAGGTATGTATGTATGTACATCATCTATCCAATAGCCACTTGCATAGCGCTCAACAATGATACCAGCGTTTGCACGAACACACACACACATTCATACACCAACACACGCACATCTTTTGTAAACGATCGCTCATACGCATTTGTCCCGAATTCGCTGTGCGTGCATTTATCTACGCCGCAATAACCGAAGCGAGGCGAAATAAGGCTGTACGTGCGTTTTATTGTAATAGATTTGTTTCAAGACGCGTTGAAGAAAATGAACGTGCCTGGAATGTATACGATGTCATCCCCTATATAATTTATCTAGCCTAGACGATAATTTGTTATGCTAGCTCTCCGGTGCATACATATGTATGTATGTAGCTCAAGGGTAGCAATGACCCGTGGCAGAGTTTCGAATTGCACTACTTTTGATGACTAAGCATCAAGGTGGTTTTCTTCTATTTTCATGGTCGCAGCCCTAATGCATTTTGCAACTGGTTGAAAATGAAAATTAATTTTCTTTATACATATGAATGTATGTATATGCATGCGGATTAATGTACCACATGTATGTATGTATGTACATACATATGTATCTAGTTAAAGGTGCAAATTTTAATGCAGTGGAAAATTTGTGATGAACTACTTTTAATTTCAGAGTTGAAGCTGAATCGTACTTAAAAATGCCTCGCATTATTTTGTAATATTTATACATACATATATTAAGGATTGTTTTACTTATATACATAGTTGAATGCGGCTGGCGTTTAATAATTTTTATACCCGATTACATTTATGCACATGCGATTTATAACCTTGTTCGCATAGCGGTGATTTGAAGCAGGCTAAAACGACCCTGCAAAAAGTGGGACTAGGATAAATACTAGTGCGGGACCACGCTAAGTTGTAACCAACACTAGTAACCAAAATGGTCGAAATATATGGAGAAAATATGGTTACATTAACATTGCGATGTCATTGGACCACCTGACCACCTCTGGTCCAACACTGCATAACATGGGATCACTTCTGGGACCACCTAGACAACTACTCCTTTTGGACCATGGCACATTTGGCAGCCGAATCATGTTGCCGATGAGCCACCATAGAGGTGGTTCTCAACACATATATCAGTTTTTAACGTTTGAAGTGGTCCAGGTAAGCATAACAAGTTAATAGTATGCAACCTGGTCCTTTTGCACATATTTTAAAACTACGACCCAGTGGACCCTGGTCCTAAAATTTTTGCAGAGTATGTTCATATTACAGCATAAATTACCTTGTTCCGTTCAAATTACTTCACATAAATCAAGTACGTTGTCATTTTCTTTAGTAATTTCTATAGATATGTGTACGTAAGAGTGTGTGGTTATCAGAGCTGTAAAATGATTGAATCAATAGGATCTGCATTCACCCGGCATTCTTTTCAAAATTTTGATTGTTTGTTTGTATAAAAAAAAACCTCATTACTGAGTGGCTTAAAATACTTGAAAACAAAGAAACTGTGTTGTGTTATTGAATGGTAGATTGACATTCAGTATAGAATGTGAATGTAACAGAAGCATTCGCACACAGACATGATTGTATATTTAGAATGAATGCACACTTTTTTTTTACCATTCAGTACCAATAATTTGTTCCCAGGGTTGATATATTTTATACTTTAAAGTTTGAACATATCTGGAATTGAAACAAAAACAAATATTTTATTTCAAAGTATATGTACTTATGTATTGAAGTTTTCTGCCACTAACCCAAAGCCAATGACTCGTGCAATATTATTTATTCCAAAGCAACTTATCGCAACCGTAGAGCAAAACAGACACATCTTGATATGTATACATATACATCATCGATTGTAGACATTTTTTCGCAGAAGAATATACAAAATTGATTTATCACAATTATTTTTGTACTAAATATTTTTTTCACAGTATACAGTGATCCAGGTAGCCAAAACAAAAAATGTAAACATGCTTATTTGGCATTTTGTTTGAATGTATTGGTTGATATTTTTTCACAGTTGTCGTTTTCGTTAACCCAAATGAAATCCAATTTAAATATTTTCTTATAGTGAAAAATATTTTCAAGTCACATAAAATAAAATAACGAGAAACACGAAATTCCAAGCAAATGAAGCGTGAAGCGTTAGCAATTATGACCGGATGCAGTTCCTACATAAGTCAAACCGTGTTCTGAACACAACTTTGAGTGAATAATGGTGGGCTGACTTTGTAAAATGGTCCCATCGATTAGGCGGTAAAAGAAGTATTACTTAGCTTATGGTACAGCTCTCCAATTTTCAAATGCACGTAATTTGTGTGTATTTGTTCAGCCGATTATTCACATTTGAAGGAGGATAATGCATGAATTAATGCAAGTAAAGACGGTTTATGCAAATAAGCGAGCGCGTTTGTTAACCGTATAAAATGTATGTATGTATATACACATATATTCAGAATGACGAGATGAACTAGTTCAGCCCTCTCTGTTTGTAAGCACGCTAACTCGAACATAATTTAGTTATTTTAACGAAAGTCGGTGTCGAAGTTGCCTTTGGTATAATTTAGGTTAGTGTTAAATTTTGTCGAAATCTGCCAATAACCACGCCCACCTCCCACGTAGTAATTAACAATATTTTTGTTTTATTATAATTTGTTTTATGAATTTTGCTGTTCAAATTTACATTTCAAATATATCAACAAACATTTGTAGGTACTTTTGCACCAGTTGTTGCCTATGGGTTAATGACAAAAAAATCCTATATATTCACAACATTTCATGTATTAGTTTTCAAATAAGCATATTGTCAATGGCTGGTTTGCTGTATACTGTGATTGTTTTCAGTTTTCAAATATGAAAACTTTCAAAACAAAATTTCAGAAGGGTTCCTGTTTTTTTTTTAAGGGGTTGAGGAGTTCCATTACTTTGAGCAACTTTTTTAATAAACTATTAATTTAAATGTTTCCTAAACATATTTACAACGCAGTTCTGCAAGAGGGTACCATAACTTTTTTTCAAATAACGTATATTTGGAACAACCAAAATTAATCGATATGGATACATACATTTATGTTCGTATGTACTACTTATGTATGTATATATACATAAAAATGCTCAGAATAAAAAGAGAAGATGATTAGTCCATGTCCGTTTATTTGCGTACACGAAAACTCTAGCAAAAGTTGAGATATCTCAACGAAATTCTGTACGAGGGTTTTTTTTATCTAGGGCAGCAGGGTATTGAAAATACAAAAGTCGAACAATAACCTCGTCCCTCTCATAAAATGGTAATTTCGAAAAATGCCAAAACTACAATATTTCCTTAATTACAGGAACCAAATTGCTTAAAAACTGCCATGTTTATTATTATAGTTTTGGAAAATGGACATGGGATATATTGCTAGCTTTAAACATCAATTTGCTCAAAACATACGTTTAGAACAGTGTGCAAGCTTCTACCACATGTGTGGTAGATCAACCACGTATTTTTTTTTAAATTTGGGTGTCTACCACATCTACCACACAAGGCTTAAAATCTACCACATTTTTAGACAGAACATTTGTTTACAATTTTCACATAACTCTAGAATTTCAACTCAATTGTAATTTGAAATATAAAAATTAATCAATAGATTTTTAAAAAGGTACATCATAAATTTTGCTTTAAATATATCTGTGCCTTAACTTTCTAATATTTCAAAAATACGCCTATTTATATTTGCTAAAGTATTATGCAATGGGAAAATAATTTGGTCGATTTTTTTGCATACAAATAAAATATTATTTTCTTCATGATTATATTCTCTAACTAGAAAACTAATGTTATACTTATTTTTGCACCAATTGCGTGGAATCTGTACGATCCACTAGCAATTATATTTCCGGATTTAATTTTTGAGTTGTGCTTCTTTTGACGACGGTGTGCGATATGTATACCCAATAAAATATGAATTGGAAAATCTACCACATCTTATTCAAATCTACCACATTTTTTTCGATTCTACCACACTAAAATAAAAAGGGGTTTGCACACAGATTTTTTAAATCTTTTTTTGAGAAAAGTTGATAATTTGCAACTTATTGTAAATGGTAGGAACCACCACAAACCCACAAATCAGGTTTTAGAATCTTTATTAAATGCTTGACCCAATAGCGAAGAAAAAAGTACGAAGAAACTTGTATTAAGAATTTTTTAAATAAGTAATAAAATGTATATATCTAAAGTTAGAATTAGAAGCGCTTAAATTTGTTTACTTATTTTAACGTAGATTTATAGGTATGTACATATGTAATAATTTCTGCACATACCTTTTATTGGTACATTGGTAATACTTATTTAGAAAGCTGACAATTTTCGAAACAGAGATGTAAAAATCGTTAATAATTAACATTTTTCATAATGACATTCTTGGCAGAAAAATATTTCTCTAATTAATATTTTCATTTATTATAAATATTTGTACAAATTTAAGTGAAACAAATTAATGATAACGCTCAATAAACTATTTTTCGAGTTGAAATTTTGAAATCTGTTCAATAAAATTCAACCTTGCGTATTTTTCAGTGGGTTTTGTGTATTTAGAATATTTATATCGATTGATTGGTACTGAATGAATGTGTGCACACATAGCAAAAGCTGCATTCATCTGAATGCTTATTCAGTGTTAAAAGTTAATGTTTCGTCATTCAGTTTTTTCAATCTTTCTTTGAATATGTTAATGTGTGCAATCGTATCTACTTTGAGTGAATGTAGAATTGGAAAATTATAAGCCACATTCCCCAACAAGGAAAAATTCAATGAAAACATAATAGCATAAAATTGATGATTTTTAATTTCAAATGATTTCACAGTTTTACAGCTCTGGTGGTTATATAAAAAAAAAAAATAATGGTTGCATACCTATAGGCATTTTTTTTTAATTTCCTGAACAGTGGGGGCTAACATACATAAATATAAAAACCTTTATTTTCTCTTCAGGTTGTTTTTGATTTATGATCAATTATCTCATTTATATTAAATTTATTGACAGATTTTACAAACCGAAATTACTTGATTTCAGCATGATTTGCTTATAAATTACAAATGACCCGTAAATTACGATAATGTTACAGTTGCGCGAGATCCGTGTGGAGCCTTGGGTCAGCACAGAAAGAAAGAGAGAGATTTGACGGATACACTAAAACTTATTCGGTTTAAGAGCTGACTAAATTCAGCATGTCGCACATGTTCTTCAGAAGTGTATTAATTAAAATTTGTTCATTAGTCTAAAAAGACAAATAAACTTTTCCGAAGCTTCAACTTACGCGATCACTTTGTGGCTAGTCTGATACCAATGAGCTTTCTTGCCACTTACATCCTCTCTAGGAAGAAGGAGGCCCCGGCGAACTTCTACATGGACGGGACGAAGCTTCATGGAAGCGCCGGTGCAGGGGTTTTTTATGCAGGGAACTTGCCTCAAATCTCAAATTTATAACAAAACTATCAGTTTAAATGATTAAATTACTCGCACACATCTGTCCGATTCTTCTAGTGCAACTCAACCAAAACCAAACACGAAGTACCTTGGAATCGTACTGGACAGCAAACTGTCGTGGAAACTAAATGTGAAAGAGTGGGTGAGGAAGGCCTAGGCTGCACTGTATACATGCAAGTGGATGTTGGGCTGCACTTGGGGACTTTCTCCTGCTCAGTACTATTTTATGGCATATTGGTATGGTGGATAGCAACGGAAAAGAAGACATACTTTAAAAGACTGGAGAGTGTTTACAGGCTCTAAATGATTAGTATAGTAGGTGCCTTGAGGACAACACCGACGGCGGCGCTCCACGCAATTCTACATATGCCACATAGCGTTTACAATTGCCGCGAAGCTTTATGCCGCAATGCAGTTTGGATTCCGAACGTACGTTCACAGTAGTATAGCGTCGTACTTAACCGGACGAATAGACTACGTGATCCCGCGTCTGAGTTTCGAAAAGTTTCTAGAAGTTACTGTTGACGGTTGGCGTAAAGGCGTGGAACGGAAAGGGAATGTAACGCACGTCTACAAGGACGGTTCTAAAATGGACGAAGGAGTAGGGGCTGCAGTATAATGCACAGAACCGGTAATTTATAGGTCATTTAGGCTACCAGATCACTGCGGTATATATCAAGCCGAGGTCTAAATCGGTAGAGATACTACAAAAAATTAACCCTTCAAGCGAGCAGATAAACAGGCGGTATTAATGCTCTACTTTCATATGAAACAAATTCCATCCCCTTCGCGGATTGTAAGGAGGCTATAAGAAGGCTACCTGTGGCTAAAACCGTCCACCTGTATTGGGTCCCAGGACAAGACACAAGAGTGTGGAAGGTAATGAGAGAGATGACGAGCTAGCCAAGGAGGGAGTCCTATTAAACGCCTCGCTAATGACTAATATACCAATTCCTCTTGGAAAAATCAAAATATCACAAGATGTGCTCATGTACCGCCAAGCAGATAGGCTTTGGAAAGAACTCAGGGCTGCAAACTTGCAAAAATTATGTGTAATTCATAAATACGATAGGAGACTTGATTTGAATTTGACTGATTTCCTAATATTAAAAAGAAGAAAAGACTCGAGGCTCCTGATAGGATTGCTAACAGGCCATTGTTTTCTAAGAGCACATGCATTTAAATTAGGTCTAATAGAGGACAAAAAATTTAGAAAATGTATAACTATCATGAGGAAGCCGTGGAGCATACAATTTGCAAGTGTCCAGGCAGGCAAAGACTCGCGTTATTCGGCAAGGGACAGCTGCAGAGCATACAAGCAGCAATCGACAAAGGACCAAAGTTAGGTTAGGTTATTCCGGCTGGCTGACCGCCACACATAGACCAATAGGACCCTAGTAATGCCAGATGGAGATCCCCATTTTGCTTGCATGCGCTGCGAACATGTTATGTCCTGTTAGGACACCTATCATGGTTCTGCAGTCTCTTCGTGCCAGCGATAGTATAAACCGGGTTTGTGTCCCGTTTTCCCGTCTGCACATGACCTTAGAGATTTTGCAGGTGTTTAACGCATTCCATCTCGGGAAAGTCTGATTTTTCACCCTCTGGTCTATTTCGGTGTAAAGATTTTTTAGCGGTTTCGGAATTTTATTCTCTTCTTCTAGCACCAAGGGGATTCCGCTCTTGGCAATCTTATCTACAATGTCGTTACCTGTAAATGCACTTGTGGCCGGGGACCCAATAAATATGCATTCGCCTGGTTGCTGCTGCCCTATTTATGGCCTCCCTGCTTCTAAGGGCATTTTGTGACGTAGATTTGTTTGAACTTATAGCCTTAATTGCTGCTTGAATATCTACGCATGTGTTAACTTTAGAGTTATTTTCAGTCATTGAGTAGGCTAGCTCAGCAGCTGCGAAAGCCTCTGCCTGAAATATACTGCAGTGATCCGGCAGCTTGATATGCCGACGAACATTAAGTTTTGAGCAGTACACTCCCGCTCCTACTCCATCATAAGTTTTTGAGACGTCTGTGAAGAAGTTAAATGTCTTCCGGCTAGGCTTCATGCCTCTGCGCCATCCGTTTTCTTCGATAGTAACCCGAAACTCCTTATCCCAGTTATAGCAAAGTACCATGCAGTCTGTGGTGGCTACATTCCCTTTGGCTATTGAGCTGTGGCCAGTGTTTCTCTGCTTGAACTCCCCTGTTGCAATCAGTGTCCCCGCGGACTTAGCAGCAAGGTCGATAGGTGTTATGGTGCCGTTGTACACTCTCCATTGTCTCGAGATAAGTGCTCCTTTCTGTCGCGGTCCACCACACAAGGGCGCCATAGAGTAATATTGGCCTCACTATTGCTGTGTAGCGCCAATGCATTAGGGCAGGGCATAGCCTCCAAGTAATACCCAGCATCTTTTTGCATTGCGTTGAGGACATTACTCGCTTTGTTCAATTCGTCCTTCACATTGTATCACCACAGCAGTTTGCATTCCAGGATTACTCTAAGGTACTTAGTGCGATCTTTTGGTTTGAGTTCAGTGCCGTCCAGTTTAGGGAGCTTACTCGCAGGAATATTGTACTTTCTTGTAAAAAGTAACATGTCCATTTTATCTGCATTAATCCCTAAACCTGCGCGAGTAGTCCATTGGTATATAGTATTGAGAGCTCCATTCATTATATCCATTATGGTTTCTAGGTATTTTCCGGTCCACATTACTGCAATATCATCAGCATATGCAATTAGTTTGGGTGCCCTTCCTTCAAATTTATTTAGTAGATCGTTTACCACAAGCAGCCATAGAAGCGGTGAGAGCACCCCTTCCTGTGGTGTGACCTTTACCGCCTGCCTAGCTAGCCTGGCTTCACCCCATTCTGCTCTAATTCGTCTACAGCCTAAAAGGTTTTTTATCCATAGAAGGACCAAAGTGTCCATTGAAATTCGCTAAAGGAAGGGAAGTGTTCTTTAACATTTCGTAAAATCATTGATTTGTAGGTCGTAAATGCATGTGGCAATGCTGTGGACGTTATATTCGTCTATGTGAGACCTCTGGAGGTCTTTTTCTGATAAATCTTATCGTACAGCTGAAAACTGGTAAAAATCAATTTATGTGACCTTTGGCCTTAAATACATTTTTTTCAGATGTGGAACCGATGTGGAATTTTCACATTTCATTATAGTGGTGTTCGCAACATTCGTACCATTTTTCAGCTTTATGCGAGTTATTTCAACCCTGGTTAAAAAATATTAGTTACACGTGTTAAAATATACTTAAACATGTTGAAAAATGATAATTTGTTGTAGGGAAATGATGCTACGATTTTGAGAAAAAAAAATTTTATTGAAAAATCCCCATTTCAAACGATTCCCCCATATTCATGTGTAGTATGGACGTACACATAAATGCATACATATGTATGTATGTACATGAATGTGGGTATGTAAGCGTGTCTGCGGCTGTACCACTTAAAAATTCCAAAAATTTCATTCAGGTGAATCGATCTAAAAGAATGTCACCATAGTCATTTTTTACATGTGTTTTTGTTGTAAATTACAAATGAAAACAACAATTCTAGCATTCAAAATCGCCGTGACGCAAATCGAAAACAAAGACGCACCAATAAGTAAAACACAACAAGCATATTCTAAAATATTTATACACATAAACATTAAGCAATTAGAAAGAGAAGCAAAACCATTTGAAAGTGTGTCATTCGCACTAACATACCGATGTGACGTCGAAGCCAAAGACTTTTTAAGTATCAGAGTATTTTTCGAGTATTTCCTGAATATTTACTACTGGTAGATTCTCCATTCACATTTGTATTTTACACAATCACCCATTCCACGTATATTCTAAACAAACTGAAGAGTAAAATGGAATTTGAAGAAAAATTTCGTATTACTCGACTACATGCATACACATACATACATATGTATATATATGTATATATACATGTACATACTTACTTCTGAACATGCTAAGTTGATATTTTTGTTGATTTTTTTGCCTCGAGTTTTATGTTTGTTTACGTCGATAAGCGCCAACGCTATGAATGGCTATGAAGTACACAGAGCGCTGTGTCGGCGTCGCAATCTAGACGCTAATGGGAGGGGGAATGGAGGTTAGGTGGGGAGATTAAAATTTTTTGTGTTCTGGTTGTCATTGAAAAGAAAATAAAAGCTAAACTACATTATATCCAGCCGCCAGATAAGGTCATAAACACTTAGAAAACTTCCCCAACATTCTTGGTGGAAATAAGAAGTTGACAAATAATTATAGATATCTAGATATGTATGAATATACATATGTCTCATGCATTCGTACATAATTTCGTCGGCGGTGTCGTGGTCAAATTTAAGAAAAATCCCTCAATTCGGTGAAATTTGTAATACTGCCACAGCGTTACCCGGGGCTTAAACCAGACAATTTTTCACTAACACATGCGCACTTCTGCCCCCACTCCGTAGGTCCTGAGTTCGATCCCTGGTCTGGGCAACATCTAAATTAGAAAAAGTTTTTGAAGTGAAACTTCTTTAGCGGCGGTTGTTTGGTTGGGAGTAAATTGGCAAATTCAAGGCAAACAAGTGCTTCTTGTGTGTATGCATATGGTATTAATTTAACAAAAATTTGCTAATAAAACATTATAGAATAACACTTAGAAAAAGACCAATACAAGAATGAAAGTAAAGGTGAGTACGTACATAGATAAAGACAAGGATAAAGGCAAAGGTAAAAATAAAAATCAAAACAGAGATGCGTAAAGATATAGGCAAAAATGAAGACCAAGTTAAATTTAAACACTTCACTTATATAAGGGCAAAGGTGAAGGGGAATATGTATAAGAAGAATATGATAAACATAAAAGTCAAGACAAAGAGGAGGATGAGGATACCGATAAAAGCAAAGATGAAGATAGGGGAATAAAGATTAAAATAAAGGTAATTAAAGAGGAAAGGATATAGAGAGAGACACAGAGACTCAATCTGGGAACTATTTTGGGATTTTAGAGATTTTCGGGATTCTCGGGACTTATCGCTAAAATAATCGATATTTATCGATTTTGTTATCGACATTTATCGATTTTGTTATCGATATTTACCGGTTTCGTTATCGATATTTATCGATTTTGTTATTGATAATTATCGACTTTGTTAGCGATATTTATCGGTTTTGTTGTCGATATTTATCAATTTTGTTATCGATATTTATCGATTTTAATATCGATTCTTATCGATTTTGTTATCGATATTTATCGATTTTGTTATCGATACTTATGGATTTCGTTATCGATATTTATCAATTTTGTTATCGATATTTATCGATTTTGTTATCGATATTTATCGATTTTGTTATCGATATTTATTGATTTGGTTATCAATATTTATCGATTTTGTTATCGATATTTATCGATATAAATCGATTTTGTTATCGACTTGGTTATCGATATTTATCGATTTTGTTATCGATATTTCTATCGATTGTCTAATCGATTTAGCTACCAATGGTATTATCGATGTTGCTATTGAAATTGTTATCGAAATTGTCATAGATTTTGTTATCGATATTTTGATGGACGTTATAATCGATTTTGTTATCGATATAGTATAAAGATAAAAATGAAGATAATGGAAAAACAGAATAACATGAATGTTATTAAAACGAACAGTGGTAGATGTAGGGATCTACATTGATAGAAAAAAAGCGAAAAAATATAACCTTAAGCAAAAGCAGATGTGTGTATGTATAGATAGATAAGTAATGTAAGTTTCACTTCTACAGTGTGGCCCAGGCCAAGGTACATTGAACAGGTAGTATCAGTAGAGCAGCTGATTTGATTTATTTTCAAATTATTTGGTCTCGAAAATGTCAAATATTTTTAATTTTTTCTCACAAAAATTCTGAATTGTTAAAATCCATTTGCATGTGAAACCTTTTTCCATACAAAACAAGCGATTGAATAGCAGCTTTTGGAACGTTCGCCCAACTCAGCAGCACAACCGCTGATTACTGGCCCTTGTAAAGGATGGATCAATGCTTCGAGAAGCAAACAAATTTACTAGGAAAGAAAGTTGCAACAATTTTTATTTTTTCCAATTTCAATTTTTTATTTTTTATAATTTTTTGTATTTCACATGGCACGCTTTGATTTAGAAGAAAAAATTCAGAACAGTTTTTGACACTTTCGATACCAGAAGCAACAACAAAATACACGCAAATGTTGTTTTTGCTCTACTGATACTACCTGTTTAATGTGCCTTGGCCCAGGCGCACTTTTTTTTTTCTAAGAGCGGTCGCCTCTCGGCAGGCAATGACAACCTCCGAGTATATTTCTGCCATGAAAAAGCTTATCATAAAAATCATTTTCCGTTTGAAAGGTGGCGAAAACTGTAGATCCCCCCTCCCTTATGTATGACAACATCAAGGCGCACACCGCAAATTGGAAGAGAAGCTCGGCTAAACACTTAGCAAATGTGTAAATTGGACAGTGCTTGTGGATGGTACAGATTAAACGCAATTATCTAATACAAAAACAGTTAATACAGAAACAGTTTTCTATTTAGAGAATTAGGAGGAATTGGGTGTTGCATCACAATGGGCCCTGAGCCTAAGTGTGTTTTGAAAATCGTATAGTAAATTTTTTTCCATATTTGCCAATTTTTTGTTGACAGTGTTGTGCATATTCTTCCATAAAATACAAACCCTTCGCTTGTTCATATCTCAGTGTGCGCGATGAAGAAGTCTGTTGGGCAGATGTGCTCTCTGAAATAGCAGCAATAACTTCTACAATTTGAAAACTATTGTTTTTTTTACAATAATTTTTCATTAAAGACGGCCCCAAGCTCAATAAAATTGTTGAATATGATTTTTAATTTTACCAATAAACAGTAAAAAGAAAATAATTACGGAAAACGGTTTACGTGACCCAAAGGTATTGAGTAACATAAAAAAAACGGATTCCGCTGAATTAATAACCTTCCTCCTTTTTTTTAAGGCGGTTAATAAAGGAGTTCATATTAGTGTTCAGTGGCTCCAAACTAGTTAAGAAAAAAATACATTTAAAAACTTATTTTTTTTTTGTAAATTACCGTTATCTATAGTAGCTCCTTCAATCGATATAAATATTTCACTGTACATTCATATGTTATGAAAATTTTGTACATAATTCCATAGGCGCAAAGCACGGCGGCGGCGAGGCTCATCGGCGTAAACGTCTAATATATTGTATACCCAGTGGAAAATAGTAATGCATAAATTCATATATCACTCCTATAGTCTACATATTACATTGTGCATGAATCAAAATTCAGTCCATGCTCTACGAAAGTTATGTGTCGCGTGTCATTTTGAATCTATAAACAAGCTAATAAAAGCGAAGCAATAAAAAAAAAAACAAACCCACTGTGGAAATAGGGAATGCCCTATCTTTTTCTACCACGGAAAGATTAAAAACTCCGATTGAACAAAAATATGTATTGCAATAAAAGCAAGCTACAAGCAAAAAAAAAAACTTTAGAACAAATTTAATTATGCGGCTGAAACTGAATGGACGCGCGTTCGACTACCAACTTGATGTTTTTTTTTTCTATTTACAAATTCTATTTATAGTTTTATAAAGTGACACGCGACAATTACTTTCCTAGGACATCAGATATGGTGGAAGTTTTCGATTACCGTCTGCATTACCATTTACCATTGGGAAAAGAACCCTCTACCAACACTGTCCCATTCGTAAAAAAAACGCATGCATAAAGCAGGGATCACACGATTTGGACATTTGTACATTTTGTCAGTCACAGAGTGGTATTGTCTAGAAATTCGTATCGAGAATGAGTTCAAACTTTCCAAACAACAGCACTCTTTAACAATAAAAATGGAACAAATTGTGAGATCCCTGCTTCAAATCGCATAAGACCCCTGCGATCGCATTGGAATGCAATAGTTTAGTCACCGAAATTATTCGGCTTCAAATCTTCGACTAAACATTACCCATCCGCTTAAATTGGGGTGCATGTTTTCATTCAATCGTAATTATGTTAAAAAAGGGTAATGTAGTACCCCGTTTCGTACTGGGTATGTAATGCAGCACTCGCAGTATAAACTCACTAAAGTACATATTTGTACATACATAGATACATATGTTTATATGTATGTATGTAGAAACATGCATATTTGCATAAGTATTTATGGAGATAGATATACTCGTATACTCATGAGTGCGCCATGGTAAACAGTTAAAGCTCAGTTAGTCTAGACTTAACTTAATTTAACTTACCGTAAGAAATCATCAATGATTACTCAACACGTCAACTTAAGCCAGAAGCGGGAATATTTTGTTTTTGTATTTTCTTTTTCAGCTCTTTGCCAGTTTGCCGCCTAAAATGCCACATCAAAAAAATTCATGCAATTAAAAATGTTTGCAGTCATTTATTTTTGAAAATTACAAAAACGAAAATCTGGCAAACCTGATTCTCTCACCGCTCTCAATTACCGTAAGGCCGTAACTTAAGAATCTAAAACCTACAGGCTGTTAAGTTTCTTACGGTAAGTTAAGTTTTAGCTAACCGCCAACACAGTTTCTTATATAACAGGTTGGCCAAAATACTGAGTTAAGTTAAGTTACGGAAATTAAGTCTAGACTAACTGAGCTTTTAATATAATGCGAATCATTTAGAACTTTAGAGGAAAAATTCTTCGAATATTTATATTTTGGTATGTCGAATTACATTAAACGAGCAGCTGTATCGCACATTCCTTCACTAGTTTATCATTTTGGCTATGTGCATCTGCATTCGTTATATTTAAACTATGACTATGAATTCTAAAGTGTTGTGAATCCCGAGAGAACTCTGAAAAGCGTATGCGTACTGGAAAACTTTTATACAGCATTCATGCTGAACTTAAAATGCACATTAAGTAATTTCGAGCATAGATTTTTTGTATCGTATTCAGAGTTCCGCATTTAACAAACGTACATTTTAGCGACGATTTTTGACAAATAATTGCGTCCCAGTTCATTATTCAGTCCCGTGTGTATTACGATCGATTTTCACGAAGATATTATAATTTAAACAAAAACTTCAATTTAAATAAAAACATATAATACATTGAACTATTTTAACACTGGTGGAATATCTTTGTATGTATGTATGTATATGTATATTCATTCGTTGGTTCTACCAAATAAAATTGGTTGTGATGCCAAATTAACACTGACGCTAAACAAATAAATGTAACAATAGATTGGCGCTTACACATACGTTAATGTTTGGCCGAGCTTCTCCTCCGATTTGTGGCGTGCACCTTGATGTTGTCACACAAAGGGGAGGGACCTACAATTTACACCGACTCCGAACGTGATTATATTTTTACGAGAAGCTGTTTTTTTATGGCAGAAATACATTCGGAGGTTTGCAATTGCCTGCCAAGGGGCGACCGCTTATAAGAAAAAACCTTTTTTCTATATTTTTTGCGATGTTGCTTTGACCAGGGCTTGAACCCAGGCTCTGCGGAGTGGAAGCGCGCACTGCTTACCACTACACCACAGCGGCCGCCATATAGCATCTCTTACGTTCGTTCTGGCTCTATCAGCATCAGATACATATCGTTACCTTAACACAGAAAGGCCCCAACTCATTTTCTTTTGAAATTTAGCTCTGCACACAAATCGATAGATTACTTATGGCATTTTCGTTTCTACCAAAAAAGGTTACCTTCTCTTTGCCCTCTACGCACAAATACTAAGAAGAGGGCAATGAGAAGGCAACATTTTTTGTAGAAACGAAAACGCCATTACTAAAGACTTAAACGAATTTAAAAGCAACTAGTTGATTGTCATATTAGTTTCTATGTTTTTTATAACCAGTGTAATGAAGAAAATCGCAACAAATACAAATTGGCGGTGTTATTCCCATTTTCTAATATTCTAATATTCTAAGATTTTTATTTTAATGGAATACATACAAAGTACATACGAAAATAACACAAACGATTCAGTTGAATGCGAAATAACACAAATTTGCTTTATTTCATTTCTCGTTGAGCAATAAGACCAACTTTTAAACTTAACAATTGAGTAATAAAGCGAAATAGTGCACATATGTAGGTAGTCACCCAGTTACATTTGACAAAAAGTAGTACATGAACAAGTTACAATATAATTTTGAAAGTGCCCAGCGTCGCGGCCGTCCGCGATATAATAACCGATATTATTATCGATATTTTTATCGATTTTTTATCGACTTTGTTATCGATTATTTATCGATTTTGTAATCGACTATTTATCGATTTTGTAATCGACTATTTATCGATTTTGTAATCGATATATTTATCGATTTTGTTATTGATATTTTTATCGATTTTATTATCGATATTGCTATCGAGTTTGTTATCGATTTCGCTATCGATTTTGTTTTTGATTTTGTTATCTATTATAAATTGATTTTGTTGTAGATTTTTTTATTGATATTTTTATCGATACTGTTATCGATTTGGTTATCGTTTGTTAATCGATTTTGTTATCAATTATTTATCGATTTTGTTATCGGTTTTGTTATCGATTATTTATCGATTTTGTTATCGATACTGTTATCAATTATTTACCGATTTTGTTATCGATATTTTTATCGATTTTGTGATCTATTACTTATCGATATTTTTATCGATTTTGTTATCTATATCTTTATCGATTTTATTATCGATTATTTATCGATATTTTTATTGATTTTCCAATCGATTTTGCTACCAATGGTGTTATCGAAACTATAACCTTAAGCAAAAGCAGATATATGTATGTATACATTGGTTATGAAACAAAATAGACATGTAACGTAAGTTTTACCTCTCCAGTGTGGCCCAAGCGCACTTACTTTTTTGGATTTTTTTCTTATACTTGTTGGATGGCTGGGTAGTACCCGGCTGACTTTTACACATACATTTAGTTATTAAAATTGACACTGAAAGGATATAAGAAAGATTTGCCAAAAAAGAGAAGCTCAAAATTGAGTTTGCAGTTTAAATTAGTACAATCGAAGTACTGAACGCTTTTCTAAATAATTCCATACATTTTATACATTAGGGGTGTTAATTTTTCGATTTTTCGGGACTAATCCCGGGATTTGGATATTCATAATTTTTCAACAATGTGACTCAAAATAAATAAGAAAGTCTAAGTTCGGCGGAGCCGAACGTCAAATACGCGGCGCAAGTATTAAATATACGTTTTTCACCTTTCCGAAAACTGCCGCTACATGGTAAGCAGGGGTGGTTTTATCACTATTTCAAATATTTTCGATAAAACGTTCAGTTAGAAATAATGAGATAAACTTATAAAGTCATATTTGGGTGGTATCACGCCCATTTTCCAAAATGCCATAGTAATGTTACTTCTTTTCAAGAGAGTATCAATTTTGAGTAAATTAGCGTCCTTGAATTTCGAACTGTCGAAGTTTCAAGCATTTCTGAAATTTACCGTTTTATGTAAAGTTACCGTAATTTTAGTCCGATTTCAATAATTTTCAACGTTTTGCTTTTATGTAGCAAGTACAATAACCATACCGAGTTTGGAACAAATTGGTGGAACGGTTACAAATTAGTTTCTTATATGGAAAAGCGTGCATAACACCGTCAGAAAAAAAATTATCAAAAATCATTAATCCTTCTCAGTTTCTGGTTTTCGATGGAGATGGATCGTATAGCTTGAACTTTGAGAGGTCACTCATCGGTGGAACGTGTTTAATTTAACCTTATTTGACAAGTTTACCACAATCGACCCTCCCCAACCCAAATTCTATATCCGCCACTGATGTGAATGAAGTGGAATATAGATTGAAAAATCAGTACAAATCAGCACACATTTCCGAAAATTAAGGGCAACCGTACAGTATTTCAAAATTTAGTTGAAGAACGCACTATCTCAGAAAACTTTTCAAGAACGCCGTACCTCTGAATTTGGTTTAAAAACGCCCTATCTTAACTGAAAATATATTGAAAATGTGTTGAGATAGGGCGTTTTAGAATCGGCAGCTGACATAGGTCGCTTTTGAACCGAATTCTGAAATAGGGTCTTCTTGAAAATTTTTTTAAGATAGAGCGTTTTTCAATCAAATTCTAAAATAGGGCGTTCTTCAACCAAATTTTGAAATAGGGCGTTCTTGAAAAGTTTTCTGAGATAAGGCGTTTTCGAACTGGCTACCGAGACAGGTCGATCTTCCACTCAAGTATCGATATGTAAATGTATTCGTCAACTTAACTAAATGAACTTTATGAACTAAAGAACTAGTTCACTAAGGTGAACGACTCTATTTTGATGACTATTGACTGCTGTTGAATAAAAAACCCGTTGAAAAATTTGCATAAAGATTGATTGAAATGATGAAAAGAACACACATCTCTATTTGTGGTATTGATTAGTTTTTCCAACATGCACATTTACACATATATGTATATGCATGTATGATTGTTCATTAACATACATATGTAACATAAAACTTTTACATAAAGAACAGAAAAAAGGGTAAGTAATAAAAATGTTGCTACACTTTTAATTGACAATTTTCGGAGTTTTAATATGTATTCTTTTAACTATTTATGTACATATACCACAGTATTAACTAACATGGATTTATGTACATATTATGTCTGTGTGTACGTAAGGTATTTATATGACCAGTTTTCTAAATCAAAGTTGTTTACATACATATAAATATTTCCATTCAAATAAGAGTAAGTAATCGAATGTGAGTACATAAGTAAGTATTTTACCTTTGTGCGTACTAATTAAGAAAGCGAACCTGTTGGCGCAATCAATATACTCTGTAGTGTTGAAAATAGTTCGATGTTATTACATAAAAACAGAATGGTTTTCAAATTGAAAATAACAACATTTTAAGTTGAAAAGTCATAACACTTTAGGAATCGTAAATATTAAGATTCATGAAGGTAAACACATTATACTTAAGTAATTTAAATAAATAAAATTTGCCTTTTTGCATGTGAAGAGCGCTGTGTTGGCTTTCTTGATGTGTTCCATTGTCTTGTCATTCCAGAGCAGCTTACTGTCGTGAATTAATATAATTTTTGGTCCAAGTAACTAGTGAAGAAAGAGCAGCTTTCATTAGACCGCACAAAGTTGGAAGAAATTTATCCAGTACGATAACCGCAACATCATCGGCATAAGCGACGACCTCATATCCATCCGCCTCCATGCGCCGCAACAGTTGGTTCGCTACTAGTACCCACGCGAGTGGAGAGAGAACAACCCTGCCCTCTTTCCTGCATTCTTTGCGAGATCAGAGGACCACCCTGGTGGCTTATACTCCTCCTTTGTTTTCCTATTGGGGCTTGTCTTGATCAGAGCTGCTGAAAGCTCTCAACAAATACATTAACTAAGTAATCGATCAAGTTCCTCCTTCTTTCCGATGTGTTAGATGGTAGATTTTTATAAACAAGATTTCTGTAATACCACCATATAGTTCTTCAAATATTTTCTAAATATCTGACAACTGTCTATGTCTCTAGCTTCTTAATTGAAGATATCATGTTCAATGCAAACTCTCATATGTAACTGAACAATCAGTGGTATAGGACGTATACATATGTTTTAGTGGTCCGATTTTACCGGTTCCGACAAATTCATTTTCTATGTGATATGCCATGAAACTATTGAGCTACAATTCATAGCATACGTTGGTGCTGGAGTCGAGATATGCGGGATCATTTACAATTTGCGTGTGCGTAGATTTGTGTATTTGTTTTGATCTAACCAAGTCACGTATAATGAAATATCAAAATTTAAAATGCTTCTCGTAAAACGATGTGAACTAATTAACAAAACACAGACAGGATCGGAAATAGTATCCGCTCATAGTTCAAACCAGTGGCTTCCAATTTATTTTCTGCATACTTTCCCCTTCGCAGTCTTCATTTTCACTTGCAGTTTACCCATTTTTTGATTGGTAGATATGTGGCTGATTTACTCAAATCTGATTCGTTGTTTTTTTTTTTTTGTGAGTAATAAAAAACTAACTCGCATTCAGCTCGTCCGAATCACATTGAATTGAGTGTTAAAAAACGGACCAATCCACCGTGGTCGATACCACGCAAAATATAAAAAAAAGTGCGACAAATCTGCACACTTCATAGCACCCTTGATTTTACGCAAAAGTCTACCCAGTATCACCCTAAACCACCCCTCAGACATTTATTAATAAGAACAACGGCAAAACAGCCCTTGTTCGCTAATCGTCACCGCACTGTGAGTATAGGCGTTGCAATGCTTCCCCTGATGACACCGTGTCACCGCGTGTCGACGATGTTGCAAGTAAATTTGACTCTCAAATATTTCGATTTGTGTAGTGCAGACGTTAGTTTGACCGGACTACAACTCACCCCACATTTGTTTGTATATGCATATATGTATGTACATGCATACATACACTTGCATATGAACGTGTTTGTTATATTTTTATGTAAAAAGTAAGTGAACGTGGCATGCCACGCGTCAACAAATGAGTGAATGCATCCACCCTCTTTTTCTATAGGTACATACTTATGTACAAATGTATGTATGTACGTATTAAGATCAGCTGCTATCGATGCACTGTCAATTATTTACAATGGCAACCAAAATTTGTATCCCAAATATAATTTTGTATGCATTTACATTCATTCATTTGCATTATACATACTTTCATCGCATACTCAGGACTAGACATTTTTAGAAAGATAAACTTTTCAACAAATTTTACTTGAAAATTAGATTTATCAAACCATACAGCAATCAGTTCTAAACGCGTACAAAAGTTTAGGAAGTTGCCTATTCATGGGACCTTGCCATGTTGAAAAAGACAGTTGAAAATAAAATCAGAGCCAGTACCATGCCATTTTAAGCTAACTCCTAAAAAAATTGCACCTCACTTGGTTAAAACCGCTTTTATGTACCTTGTCGGAGAACTGAATGTCACTGCGGTGCTGTGTGCCATTTTCCCAGAGGTGGAGCATGTGGGTGGCGGCAGCCAGGGGCCCGGGCTAAAGGTTACTCTGAGCGTGCTAGTTAAAACAACTAATTATTAGGCAAAAAAAAAACCCTTTCCGAAAAAATAGAATTATCGAAAAAGGTTTAAGTGGTTCAAAGTTATCGGGTAACAAACATTAAAAAGTATTCCTCCCTTTTTTGAAGCCTTTTAGAAATCGGCAATTGGTTTTTTTAAAGTTAAAAAATTATAGACGAGATAATGGAACGAAAAACAAACTACTTTTCTTTTTCGTTGTCGTTTTTTCGAAAGGAATGTTGAGGTTTGCATCACCGGCCGTTCGGTGGGCATAAAAAATAATTCGCAACTAATGTCAATCACTATTATCATGATACTACAGGGTTTGATAAATAATAGGTTCTTTCCCGTACGCAACGCGAGATCCCGCGGGTGCCCAAAATAGCCCAGAAATCATGCCCGTACTCAACAAAATGGATAATAGGTAGCGAAAATTGGAACGTATTGGATCGTAAGTGTCTTCTTCTTCCTGCCCGAAACAGCCCGGACTTTTTCTCCGGGTAAAAATGGATAAAGTGTCAAAGTGCATATCAGCTGTTTTATGTTTACATGTTGCCTGCATTTACTTGGCGCTTTTAAGGAATAGGGAATGGCCTGTTGATTTATTTTCAATTTTTATATACAAGTTACAAAAACAAAAACAACGTGAATCAGCTGTTTCTCAAATTCTGGGCACGTAATGTGGTTTTTTGCGTCCCCGTACTTCTGGACTGTGTTCCACTTTTGAGAGCAAACTTTCGCTTATTACCGGATCCGGTCCGGATTGTTAGGGAAAGAACCTAATGAAAAGCGAGCTTTTACACCGATGGTTGACATCTTTCTTTTGTATACATTTAGCATAGAAAACTTGAAAGAGCTTTACCCGCGGGCAGGCCGGTGCCAAACACCGTTCTACACTGTTTTACAGGGAAAGGAACAATACCGTAATCACGAAGAACGTAACAGACCCCAGATGGTCGTCGACTAGAGCTGATGCAATACATTAATTGAGGCGTTCGAACTGAAATTATGATTGCAACGTGGGTTACCCTGAAGTTAGACCACTAATAAGTTACTACATGTGATTCAGCGTTAAATTTCAAAGGATCGCAACTACGATTTGAGATCACTGGAGACTTACTTTTACGCAGGTTTGGACCTTTTTAATAACCATGAGCCACAAAAATGTGATTATGTGTCTTGTTGTGGACGGAGGTTGTTCCCTTGCGAGTGTCCCGATTTTTCCTTCGACTCATCTGGTCATCGTATTTCATCCACCAGTTTACAACCAAGGATATCCAGCAGTTTGCGTCAATTACAGTGGCAAAAATATAAATAGGGATGAGACATTTTAGCATTCTTTGGCTACTTTCCTTTCGATTATTTAATGTTTATTATTATTATTTTTGAAAGTGTACCTCTTTATCTAACAAAAACCATGTAAGTCAAAATTTCAAACTTTGTATAAAAATTAAAAAAAATCAACATTGAGCTTTTTAATTAGATTTCTGAAAAAATTTTGAGTATGCAGTTTTGTGGCCCGTTAGATTTTAATACACAAAGTGTAAATTTTAAATAGCTGAGACTTCTTTTGATTTTCTTAGGCAACTTTTTTATGGAAGGTGTTGCTCATTTTCTCCATACGAAAAAATTGTCGAACAGACTTTGTATGGAAGAAAAATTGTCAAAAATCAACGGTAGTACGGTGTTTACATGAGGCGATCTTACAGGCAACTTTTTGTTGAACGCAACAATCCCCTGGTACGAACGGCCTTTAAACTAATCGCTTCCAATGAAGTTGGGGGCAGCCAACTTTTGCTTAAACTAATCGCCTCTAAAATTGTCTGTATAATCGCCTCGTGTGAAATCTTTATTATATTAAAATTGAATAGCCTACAAAATTGCATGCTAAAAAGAATTATAAAAACCTGATTAAAAAGTTTAAATTTGGATTCGTCGAATTTTAATAATATTTTTTTATAAATTCTCAATAATGTTTGAATGTTTTATTTACGTGTACTTTTTAGATATTAAGCTATATTTTAATAGAAAAATAATAAATAGTTTTAAACAAAGCAAAGTAGCCAAACTTGCTAAATGGTCTTTTCCCTGTTTACATTCGCGTCCCGAATTTTAAAGTTTTGGGGGCATAGAACACGGGATTGAAACATCAAATTTTTTATTTATTGTAAGGCTGCACTATAAGAAAAAAAAAAATTATAAGTGACTGGGACACTGTAAAGCGTTTCAAAATCTCCAAAGTAAGCACTTAGAATATAAGAAAGGAAATGAAATAGGTCTGTATAGTAAAATCGCACTTTAGTTATCTAGTTTTAGAAAATACCTCTAAAGTACAGGGTGGGCCCAATAAGGCCTGCTCTACCGTTAGCCGCAAAAAGTTGTCAATCATTGTTCTGTAAGAAGCCCCAGAAATAATTTCTGGCGTTTTATCCTCATTCTCTAAAAAATATGGGCCGATAACTTTTTGGTCTAAAACACCGCACCAAACAGTGCGTCTGGATGGGTGTAACCGGTGCTGGTGTGTTGTCCTTGGATTTTCAGAGCCTTTATTAAAAAATAAAGAAGTTATACGTGTTTAACATTGGTAGGTCTTATTTGGCCCACCCAGTAGTAAAATCGAAGTTTTAAACTTTTTTATAGGTGGGACAGTGAAAACCGTATTTATGTATTTCATCCTGTAATAAATAGAATGGAAATGCATAATTTTCTTCAATGCAATGTTGTTATTTTGGACGAAGGAAGATAAAGACATTTATTCACCACTTAAAAAAAAATTGTTTTGTAAACACTGATCCTGCAGAGCCTTATATTTTAAAATATATACATACTCGTAATCAACTAGTTCAAGTTTTTTATATATCGGCAGGGTAATAAAATAATAAAACCATGTTTTTTTTCTGATTCACCAAGTCTCCCAAGTTTAATAAGAAACCTTATAATTAGAAACTTACTCAAGGAATACCCGATATATATGTAGAAATTGAAAATAAACGAAGCTTCACCGAAGCCTGTAAGTAAGAAAGAAGCAGGGATATTAAAGAATATGTGTACGGATATATTACCTTGTTTATACCAACACATGTAGCGCTTTGACCCAGTTCGCTGTGATTCAAAACGGAAGCATAAACCAACTTTCAATACGCTCAGAAATTCAAAAATGTATTGACTCGAATTTGTTTCGAATCGCTTTTTATACGTATTATAACTTTGGTCCGATGTTTGTAAGTACCAGAATAAGAAGGGATAGCCCCATTAAAATGTACACTTACATATATGATCCGTCCGTCTGTTTGTATGCAATCTAGTCTCTCAGTTTTCGAGATATCCGGATGAAATTTGGTAGGTGGGTGTATTTTTATAATGTATTAATCATTTGTCGGAACAGGAAGAATCGGACCACTATAACATATAGCTCCCATACAACTGATTGTTCAGATATGAGATTTTTCGTTATAACTTCTCCATTTATGCAGCTAGGAACATGAAATTTTGCAATGCTTCCTCCCATTATCAACAGAAAACTTGGAGTGAAAATTACAAAGATCGGGTCACTATAACCTATAGCCCCCATACAACTGATTGCTCAGATATGAGATCTCTTATTATAACTCCTCCATTTATACAGCTAGGAACATGCAATTTCGCACTGTTTTCACTTATTATCAAGAGAAAGTTTACAGTAAAATCAAAAAAGATCAGGTTACTGTAACCTATTTATTGCCTCCATAAAACTGATTGTTCAGATATGAGGTTTTACTGTAAAACTCCTTTATATGGACAGATAAAATCTATACATTTCTTAAGTTATTTTATAAATAATAATATAAAGAAATAGAAAGTCTACTGAGAAAATTGTCAAAATCTGTGCTGTATAAGCTTTATCTCCTATACCACTGATTGTTCCGATACCAGTTTTTGCGATATATATCGTTTATGTAGGAAGATAAACCCATTAAATCGTGTTGCCGTTCTATGTATGCTGTGAATATATAAATTTTTTCAAATGCAGTAATTTGTTAAAGTAAACTTTTCAGATGTTCAATGACAGGTATGAAGCCTTCGGCATAGCGCTGCTCTTACTTGTTTATTTCTCACACCGGTTAGAAAACAGGTATAAACACATCACTTATTTGACGCGAAGAGAAAAAGGGCTGGTTTTCTTTATACAGCCGGTTTTGAATTTGAATTATTATTATAAAAAATTTCTTTCCATTTCGGTCCACCGCGCAAATTAATTATTTAGGGCATATCGAACAAAAATATCAAATTTTGTTTACTTTTGAATACGGCTTCAGCGAATGCACTTTAACGACACAGGAAAAAATGCTTAAAAGAAATATGTGTTGAGTCAAATCAGCTTTTTGTTAATGCGGTTCTTGCGTAGGTATACACAGGGCTCTATGTGACATTTTTATTTCTTTGCAGTGTAAGTAAAAAAGCTTTCTAAAAATGAAGTTTTAACAATAGCTTCGAATTTCTTACTGACTGAAAATAAAGACTGCAACTAATTTAATGGTGTAGTATTTATTTTTATATTATACATATACGTTTTTAGCGTGCAATCTTTTGACTTCCATATATACAAAAATTTGCATTTTCAAAAAGAAATAAGGGCCTCTCTCTAATAAAGGTAACGATGTAAAAATTTGTAACTCCAAAAGGAGAGCATTTGTTACGATTTGTTTGACCCTCTTGTCGATTTGCATTAATTGCCGCTTCAATAGATTCGCATAATACTAGCGTCAATCAAATGTCAATCAAAACGAATGGATAACATTAAGGACACTTACTAAGCGGACACCCTACCAGGTACATAGCTATTTGACTATATTCCAGATTTCATGTCGCGATAGACAGTGATGGACCAGAAACACCACTTGGTGTGAGGGGTTGAGCGACGCATGCAAATTTACCAGCATTTCCCCTTGTTTTTTTTATTGAAATTTTTCGGTTAATCGCAAAAATAAAGAATTCCATTTTTGTTGACAACTAACAGCTTCGTTACAATTTCTCATTGTTGCATAAATACGCGATTAGTGCAACGCCGTTGCATGTTGCTACTAATTGAAGCGCACAAGTAAAAAATAAACGCACCCGTAAAAAATGCCCAACTTTGATAGAGCGCGCTTATGGGGTCATACATACATAGCAGACGGCATAGCCTGGCGCAAGTCCGAAATGCATCCGCGCACACGTTTGCCCTCATGCATTGTCCACTATCCCCTCAAAATTTTCCTTTTCGCATTTTCGCATTTCCGCTCTTCTCGTTGGTTTTTGCATTCAAAGCGGATTAAGTCGATCGCTCTGTCGCGCTGCTGGGTATTCTTATGGACGCTGTCGGCTAGATCGATCCTATCCCACTGCTGGACAAAGGACGGCCGCGGCAGGCAACATTTCGCATATGCAATCGAAGGCGCATTCAGCGGTGCTCGTTTGGTTGATTGTGTGTCTGACTTTTATTGAAATTCGTAATCCCTCAGCAATTATCGCTGCTGGCGTCTACCCCAAAATATTGTAATTAAAGTCTGAAATATTTCGTTTTATGAATACCTATTGGAAAATATTTGATATGCTCTATTTTTAATGCCTTACATCTTTTTTAATAAATCATGATAAAAACGAAAAAAAAACGTAGAAGTATGTTTGGTAGTTTGGATATGAGCAGCGCACGTACCACGCATGGTCTTTGTTTTGTCTTTTCTTTTTTGTTAGATTGTATGCATTTTTTGTTGGTCAACATATGTTGACCTCTCGATGGCCGTTCACAGAATACTGAGAGTGTGTTCAGCAAAGGTCTCTTCTATACATAGATATATGTACATACATACATATTTATTTGTTTGGTTTTGGAAATGAGTAAAAATTCGTGAAGTCTACAAGATTTAAAAGGCTATATGGTTTATGTTTTTGGATTCTAATGCTTCAATTATCCCTCTTTTTTTTAATTTCCGTTTATTGCTATTTAATTTAACAGGTTTTTCCATATATTTTTGACCACGTTTCTTGTGGAAAATTGTAAAACAAATTAATTTAAATTTGTTAAATTCATCGGGATTCGACCTAGTTACTTTGGACATTCTAGGGAGCAAACAAAAATCATAAAGGCGTATTTTATACTTACATATATGAATATATTCATGTACGTACCGAGACCTTGAAAGTAGACGTAATTATGATTTGTAGACCTCTTAAGATTGTGAACGAAAGAAACTTCCAATTGTATCCAAAATATGTAAAAAGTTCTTCCTCGCGATATAATCGAAATTCGTACATTCTTAAGAGTTTTGCTCCAGGAAAGACCACTCTAACATTGTCCAGGTAAATATAACCATACATGTATGTATATGTTACCCGATCTTAGAACAGACTTTGTAGTTTTACCAAGGCTAAATTAGATCATGCGACCACAGTGTTTTTGCCAGAACACCTTTCCGTAAAAAAAAAACAACCCTAAGCTGAGCAAGGTAGCCATGCACCGCTTTACATAAATTTTCGGCCAGATTGGCCTGGTAGTATGGCAGGTGGTTTCCATAACCCACTTGGCATATACCTGCTAGTTGAGTTCCGCATTTAATTTGTATTTGCAGAAGGCTAGAGATATGCTCGCATCTTAGGCAGCATTGGCTTCGGATATTTCCGTCCTTGCCAGCTCGTCGGCTATGTACTTGCCAGGAATGTCCCTGTATCCAGTTATAGCGGCTTATAGTGTGTGATTTTTGGACGACGAGAGAGGACAGTCAAAAGTAGCAATTGTTGTCAAAAGTTATTATCCGTTGGATTTCTAGGCTGACTTTGTTATTAATGTTAATGCTGGTTCCCAAATAAACGAAGGCATCTACTTTTTCAAACTTGAAACTGTCATCGGTGACGTGGATGCCGAGACACTTATGCTCTGACTGTCTGATGAACGAATGTACTACGTTTTGTCCTCGTTCACCACCAGACACATTCGTTTTGCTGCGCTATCTAATTCCGAGAAGACAGAATAGACATAGCCCCTGTTTGTACCGATCATGTTGATGTCATCGGCATACGCCAGCAATTGTTCGCTCTTGTAAAGTATTGGACCTGAGTTTAGCTCTGCGGCTCTTATGATCTTCTTCTTAGAGAGGTTCCTCACTATTCTGACGGAGCTGCTCAACGTCATTTTACACAGCCGCATTAGTTTATATACATATACTAATTTAATATAATTAATCTGATGTGATGAAAAGTGGTTTGCTCTTAATATGGGCGTGGCTCCCCCTGGCACAACAACCAACCAACCAACTTGGCTTACATATTTATATCATTTTTTTTTCAGACAGGTGGAAACTCTGTCAAAAATAGCAATACTTCACAGGAACACCTTTTCTGGTTTTGATCAAGCTATACTGGAAATTTGAACAAAGTCGTTGCAAAGGTACTCTTTAGGCTGTATACCCACTAGGGATGTTGCGAATGTGGAATTTTAGACATCCGCGGATGCAAATGCGGATGCGAATATAGCTAACATCCGCGGACGTCAAGTATTTTTAAACAACAATTAGAATCTAGCATAATGGCGAGATCGTTGTTTAAACAGCGCTTACAAGCCAAACTAGATGTGTCAGGTTTTCCTAAAGCTTTTTAAAAAGAATTCTTCATTCTCATTCCTTTGGCTGTTTCAGAATTTGGGGAATCTGTAACTTCATCAGCGTTTTTCGATTTTAGTTTTTGTAACTAATTTTTAATACTTTCTTCTGCGACTGGTTTGAACAATTTGTGCTTATAGCGAGCTAAATAGGTGGATATGGAAATAAATTATTATTTTCCAGGAATGTAAATTTTGAACAAAATTCTGTTTTCAAAGTCGTGGCTGTCATCGGAATCGGATCTGAATATTGCTATTTAAATAAAAAACACCCCGTTTTTTTTAAGCATTTGAATCTCAGATAGTTACGTAATTCTTACTTTATTAATTATTTGTGCATCGATTCTCTTTATAGCCAGGCGTTGACCATTTCTGCTGGAAATCCCTATTGAAGGATCTTACTCTTTGACTTTAAATAGCAAAGAAGGGGCAGTTTTACCACAGAAGTTTTTAGCCAAGGATCCAATGTATATCCCTACCAAAACAATATTGCACGACAAGTTAACATAATTACTGTTCTTTAAATTTTTACTAAAAATAAATTCTCCAAAGATCCCCATTTGAAATTATTGAAACGTATATATGTAACATCAAAAGCAAATCGCGAAAATTTGGTTAAGAATTACAGTGCACACTTTAGTTTTTTTAAGATTGGTAAAAAAAAATCATAATAAAGAAAGAAACCAATGCAGGTATTTAAAGAAGAGAAAACAAAAAATATTGTTAAAAAGACTATGTTCTCTTTGACGTACGTCAAAGGTCAAGTAGAAGTTGGAACTTGTATGACTGCCCATTGATAGCTCGGTTATATAGCTTAAGAAATAATATGTTTACAGATATTTTTATCAAAGTTGATAAATATAACATTTGAGCAGTTTTGCTACACAAATACTCCCACGACCAGTGTTGCAGCGAATCTTTTTAGTGGTAGCCAAATTCCTTTAAAAATAGGGCTGGAAAAGAGCTAAAAAAAGTCGTTGTGGCTAAAAATGGCAGCTAAAATTTTTTACTTACATATATGTACATATATAAGTATACTCGCAAACATTTTCAATAAGTAATGAAAAACAATGAACACTGGGAAAAAAGCAAATATTTTATCCAACCAAAAACCTTTTTGTATAAAAAGGGAAATATACGACACCTGCTTGCTGGCTACATCAAGTTGCTGTACCATCAGGCTCGAAGCATATAACGTACCAGCATGCTGGTACAATATTTATTTCTTTACAAATGAGGTCGAGGAAAGATCGAAATGATTAGAGCCGAAATTTCACAATTTTTCTACCATTTTGTTAAACATTGTTTTTTGTTTTTAAATTTACAACTGCAATGTCTCGAACTTAATCTTCCTCAAACACGGCTTTGACTCATATAGTGCAAGAAATTTCCGCCAAAATACTTTTTACTTAGAAAATTTAGCTAATTTCACCACTCACGACACCAGCATGCTGGAACAATCATAAAATTTTCAACTACTTTTTGAAATCGCACCAGCAGCTGGTACAACCACACCACAAGAACATACACGGTCAGTCGACTTGATGGGCCATTTAACAAATTAAGCATATTAAGGACCGAAAACTTATCTATTTTAAACTATAGTTAAATCGTTAATAGATAAGTTAACAGCCCTAACACTTTCGCAGTATGTATGTATAAAAACGCAAGGAACATACAATACATATATGTATATACATATATCAGTCTTTCTTAGTTTAAAAATTCATCTCTTACATAAATGAAAAAAATGAGATCAAATTAAGCATATACAACTTTTTCATGCCAAGTATGAATAAATTCTCCAAAGGGCTAGGGGCAATTTTAAATTTATGTGGCCAAAAAACTATGTGGTAGCTAAATCTGGCCACCAAAGGGCTAAAACGGCAACACTGCCCACGACCACAGGCAAAAATATTGGCTATATACAATTTGTAATTTTGTTTGCTATATATACATTTTATCGGTGCACTTGCACAACATTCGCATTCGCAAAAGCTCCGTATTGATTATTGCGAACGCGAAGCGGAAGCTCCGCGATTGCGAATGCGAATGCGAAAATTCCCAACAACCCTTATACCCACATATTTACATACATACATAGATACTAGGCTTGGGTAGTTCTTGAACTAAATGAACTAAAGAACTAATGCATCTTAGTGAACTAATTCACATGTTCGGTCTTTTCATTGCTACTATCCACGATCCAAATATTTTTGGCACTAAAGTAAGTTCACATTGACGCGAGATCTATGAGAACTTTTGACATTCCATTTATAATGGAGCGAGAGAGTAACACCGAAAGGTACAGGATAGCTCTCTAGTAAAAAATGGTAACTTCTGTCAACTTCAACATAACCTCCAAATTTTGGTTGTAAAAGTTTGCATATTTTGTATGTAAACACACTCAGCTCACACATGTAAATAACCAAAACAACTTTCAAATTCATTCGAATCGACTTAAGCAAGTAATTAAATACTTTCCAAAATGCATTAGCAGAGTGCACAAGTCTTTTGTTTACAATTTCGTTGTCAAACACACTACAGCTGATCGTTTGACACCTTTACGAGATTTTACCAGCAAAAAATCTTCGGAATAAAACTGGCAACTTCCGACATAGACATGACCTTACTTACTCCCTTGTTTGTCCTCTCAATTGTCAGAGAACCGAGTACGGGATCGATTTCCAGTAAAATCGGACTATTTCTAACTAGTCCGGACTCGTACGGGATCGCAACTACTATTAAACACACATTATAACAAAAATAAAAATCAAATTTATTTTTACATACATATTTAGGCACACAATAGTGATGCCAAATCACGTAAGGGGTATTCTCGCAGTCTTGCATAGCCCTTACACGGTGCACGGTTTGCAAAGCTGTCTCATACGAAAACCGGTTTTTACTGTGCAATCTGTGCACCGTGCAAGGGCTTTGCAAGACTCAGAGGAGTCATATAAAAGAGTTTTATTTACATAATCAGTTTATAATTTTACATGGAAAAATACGTATACGTTCCAACGATAAAAATGTAATGAATCAATCTTTTTCAAACAGTTGACAAGACACAAAATACATTTTTATTCTGTGCAGTTAGGTTTCCACATCCCTCTTATATTTTTCAGCTTCAAGGTCAATTTCGGATTAACATTTTGTTGCTGTTTATCTTGCCCGTTCTTAGTTGTCGTAGAGGTTAAAGATTCAACACCTGATCCCGAATGCTCTGAAAGTAATCCGTCGGGAGTAGGAATCCTTTGATATTATTTTTTAGCTCCTCTCAATAGAAAAATCCCTAAGGTACACAGTTCAAATCTATATGGGAAAAATTTGCTCTTGCTGTCAATACTCCAACTATCGTTCTTTACTTTGTCTACTGTGTCTAAAAGTTCCAGATCCAAATTATTATTTTCAACTATTTCCAAATTTGTTAACGCTGGAGGAATTGATTTCTCAACCATAGTGTTTATATGATGTTCGCAGTTCTTATCAAAAGTTTCAGAATTTCCAGCACTGCTCGTACAGAGTCTGGAGAATGAGTCAACGATATTCAATTTGCCTGAGTGATATACAACTTTAAAATTAAACGACTTCAGCTTCAAAACCCACCTCTGAATCCGTGCCGAAGGCTTCGATGTTGGTTTAAGAATTATTTCCAACGGCTTGTGATCTGTGACCAGCTCAAATTAAATTCCAGCTAAATAACAATAAAACCTCTCGACAGTATAAATACTTATTTTTATATTTTATTTCAAACTGAACGAAAAAAGTGAGTGATGCCACAAAAATGAAGGGCCGCAACTGGGGCCATACTTAAATTTTTTATTTCATAATTTTTAACTCTGAGAGGAAACATTAATTAACAGATTTAACGATCATTAGTTAAGTGCCCATTAGAGCTTATTTAAGGAACCATTCTGAGTGCGGCAGTAAGTGAAACAAATTAATGATAACGCTCAATAAACTATTTTTCGTGTTGAAATTTTGAAATCTGTTCAATAAAATTCAACCTAGCGTATTTTTCAGTGGGTTTTGGGTATTTAGAATATTTATATCGATTGATTGGTACTGAATGAATGTGTGCACACATAGCAAAAGCTGCATTCATCTGAATGCTTATTCAGTGTTAAAAGTTAATGTTTCGTCATTCAGTTTTTTCAATCTTTCTTTGAATATGTTAATGTGTGCAATCGTATCTACTTTGAGTGAATGTGCAATTGGAAAATTATAAGCCACATTCCCCAACAAGGAAAAATTCAATGAAAACATAATAACATAAAATTGATGATTTTTAATTTCATATGATTTCACAGTTTTACAGCTCTGATGTCCATGCAAGTTTTGCCATTTATCTGTATTCTACGCTCTCTAATTAGGCCCTTAAGGGCCGGTTGTTCAATGTATGGTTATCACTACCTCCCGGTTAAACATTATTATCAACGATTTCGACATCATTCATATAACATGTGATGGATAAAGCAGTCGTTGTATTTGTCCGGAGCTTCTACCTCCGATTTGTGCTAATCAGAAATTGAACAACCAGCCCTAAGTTTTGGTCAGCGTTGTCATCGAATATTCCTTTGATCCGAGTTAAGTTTGGGAATTAACTCTAGGACTTAATCCGGATCAACTGCATTTAATTCCCGAGATAATTCCGAATTAACGAGTTGATCCGGATCAACGCTGCCGTCTGTTGTATGCTTTTACTAAGGTCTGTATTTCCTGTTTCTTGTTTTAATAAAAGGAATAACCATGTTGCTATCATTGGAGGTCTAATATTCTTTTGCAATGAAACCGAAACATCAACAACACTCATTGCAAAAGAATATTAGACCTCCAATGATAGCTACAAGGTTAGTCCTTTTTTTAAAACCAAAAACACGGAAAGGTGTGTAAAAAATAAACCTAATAAGTAATAAAATTATTGTAAAAAAACCAACAACACGCTTGTTTTTCAATAAGAACTAATAAAACTATAGTTAAAAAACTAAAAACGCGCGCAGATATCCCATTGAAAATTATGTCAAAAAGCTGCAACTAACTTTACAGTGGAGTTTATTTTGTCTATGACTACGGGCCAATCACTTTAATCATATTTTTAGCTCATTAAAAAAAGTTAAATTAAATCAAGTTAGGGAGCTTCCTATTCTTCTTAAACGGGATCGCTATATATATCAATTATTTTATACTTTTTAGTTCTTGTTGTAATAAAAACGTGTTTTTAGTTTTTTAACTATAATTTAATTTTCTACTTTTTAGTCTTTTGAAATCTTGCAATTAATATTATACTGTCTGTATATTTCTCATAAATGTGAACTTAATCGGATCATAAACACGGTTTTTCCAAATATCTCGACACCTGCGCCACCTATCGGCAAGATTTTTTTCGGATTTATTTCTTTTCATATAAGTAATATATGGCTTAAATATGAACCAAAACAGCCTATAAATGCGGGTTTTAATATCTTGACTCCAGCGCCACCTAGCGGATTAAGTCATCTTTTATATTGCATTGTCTTCGAGTTCTGAGCTAAGTTTGAAGTTTCAAGTCTGTAGCTCATCGGGAAGTTTGTTAAATATTGACTGCAAAGTTCCAGGACATACAGGGTGGCGCCGAATGAGCTATATGGTTTAAATGGTTTATAACTTTTTTAGTTATGCGATTATTGTAATTTTTGTTTTTAAATACAGTATATTATTGGGGAATTTTTTGCAATTAGCTTTGAAAAATGATATCCTGTAAGTGATGTCCATTTTCTGCTTCGCACATACGTGCTCTTTTTAACATATTTTTCATAACTTTTCGCAGAATTTCGGGTGTAATGGCCATGATTTCATTTCGAATGTTGGTTTGGAGTTGGAGAATGGTTCTTGGTTTGTTAACGTACACTCTTTCTTTCAAATATCCCCAAAGAAAACTGTTAAAAAGAATTCAAACCATATAGCTCATTCCGCGCCACCCAATATTATAACCAAAAATTTGAGTTTTTTTTGCCGAAATTACGATATTTTCAAGGTAAAATGACGATTTTCCAGCAAAAGCATTCGGCAACGCTGCTGGCAGGTCATTTCCAGGCGTGGATCCCGTTGGCATAGAGTAAAAAAAAAAAAAACTGTTATAAAGAATTCAAACCATATAGCTCATTCGGCGCCACGCAGTATAAAGATACATACATACATACATACAAGTGAAGTTAAATAAAAGCTTATAATAACAAGTAAGAAAGTCTAAGTTCGGGCGGGGCCGAACATTAAATACCCGGCGCAAGTATTACATATATGCCTTTTTACCTTTCCGAAACCTTCCGCTAGATGGTAAGCCGGGGTGTATCAATTTTGAATAAATTAGCATCCTTAAATTTCGAGATATTGACGTTTCGAGCATTTCTAAAATTTACCGTTATATGAAAAGCCGTAATTTTAGTCCGATTTCAATAATTTTCAACGCTTTGCTTTCATGTGGCAAGCACAATAAAAATACCGAGTTTGGTACAAATTGGTAGAACGGTTACCGAGATACATATATGTGATCATAAGTGGGCGGTGCCACGCCCATTTTCCAAAATTTTATGATAAGCGTATTTCCTGATAAAGAATTGTTGCAAGCATCAATTTTGAATAAATTAGCTTCAATATTTACGGATTTATTGAAGATTTCGTATTTCTCCAAATTACCGTTATATGGGATGTGGGCGTGGTTATTGTCCCCTTTTTAAAATTTTCGGCCATTTGGTATCCTGTACCAAGGCCAATAACTGTGCCAAGTTTGGAAGAAATCGGTGCAGCGGTTGCCAAGATATACACATGTAACATTAAGTGGGCGTGGCTACGCCCATTTTTCAAAAATTTATAATATTCTTATTTTTCGTCTAAAAGTTATTGCAAATATCAATTTTGAGTGAATAATCTTCAGTAGTTACTAAAATATCGCAGTTTTCGTATTTCTGAAAATTACCGTTATATGGGAGGTAGGCGTGGTTATTGTCCGATTTTGCCCATTTTCAATACCATCCGTCCTACGCCCGAAAGAAGTACACGTGCCAAGTTACGTTAAGATATCTTAATTTTTACTCGAGTTATCGTGTGCACAGACGGACAGACGGACGGACGGACGGACGGACGGACGGACAGACAGTCACCGCTTAATCGATTTCTCTTTTCATCCTGATCATTTATGTATACATTTGTCTATATCTATCTCGATTCGTTTTGCCTGTTACAAACAACCGTTATGTGAACAAAGTTATAATACCCTTGTGCACAAGTGCGCTCGGGTATAAAAAGAAAAAACTTATTTATTGATTTAAAGATTCGAGAAATAAGGATATGAACTTCCCTAACTTGATGTTATTTAACCTTTCAAACTAGCTTAAAATAGGATTAAAGTATTTGGCACGCAGTCATAGTCAAAATAAAGTCCACTTGCATTCCATTGGAAATATGCAGCACCCCATTGGTAGAGGGCTTTGGGTGTACGAATTTGTTGTAACATCAGGAGTTGAAGACTTGCTCTAGCTGCTAGTCTCTTAAAATTTCCTCCAATTACGTCGTAAGCAGATTTCCCCTGCAACAAAGTTCAATTCTGTCATTTCCTTGAAGGGATTTTCATGATTTCAGACTTTAGTAAAGTTAATATCATTTATTCATATTGTTTTTGTTTTTTACACACCTCTTCACTTTATACATACAATTTCATAAGATTTCAAAGTCTATTTATCATATTGCTCGAGCGTTAGGCGATATAGAGTCCAAATGCATAAGTAGCCCATTATGCCCATTTGGGTACTTAAAGTTGACATTATAGACAATGTTTTTATGTAAAAATAAAATCAAAAAGAAAAATGTTTACTTATTTTTTTTTGTTTTTTTTTATAAGTTGCACATTAATGTAAAAAATGTACAATTAAATCCCAAAACAAGACGGAAGAAATACATTTTTTATCATTAAGTTTTGTTAAAAGGTTTCCAAGATACAGCACTTTAAAGAAAGGTATGTATGACGTTTTCTTAAAATTTAAGTCCCGTGTAAATAGGCAACTCTACGTCATATCGGCAAAATATTCATATTTATACCCGAGCGCACTTGTGCATAAGGGTATTATAACTTTTTTCACATAACGGCTGTTTGTAACAGGCAAAACGAATCGAGATAGATATATCCATATAGACAAATGCATACATAAATGATCAGAATGAAAAAAGAAATCGATTAAGCGGTGACTGTCGGTCCGTCCGTCCGTGCGTCTGTCCCTCTGTGCACTCGATAACTCAAGTAAAAATTGAGATATCTTAGCGAAACTTGGTATGTGTACTTCTCTTCAAAGTAGGACAGACGGTATTAAAAATGGGCAAAATCGGACAATAACCACGCCTACCTCCCATATAACGGCAATTTTCATATATACGAAAACTGCGATATTTTAGTAACTCCTGTAGGTTATTCACTCTTATACTTACTTATATTTACAATAATTTTCAGACGAAAAATAGGAATATTATACATTTTTGGAAAATGGGCGTAGCCACGCCCACTTAGGATTACATGTGTATATCTCGGTAACCGCTACTCCAATTTTCCTCAAACTTACCACGGTTATTGGCCTTTGTACAGCATACCGAGAGGCTGAAAATTTTTAAAATCGGACAATAACGACGCTCACATACCATATAACGGTACAATGCAATATGTCGCAAAAGTAAACTAAGAAACTGCGATATTTATCCACATTATAACGAAATTGCTGCCGCCAAATTAAAATGTCGACCTAATGACGTAGAGGTAAGCGAATCCATGACAAGAGCTCCTCTAAAATCGGTTAAAGCCCATACTGCGAAAAGAATAGTTGAAATGCAAAGTGAGGTTATCGAAGCTGTTATGAAAAAAGAAGAAAAAAACTAATTTTGTGAAGTCTGAGCATATATTAAGTTATGGGTTCGATCACGATTGAGAGAATACAAAGGTTGCGCCGATCTCGGACCGCTATTCCTCTCTTAACGAATTTGACAGAATCGTTGTTTGCATGACGTCACACTGGTGCAACTTGTTTACGTTTTCCTTGCAACATTTTTTTCTTCTTCCATTCTTGCTCACGTTTTGGCATTTCTCTCTCGCAATTGCACCAGTGTGACGTCACACAAAAGTTATTCTCAAAAATCCTCTCTGATCGGCGCAATCTTGTATTCTATCATTCTTGGGGTTCGATAGTAGCACTGGTCAAGCACAATTCAAACAAGCTTTTACCGTGCCAAGCACATCGCAATGTTGTGATGCATCGCTTTTCGTAACAACAATTATACCGTTAAGTCTTGCGTTGCCATGTGGAATGCTTATTTGGCGCAATCGTGCACCGCAATCCGTAAGATTCTGTCGACCCATCAAGTTGGAATACACTAAAGAATCAAAGGACACTGTCTTAAAAGAGCATTTGGACTTAAAAAACGAAATTGACGCTATAGAAAACATTGTTATAACAATTGGCGAAAAAAGAACAGTTGAAATTTCATTTAAATTGTATTTAACCCTTATTGATGGAAAAGTGTTGAATATTTTGACAGGCACCTTGTCAAATCAGTCTTGTCCTATTTGCGGTGCTACGCCAAAATACTTCCTGAACTTAACAGATTATACTTGCGAGAAATTTCGGGCAAAAGAGGCAAAACTTAAAATCGGGGAATGCCTAATTATTTTTGAGGACACTTTTTCCAAAAATGGGTGAATTTTAGGAGAAACATCGACTAGGAAAATGCTGTTAAAGAATATTTCTTTGAGAAATAAATCTGACCGTTGCCGGGTACTAAAAATGTACGAAAAATGCATACTGCTGCCCTTGATGCGCAATATTATTGCGCAATATTCGGTGCTCATGTGATAGTCACAGACAAAGTTTGACCGATTACGCTGCCATCTAACGGTTGATGTACAAAGCAACATCTGGGCTCTATACGAAAGAGGCCACCGTATAGCGAATGGAAAAATTTCGTACCTAACCACCCTCGCGGCGACATCTAGCGGCAAAGCAATGCTTTGTTTATCCGAGAGATGTCACCGCATAAGGAATTAAAACTGTAATAAAATGCAGGGAACAGACAGATGTACAGACAGACTGTGAAAGGGGGAAATGAAAAGTTTTTTCCCGTTTTCATTACACTTTCGATTCGCGTTCGGTGAAAAAATGAAAACAACTGTAAAAATGTCTTCACATGACAGCTGAAATACAATGCCGGCGAACGGTGAATTATTTTTATAGTTTGAAAAATATAGTTGCGGATTCGTCAAATCTTCCTTGAAATAAAATAATTTAATTTCTAAATATGGTTTAGTTTATTTTATGTAAATATGGTCACTCAAGTTATAAAGGCGACCAAATAGTATCAGCTGTTTTCGCTACCGCTCTAATTCTGTTTAAGTAGGCGAAATAGCTAGCTGGGCGTAGTGATAGAATGAAACGAGTACCGAGTACAGAATATTGATACTTTTCATGAGTACTGAGTAGTATCGAAAACTCGATATTTTTTGACAAGTACTGAGTAAATATCGCGAATACCAAAAAGAATCGACATGCTAAAAACTTTTTAAGTAAACAAATTGTAAAAAATTACATAAAAAATTTCTTTCTTTCAATTACATTTAAAATTGTTTAAAGATAACCCAACAGACATTGTGCCAAAACGGTCGAAAATTATCTTCGATGTCCAATATGAATATCGTTTAAATCAGTCATGCCCAACGTTGGCAGAACTCCATAAGCAAGTGCCCTGCGCTGGCAGAATTCCATATGCAAGTGCCCTGCGCTGGGCATGCCTGGTTTAAATCAACAGTGCTGTCATAATTAAAAAGAAAAGAACTCGAGAAAAACGGCTTTAAAGTTTTGAATTTACATATACTCCCATAGTAAAAATTAATACATATTTTGTTCAAATGAGCTACTGGTAATCGGTACAGCTATGAAATTTTTACACAACAGCGGTCGCCCCTCAAGCTTCTCATAAAATCCATTTGTCGTTCAGAGGCGACGTAACACTGTGGGTCTCTCAGTTTGTGTAACAACATCAAGGTGCCCACCATAAATTGAAGGAGAAGCTCGGACGTTTGTAAGTGTAAGTGCCAAAATATCATTATTATTATTAGAAGAGGAAGATGTAGTTTCAGCATTATAGCGATTCTATCTACAATAGCGCAGTGGCAGTGGCAGTGACAGTTTTTAGCACGCAGTAACAGTTCGAAAAACTGCCGTTGCCACTGCCACTGCGCTATTGTAGAATCGCTATTAGGCTCGTTTACAAATTCTTCAATAATTGCAAAACGAATCCCTTGTCTCACCTTCGATAACAAATGGGGTAAGATTGTGGCAATCGGCTCGATAACTTGGCCATTATTCAGCACAACGAAGCCATTCTCGAAGAAAATTCTGTGGAAGCTTATCTTTGCTTTAGAGAATGGGCTTCACCACATTTGTTTCTCGATTTCTATGTACATTTCCATTTTCCTTTCAAAGTAAAGTGATTTATAAATATATGCGTCAAGCACTTTTGAAATATTTGCTTTTAAAAACTTTAAATAAGCCTTTTTCTATAAACACTAGGTCCATTCAATAACTTTTCCAGTAAGTACTTGCAGCGAGAGCGTAAAAGAAAAATAGAGAGTAAAATTTAGAGCAAGAGAAAATTTTCAGAAAAAGTTATTGAACGCAAAACTAGTAAAAACTTGCCATTTTGACACTTTCTGACGGTTAAGTTTTGGCGCACAATTTTCTTTTTAATTGGGAATAGTTCTCATCGTCATAAAAATAAAAAAATTTACAATAGATTTAAATTTTTCATCCATATTTTCTTTTCACTAATTATGTTTCATTAAATCATGTTCCTAAACAGTTTGTTTACATTTGAATTTGAAACATAACCTTACTTTTTGACCCCTGCAAACTCCTGCTAGTAAAATTTTTACTTGCAAGAATTTGCAGCTCTCTCGGGGTTTTACGCTCTCTCTTGCAAATATTATGGGTTATTGAATGCATTTCCAGTAAAAAACTTGCAAGTACTAGTAACAATTCGTAACAATTTTTTGATATTGAATGGACCTATTGATTTTACGGTTGTAGCACTAAACTTATTTCAAGTTTATTTCAAAAACTCATTTAGAAATTCGTGTTCGATCAGATTACAACAATTAAAAGTAATGTCTATTCAATTTACAAATAGGAAGAGGTCATAAATGCAAAGCAATCTAATTTTTGTTTACTTTTCGCGTTTGCCTTAAAAGTGCCTTGGAAGTACGAGTATTGTCGATACTTATTTGCAAATATGAGCACTGGCATCGATTCTTCTTTAGAGTATTTTAAATGAGTACTGGTATCGTATTTTTTCTAAAAAGTTCTATCACTAGCTGGGCGAACGGTGAACGACAGCATCGCCTGATTCGGCGAAGTTTGCCGATCGCCGGTATTGTATTTCAAGCATGAAAATAATAAAAGGAAATGAAACGCAATCTTTTCTAAGTTTCATTTCGCACTGGATTTCTCTTGCGTATAAAAGTAAAAAACAATTGTCAAAATATTTTGATTTGAGTGATAATTACGACATTTTTATTAAAAACCTATTTTATATTGTGACAAAGCCTTTAAATATTCTATAATATTTATTGTATAAAGACTTATGTATGTACGTAATTAAATTATAATGAAGAAGAAGTGGTGGAAGCTATATATGTATATCGAGGCACCTGACGCGGGTGCTCCTTCAGGTGAAGATTCCGGTGATGAAGATGGCGGAAAACTGGAAAACTTGCCGCATAGTCAGCTTGTAGGGGAGTGCGAAATTGTAATAAGAAAAAATACCGATGTCGAAGGAAGCTCCGGATTCAATTTAGACACTGAAATGTTAGACTGCTTCAACCGTTATCCATATCCATCAGATTTAGAAGTAAACCTTTTGGACGAATCATTTGCTTCTGTGCAAGCACCCGAGTACATCGCTTTCAACTCAAAAGCCCAAGGAATTAGCAAATTATCATCGTCGTAACGATCTTTTACATGGGTCACTGATAACATCGAACATACAGTTCCTATTTTCCCTAAAGGTAATGACAGTTACTGCACCAACCGATAACCATATGAGCAATTCCAAAAGTTTTTTGATGATGATTTATTGCAATTGTTATGTAACGAGTCAAATAGATATTCAGTCCTAACTAAAATTGGGAATACAAATATTACAATTGGAGAAACGAAAGTCATTTTGGAAATTCTGATTATAAGTGGATATACCTATTCTCCAAACAAAGAAGCTTATTGGAGCCTTAATAAAGATATTCAAACTCGTGTTGTAATTGACTCAATGAGGCGTGATCGCTTTCGAGTTATTTTCAGAAATTTACAATTTCTTGATTCCGAAGAGATTTATGAGATAAAATCTGGAAATTGAGACCCATTCCTGATGCTCTGAAGTTGAGTTTCGCAAAGAATTTTCATCAAGAACAAAATTTATCTTACGATGAGTCAGTGGTGGAATACTACAGCAGGCGCGGTTGTAAACAATTTATTAGAAGAAAACCTTTGAGATTTGGATATAAAATGTGGTGCCTAAATACGCCTTCCGGCTATATACTAAATTTTGAGATGTATCACGGGAAAATCCAAGAACAAACGAAGAGTACGCTGCAATCTATGGAAAGAACGCTGCACCTTTATTTTCAATGATAAATGCATTTGGTTTCTCCATTTCGATTCTTTTTTGATAATATATTTTTACTTCAATGCCTGTTTTGCTTGGACTGAAAGAACTTGGGTATGAAGTAACTGGAACGATTTGACAAAACTTTATTTAAATAAAAAATGGAGCGTGGTTATGTTGCTAGCTCTCGGATTTCTGAATATAACATTACAGTCACCAAAGGAGTAGACAATGTAGTAGTTTCCGTCGCGACGACTTTATTTGGGAAATAGCCAGTAGAGAGAGCCGTAAGATACTGTAGAGCAGAACACGGCCGGGTTCAAGTTACAACTTCTAATGATGTTGTAATGTACAATAATAATATGATCAGCGGAGACCATAAACGGACTAAAACGTTAACGCTTACCGGATAGGGGCTAGAGGAAAGAAGTGGTGGTTCACAATTTTTACATGGTTGGTGGATGTCTCTATCCAAAAATGCTGGGCTCTTACATAGAAAAGGCGGACACGGGCTAACCCAACTACAGCTTAGAAGAAGCATCGCAAATAACTTTTGCCGAACTTATGGAGAAATCCGAGCTCCCCGCCCGGACGGCCGGAATCTCAAATTTAGCTTCATGGGTATAAATCCTATCATAACTCAGCAAACAGTCAGGTTTCATATACATTTGAGGACGATTTGAAATCAAAGCCCTTTCTAAAATGTCAAACGTTTGAAAATGATTTGATATTGATTTGAAAATAGCAGCTTCTTAAATAAAAAGGGGAGTTTGATCTCCATTTAAGACTATGGTTAAATCGCAAATCAATTTCAAAGGTCATTTATCAATTGTACTTCAAATGCGGAAATAAAATTTATTATGAAAAATGTGTATTTCATATTTAGTTTTTCTTCACGATGTACATTAGGGTGGTCCTTAAAAAATTAAATTAACGATTTTTAACAGTTTTTTTTTGTCTTTTTGCGTCATAACGTATGCCAACTTCACAGACATCGCAATTCTGCAAAGGAAAGAGCCGAAGCTTGTTTGGTCTCGGCCTAAACCGAAAAATGGTTGTAGAGCCAAATAAGACGAAAAAGACGAATAAATTTGAACAGGTATCAAAATTTTCATTATTTTTCAGAAATGTATTTTAGCTGAAAATGCGATTTTTTTTTTCCGAAAAAGAAAAAACGTGTATGTACACTTATGGTCACTTATGGTAATGGTGATTTCGTTTCTACCAAAAAATGTCGCTTCTTGATTGCCCCTTTCCCTTTTCGTGTTCGATTCTAAATCAAAGGCAAAGGGCGAGAAAATTTTGTGTTCGTTTCTTAAAATTTTACACTCTTGTAAGGCAAAAAAAAGGCAAATTCTCTGCCCGTGAAGTTTTGTCAGGGGAGATGGTATCCCCGAAAATCAGATGGTTGCTCAAAACGATACAAGAGCGAAAAAATGCCCTTTTACATGGTTGAGTGTAACATCAAACACATTTTTTGGAAGTAACAAAATCACCATAAGTCATGTGACATTTTGACTAGTTTTGGCTATTTTTCTTCTGTTTATTTAATGTTAACATTTTTTTACAAAATACATAAATCCACATTTCAAACTTTCTATAAAAATTGTGATAATTCAACAAACTTTAACATTTTCACCAGAAAATTGTAAACTTTTTATTCAGAAATCTTAGAAAAATTTCGGCAGAAAATCGCATTGGCGGTTAACGATTTTTCTTGCTGATGATGCTCGGCATCTTCTCCCAAACAAACGAAATTGTCAAGTACTAAAAATAAACGCAATCTAGCGTATTGAAATTTGCATTTTTACCTACTAAAATTTAATGAGCTACAAAACTGCATAAAAAAAATTTTCTTAATATTCTGAATAAAATTGTAAAATTTTTGGGTGCAAATGTTAAAGTTTGTTGAATTTTCATAATTTCATAAGAAAAAGCAAATATTACAATTTGGCCGTCAAAAGAAAAAGGTTTAAGAAGGCTTACAGGTGAAAATGTTTTGTTGAGGGTTGCCACCTGTTTGAAAATTTTAATTAATATAATTGATGAGATAAACTGGATATTGCAATATGGGTATCAAACTGAAGAGCTTTGGAAAGTTTACTGCATAAAATATTTTTGAGGAGGGTTGCCAACTGTTTGAAAAATTGTATTGAATTAAATTGATAAAATAAATGAAATATAACAATACGGGTATAAAATAGCACAAAAATATTTCTAAGGCGCAGTTAAGCACGCCCGGTATTTGCTAGTTATTAGTGGAGAAACTTACCGATGGTTTTCTTAAATTAAACACTCATTTAGCATTTATATAAGAGTATTAAATTGTGTATCTTTATTTTCTATGAGCACACATAATTCATGTTTTTTGCTTTATAATTTTTCGCTAACTTATAAAATAATTGTAAGGTTTTAAACGTTTGTAATTAAAGCTATAAGAATTATACAGTGACTCTGTACAAAAAAAAAACAATTAAAGATAATTTTTGTATTAATTATGCCTTATTCATAAAAATAAACAAAGTAAAATAGGTTTATAAAGTAATTAATTTTTTTATGAATTTACATTGTACATAAGCATAATTCAAACGACAGATTTTTATGTGCCTAAAATACGTGTATCTCTTTTCGATAGACATTCGGCAAAGTAATAGTTGTGTGAGCACTGATAACAAATTATATACATATCAAATTGAATATGCTTAATTCAATGTACATAAGTGCGTGTGTATATGTATACTATATTATTATTAGTTAAGCTTACTTAATATGTACATATTTTTTCTTTTCTACAAACAATCAATAAAGATAATAAACAAGAAGATTTGCCAATATTTAGTTAGGTATGTTTATAAAAACGAGCTCGAGTATGGAAACCAATAAGTATTTGCGTTTTATTTGTATGTTAGTAGGCCTACTTTTTATTATTATTATTTTTGTTCTTTCAACCCGCTGCATTTTGGCGCTTTTATAAAAATATCAAAATCGTACGTTAGCCCTAATGGCTGCTACAGCGTTGCGAGTAGCTGTATTATATATATAAGTATGTTGCTATTTTTCAGTAATTATGTACATATTTATCAATTTTTTCATTACACTTACATATGTATTTATGCATGTATATTACTGATTTGATATTATAAATATATATGTACATATGTATGTGTGTTAATTATACATACTTAACTATTTGTGTATATTTGTATTAGCGATGTTTTTAGGAGCATACATATAAACTGAGGCTATTAGTTAGGGGATTCCCTTAAACTCGTAAGGTTTTTAACTGTGTAAAACTCGTAAGTTTACGAGGCTTTTATGGGAACGCCCCCTTTTTTAAAAGGTGCATAAACTGGCTGTTTGACAGATCAACCAGGATTTTGTGAAGCAATTTTTGTTACGCTAAAATACAATTAAAAATGCCGAAAATTAGCAGAAAACCTAAGTCAATACAGTTTGTTCATGAAATTCATTCATTTTATTCGCTTATTTTTTTATTATTATTTTATCATACATTTTAAATAGAGCTCCATACAAATGTTGACAGTTATTTTACGAGGCTTTACCGGCTTTACGAGGTTTACGAGGCTTTTACGAGTGTAAGGGAAGACCCCTAGTGATGAGTTGATTCGAATATTTTTATATTCCATTTCATTTTATATGCCTGTGTTTCCCTTTATATTGTGGTCCTCCGCTAACGATATTGTAAGTACATATACATACGTAAGTAATATACATACATATGTAAGTACTTATACGTAAACCCTAATAAATTTATTTAAATATATCATACGCATATTGTAATTTCATAGAAAATGGTTGAAATATTATTGTTTTCTAAAAAAAGTGTTACAATTGAAATATTTAATTTAGAAAGATTTTGCTGATTAAGGAATTTTGTTTGCGGGTTTTATATAAGTTTTGAAGATAGTATAGTTGGATTATTTAGTTTAAATCAGAGACCGAAATTAACCCTTGAATACTAATAATTTTATTTTTAGATCATTGCAAAGTCATTGCTTCGTGTTTGTATTTTTTCGATCAAGAACAGTCGTTAAATTTGGATTTTTATTTCTTCAGTCCAATTTGATCGTTATTTTATAAGTTTCAGTTTTTTCAATAAAAGATGATCGTCATTTTTTATAATTTTTAACCGTTATAATGGAGACTTTGTGGCCGTTTTGTGGCTGTTTCAAATCCCTTATGATCTACAAAAACTAAATCTGATAATAATGGTTACCGTTTTATCGCACAAATAAAAATCAAAAATAATCGAAAAAACCACTAAAATTACAATTAAATTTGATCGAAGAAATAAAAATCATAATATAATTTTAACGATTAAATTATGTTTTTATTTTAAAGTTCATAACCGCGAAATGTTCCCAGGGTTAAATAAATTAAATATTTAATACGCATCTAAATTACATATTTTAAATCATTTGCTCTTTTTTTCAATAAAATTAATCGAATGTATGTATGTATGAACATCCCATACAATTTTCCGAGTTTTCACAATAGACGTCTTTAGTGTCTTTTACTAGTTTTAGAATTAAGTATATTCTTTAGTAACGGCTTCGTCAGAAACTATCCATTTTGCTTTTAGAAATAGAATATTTGTACCTATCGTATCTTACCGTATCGTATCAATTTGAAATACGCATATAGAATTTACCGCCCCCTCTTATTTTATGTTGTGTAAAAATTTGATAGCTGTATCGATTAACAATAGCTTATTAGACGAAAATGTGTCCTCATTTTACCTTGGAAGGGTATGTAAACTGTAAGGTTCAAATCCGTTTTTCTCGCGTTTTAAATTTTTTTTTGGCTTATGACACTTTTACAGCAAAGTTACGACTTGTACAATTCAACTGGCTTTGATAGGATTGCTTACCAAACGATAACGGTGAGGGTTAGTGTTTAAAATATCGCAGCTCTAATAAAAAATAAACAAGCACATAATGTCTTCTCAAAGTTCCAACTTAAGATGGGGCATTCGGAATTGACTGGCGGTATACAACCTATTTATTGAATTTTGTTCCTACATTTCGCAGAAACTCAAGCGTGGATTTTATTGAAACTAATATGTACATCTCATGCTCAAATAAAGGCCCCTGGTCCGGACCTTGTACACAGCAAAGCTTTTAGCCTTGCAATCAAGGAAAATCCTCAAGTATTTGCCCACAATCTAAGTTTGTGTTTCCAGAAAGAAATTTTCCCACATCTATGCATGGAAGAAGGAAAAAGCTGATTACAACAAAAACCAGATAAGCCTGCAGGTGAACTAGGATCACACTGACCTATCTACATTCTCGACATCATATAGAAGCTATTATCGCAGCTCGGCTGAGAGTCTTCAAAAGGGAAGAGGGCGCGCTGTGCTTACATGCGTGTGTTTCGAAGAAGAGCGGTGCAGCATAGGTAGCAGCAGCGGCGAGTCTCTCTCTGAGTCCGAGACCAGCTTCCGACCAACATCAATAAATAAAAACATAAAGAAGTTTTTTCTAATAGCGTTTGGCAGGCAATAGCAAATCTTCGAGTGTATTCTGCCATGAAAAAAGCTTCTCATAAAACTACAATCGCCGTTCGGAAATATTAAGACAGACGCCAAAAATCGGATGAGAAGCTCGGCCAAAAACTAACATATTGTGTAAGCGCCAATCTATTATTAGCATTATTAAATACACTCGGAGGTTTGCCATTGTCTTCCGAGGGGCAATGGCTATTTGAATTTTTTTTTTTTTTGTTTCAGTTTTTGGAGTTGGTCGGTTAGAGCGAGGAACATTGAAAGCCTTGAGTTGGAGTAATACGAACAAGGAAATACATATATTTTAGCACCAACCAAAACCGAGAAAAATTTAAATTTGTAAAAATTAGTATCTTCTGTACAATTAGAACATAGCTGAATATGCATTTTTTGGTGGTAAACAAGACACTCACATATACAAGTTATCACCGTCAATTTCGATTGGCCGAAAATAGATTCGTGCATTTTAGTCAAATTAAAGATGTTTCCAATATCTCAAAATCAATTAGTCATTCTTTTTTAAAGAACAAACAATATAGTTTTTGATGTAAAACCTTCTTTCCTACATCTTAGGTGTGTTTAAATGTTTATCTCATTTCTTACTTATTTCACTAAAAGCAGTCATTGATTCTCCTTAAATGTTATAATTCGTAAGATATTTTAAAATTACAAATAACATTTATTTTTTTTATATTTACAATACATTATTACCGTATTTAACAAATTTTTTGTTAATAAATACATATTTAAGAATCATAATCGTCGAGTAAAAATGATTACTAATAAATAATAAAAAAAAAAAAAGTTTATGATGACATAATATTTAAGTATTGACCAGAAAGCAGTTTTACACTGTGCGAGTTCGTATAAAATTTATAGAACGTTACTAAAAGAGTGGCACGCCTGGCTATTCTCATGGAGCGGCCAACAATTCTCTACTAAAAAAAAAACCCAACGCAGCTCAATAGGAGATTGTGAGACATATGTATATGTATGTATGTACTTACTTGATTATTTCGAGAAGTTATGGATTTTTGAAAAAATTATTCATATCAATCCAAAGCAGGAATGTTGTGAACGTGGAATTTAAACTCTTACATCCGCGGATGTAGATGCGGATGTCCAGTGTTTTAAGGAAACTTATTGTAGGTAAATGAAAAGTATGTAGTGTATTTTATTGTTGTAAACTGCATAAAAATTATAACCATATAACCTGATAACCAGGCAAGCGTGAACAACCTCAGTGTTTATTTTATTTAGTACTTAAATTTAAAATATGGAGTATTATATTTAATAAAAAAGTAGTTCTGTGACCGGTATGAAATACTTGTACTTATAGCTAGGGTCTGAATAGTTGAATATGGAATATAATTTTTCCTTTTACAGGGATGGAAATTTCGAAGAAAATTCTGTTTTCAAAGTCGTGTCTGCCAGCCGAATTGGATCAGAATGTTGTGATTTTGTTAAAAAGTCACCCAGTATTTTTAATAAATATTTGAATAATTGGAGTCACGGATGGCATGAGGATCAGAGGTGCTTAGTTCACGTGTGGCTTCTTCAAAAGGTTTCAATAGCTCAACACAAGATTCCATGATTTTTTACTCCTCTGGCAAAATTTGTTGCATATCATTGCCGTTAATGTAAAGGCGCAACGCATCTTTTACCTTTAAAATCATATATATTTAATATAATGGCAATATTTGTGTGCGGGCGACTTGCACAATATTCGCATTCGCAAAAACTTCGCATTGGTTATTGCGAATGCGAATGTTAAAATTAATGAAGAAGTTCTGCGTTTGCGGATATCCGCAACATCCCTAAATTAAAGTACTTATAATTTGGTTGCTTCGGGTAGCTTCATCACGTCTCGTCACTAAAGCAGGTATTCTACGATATGTAGGTACATTGCTAAAGATGTATACAGTTTGACAGAAATTTCAAGACAATACCACACTGTGACTGCCAAAATGTACAAATATGCAAATCGTGTGATACCTGCCTAAGCCGGCGAGGTAACTGCATCTGAGTTCAAGGTGATATTTATTAAACTCGTAGTTAAGGAAAAATTAATTTCATAAATTTTATCATGCTCTAAAATTAAATTGGCAATAAAATGGACAAGTACAGGCATTTTTCAGAATATTTTTATATTGCTATACTTTTTTCAAAAATCCTTGACTTGACGAAATTATTGAAGATCACGCAGTTAGAATTCAAACTTATCCATAAAGATGTGAATCAGGGAGTTTATAAATATGTTTAGTTAGATTAAATGCTTTTTAAAGAGGAAAATAGTTTGAAAAAGGACAAATAGCTAAACATCAATCCCAAATATATTTATTTAATAAACGTAGTGAAATATTTTATTCCTATAACTTTACTAGTACATATATACCTGCAACACAGAAGAACTAGCTGCTCTTATTCCATCAGTCTACTAATCAATGTTGCCAGATTCATACTTATAACTGTAAACAAGCTTACAGCTGTTTAAATTACCTCCTAGTACAAATTACAATAATTTCGAAATTTCCAAGTTGAACAAATAAATTATAATTTCTCTTTCGGTTTTTGGTGTAAGTCATTTTATTTGAAAACAAGGGATGATGAAGATTACACGTTTCCTCATTTGAAATAAATTTTTCAGGTGTCCTTTTCATTCTAGTCGGCACAGCAAATGTGGAAATAGATCCCTAGAATTTTGAAATCAATTTGAATAAAACAATTCTTACGCTTTAACTACTCAACCGATTGACATGACATGCGCACTATACTGGTGCCATTTGGCTCAAATTAAAATATAAAACTCCCATACAAATTTAATTTATCATACTGCATTGCTCTGGAAATCGGTATGGAGACATACAAAATCAATACCGAAGTCATGTAGAAAAATGGGCGTTATAATTAAAAAAAAAAATCAAATTCAAATTCAAATTGAATTAGGGGAATTAGGTAATTCAAACTATTATCACAATGTGATATATATTTAAAAATAATTTGAACAGGGTTGCCACCTGTTTGAAAGATAGACCTTAATTAAATTATACACAAGTTATATGCAATACTAAAACGAAAGAAAGGGTTGCCACCTGTTAAAATATTAAATTCAGGTCAAATAATTTATTAAGTTAAATGAACTAATACAATATAACCATCAATCGAAATGGCTTTGAAAAGTAAATTAAATTATACACAAGCTATAGGATATATTAAAATATGCGTGTCCAACGAAATGGTATTACAAAAAATTTAGTTTGAACATTTAGAATATTTTGGAGGTGTTTGAAGAAAGCTGCCACCTGTTTAAAAAGTCATATTCAAATTATTAATAAGTTAAATGAATTATTAAAATATGGGTATCAATGGAAATGGTTTTGAACGGACCTCATTTTTAAACTACAAAAATTAGAGTTGCCACATTTTTAAAAATCCAAACTCAATTTGAATTAAGGAAATTAGGTAATTGCAATATGTATCACAATATGGGTGCCAAGCTCCAGAGGTTTAAGGTTTAGTTTGAACATAAAACAAAAACAAATATCAGAATCTCTAGGTTTTTGGCTAATGTTGAGTTTTATTGAAACAAATTACACCTAATTTAACACGAGAACATTTCATATACTCAGTCAGTAGTAGTAAGTAATGAATTTAAAAACGAAAGATTTCTCAAAAAAAAATGCTTTAGGAGGTATTAAATTTGAGGTTACGAATAAAATGTTTAAAAAATTAACAAAGAAATTTACGAAGAATAATGAAACCGAACTTCATTGTCGAATATCATAAACATTAATTTTTTTAAAACTCTGTTCGTTTGTGATCGTTATAGTTTTCTGGTCCAAAATACACGTTTTTTCCTGGAAATTAATTTTTATTTTTAGAAAAAAAAAACATGTGGCAACTCTGCCGCCAATGTAATCATGACGTTTCGTCACTACGAATATTCGTAGTTGATTGAGTTAGGTGCAGCTGTAAAAAGAATATGTACAAAAGAAATTCAGCTCAATAAAAAGGAAGAAAAAATAAATAAATCAAAACACATAACTCCAAATGATTTTCAGATATAGGCAAATTATTTATTTTAATTTTAAAATTTATATACATTCACATGCGGACACATCACTGCTGGAACAAACATCAATACACAATAAAATTTAGTTTAAATTAAATATTGAATGTAAACCGAAGAAATTAACTAACAAATGCGGCAGCAAACAAACTAAAAACATTTCGTTACATACAAGTCACACACATTTGTGCACGTATATTTTGTATGTGTTTTATGTGCGAGTATGTATTATCATTTGCTGTTTCTCAGCGTCTAATGCAAATTGGTGTTTCTCTTCTTACAGTGATTTTTGCTAAATGTGTTTTTGCTTATCCTCTATCACACTCGGATACACTCGTGTCGTTTTTACTAAGCATTTTCACCTTTAAACTAATAATATTTATAATTTAAAAGTATATGTATAAATATGTATAATATGCCATTAGAAGCTAAGTAAATCCAGTAGTTATTGCTTAATGCTTAAATACTTAAGTTAATCAGCCTCATAGTGTAAGCTTATATTTAGTTGCTATTACTAATATTTAGAAAATTTATTTTATTTTTCATCGCAGTTGATTTTTTTTTTACTTTTTCATTATTGTGCTTATTTTATTTCTTTAGTATGCTATGAATTTAGGAGAGTGAAATTAAGATTTTTAATGATTATTAAAGAGTTTTAGAAAACAGGAGACAATTATCTTTTTGCTCAAAATATTTCTGGCAATAAAATATTTGCCTATTTAAGTTAACAAAGGTATGGCTTAACTATTTAAACAAAAATGTGAAGATTGTAAGCAGACCTTAACGATTTTGGAGAAAGAAAATAGAATTTATCTTTCCGAAAACCCCAAAAATTTAGCTTAAGGCATTTCATGTACATACATTCCATAAGAACTACATTGCATTAAAAATAATAACGTGAAAGCCTTTGCAGTGCGAATGAGAATAAAGAAGCTAAGTTTTTAGTGTTCTTAAAGAAGAAGTGCAACAAATGTTAACTGAGAAAATTGAATTGGTTTGACTTTAAACCTCCTACTTTCATCTCCTCAAGTAAATATGAATCACGCTTGTATCTTTTTTCAGACAAAAAACTGTATATTACTGCGAAAGTATTCTGTTTTGCAGAATCTCCATTAAACAAAAAAAAACACCTTTTTTACAGTACAGTAATTTTTGATAGAGCTTTTGATGTCTAACGAAAGCCGTGCAAATTCAGTTTGGACACAATTTTGAAAAATTCTACAAACTTGCACAACAGCAAATATTTAGCTTGGGCTACCAACGATATAATCTTTTTAAGACCAATTTCAATTTAGAATTTAGGATAGAAGAATTAGAATTAGAAATTGAATGGGCTATAAAGCTGCCTACTTAGAATTTTCTAAAAAATCCGAATAAAAAGTTACAAATTAGACCGCAAATTTATTGAATTTTCCTGAGTTTTGCACAAAGTTTACAGATTTAATTTTTACGCTTTTTTTGTGCAGTATGTATGAACTACATTTTTATAAAAAATTATCGAAAATAAATTATAATATTTTTTTTTTTTACTTTATACTTATACTTTTTATACTTTTGCAGTTGCCCCAGGTCATAGCACATTTGAACCATAAATATTTTATGGTACCACTACAAAAGGAAACTGCGACGTTATAGCTCCTCAGGTCAGGTGCATTTGCGTAGCTTCGCAAAAGCTGGATAGCTTAATAGAAACACTAAACAACTTCGACAATGAGGATCCGGTGTGATATGTAATCTCACCGTTTGAGCATCAATCATTTAGCGTCTTGCCAATACACTTACCAGCATCAGGAGGTGCGATTTGGTGAGTGAAATAAATGTAAAGCATTGCCCTCATAAACTTTTTTGCCCGTCTTCTTCGATATCAAAGTTGTTTACCTCCCTTGGCGACTCGGCGAGTTGAGCAGCCAATCGACTGCTTCTCTAAAGTAGCTAACTCTGTATAGAAAATCGTACAGTCTTTCGGTTGCATGAATTGTAATTTTCATTCAAGTTCTAACCAATCAACACAGTATTGTAAATTAAAGCATTGGTCACGAAGAGAAAACAGAATTTCAATAGAAGCTCGACGTTGAAAAAGCCTTGCAGCATACAATGACCAACGAAGATTGCGATATAATAATACCTAGTCAAAGAAGACGCAATTTCATTTCAATTCCGTTCACAATAAGTCAATTGTGATAATAGTAATTACTCTGATTCCATAATAAGGGTTTTGTAAAAACAGCCAAGTGGACCCAAGTCGCAAAATCACAAGAAGTACTTTTCATTTTTTCTGTTGCTTGGAAAAGTACTTTGCTGTTGCATACGACCATTTTTTCTTCAAAGCTGAATTCTGATTTAAGAAATTTTGATAGAAGAAATTTCTTTTTCATTTCCTGTGTGAAAGAGGCTAAAAAATCATTCATTCACTAGAGCCACTTTAATTTGAGTAAAAAATCGTGGAACTGACCTGAAAATCACCAAGCTGCTCAATTACAGACAAACTATTCAAATAGTTCTTTGGTACACTAGAAGACCGGCCTTGTGAACCAAAAAGGGCGGCAGCAGACAAGATATTGGGACAATATCTAACGTAATTGATTTTGCAGTCACTAAAAATGTCGATAGAAGTATAATAACTGCTGAAACTCTTGTGGACCTGGCTTTTGATGACTCACCAGTAATGATGGTATTAAACGTGCAGCCATATGTAATCGAAAATATTCCCTCTTTCCTATCACATTAGACCAATTGGCTGAAATACAAAAGATTTATAAGCAGTCATGTGCAAATAAGCATTGAAATTAAGAATGAGGAGTTTATTGCTTATAAAAGCTGCAACAGCAGCTAAACCCAAGCCTGTATCATTTAAAAACTCTAATAACAAAAAAAAACAACAGCCAGCTCTAACGACTCGTTATTGAAAAACGAAAACTTCGACGAGAATGGCAGAGTTCCTGATCGCCAGTTGCGAAAACTAAAACCCAAACTGAAATTCAAAGCAGTGGAAAAAATACTAAAGCAAGCTTTTAGGGACGAAGAGGAGCAAAAGTTAAAAAAAGTTCATTGAAAAGCTTTCCCTTAATGCGACTAAAAAGATATTATTGTGGAAAAAATAAAAACATCAAGCCACCTGTGAAAATTGCCATGATACTTAGAAAGAAAAATGACTCTTGGGCCTGAAGCTAAGAAAAAGATTGCAAATTGCTATGTACAACACCTTGAGAAGGTATTTTATCCCAACGCGACTTCAATATACCTTCAAGTCCCACCTCAACCCAGTAATGTACCTATAACTCCAGTTTTCACCACATTATTCGAAATTAAAAATATAATACACACACTAGGTCTAAAAAAGTCATCTGTGTCTAACCGAATTACTCCAAAAATGTTGATTGAATTACTAAGCATTGCTCCCATTTTTATCATGAATATTTTCAACGCCATCTGAAAACTACTACTTTGCGAAAGTATGGAAAAGGCCACAAATGATTATGATAAGTAAGCTTGGCAAAAATCCAGCTCCTCCGCCATCATTAGCTTACTCCCCTACAACAACTCTAATATCATACGCACTTACCAACTTGGCTTTTGTGAGAAACATGGTGCTATAGAATAAGTAAACCGTATTACCAATGAGATTCAAAAGGTATTCTAACAGAGAGAATGTTTTTTCCGCAATTTTTCTTGATGTGGCCCAGCGTTTGGCATGAAGCACTTTTGCATGAAATAAAAAAATTACCAAACTTCCATATAATTCTCAATTCATGCTTCAATTCATGTAATAGAACAGGTTTTAGTGCAAATGCAAAAATTTGGCACAGAACCTGTTATTATTTTAATTTTCTTCTGTTAAAGTTGAATTTTTTCATTTTTTCCATAAAAAATAAAAAAAAACCGAAATGATTAATTAATTTGCCAGAAACTATTAGTCCTATCGGAAAGTGATGTATATATGGTTTATGAAGAATTTCATTGGCTTTCATTTGCCGTATTTTGTATTTAGATTTTTAAACTGGTTCGTAAGATATACGTGATTAAAAGGAACCAATTTTTTCTTTAAGCTGAATAACGGTAAATTGCAAATATCTCGAAAACGTATCCATAGAAAAAAATTTAGCCCGATTTTCGGAATCACCGAGCAATTCTACATAGAAATTGGATAGTGGCGTCTTTAGAAAAAAAAACCAAAATTAAAATTTGTGATCCAGTGTAATTATTCAGAAAAAAATCAAGATTTGTCTGTAAAAATACATTCAGTTAAGTCAATGTTTTTATGATGCCGAAATGTTTTATGTGTTTAACAGGGTATAAGTGTTGGGCATTCTTTAAGAAAACGGTCTGGTCACAGTCCAATCCACACTATAAGTGAAAAAAAAAACTTTACTGCGCAATGGTGGATGAATACTTTTTATGGTTACTACAAATATCTATTCACTGCATATAATAGGTTGGTCTTTTCTTCTTTTCTGACAAAAAAGCATCATTTACGTATGCATACATATCGTGTAACAGCGCTATTATCTGGTAAAAATTATTATTCTGCAGTGTATTTTCTTATTTTAAACTGAAAAAAAATAAAATATTAGCAAATAGCCATTATCCATTTCAAACGAATTTCTTTCTCCAAAGAATTGTCAAAGCTGTACTAAATATAAATAATTTTGGAACCCCCATTGTGAAATTATAAGCACGTAGTTAAAGTAATAAAACAGCTTGTTCGCTTTATTTTCTTGATATTCGGCCATCTTATAGAAATTTTTAATTTGCAACTTAGGTCAGTGGTTAACACCGCTGCCTTTGAAGGCCGGAATCGTGTGTTCAAGTTACAGCCCCAGAAGAAGTCTGATGAGGAGATGTGTTGATCTCCGAAATAGCAGCAATAACTTCTATCCCTAAAAGTTGTTGTTTCTTTTTCCAATTATCAATAAAAAAATAAAAAATTGGCCTTGAGCTCAATAAAAATTTTACATACATATAAATTGTTATTAGACCACAGTAATAACAAAGTACATAAATTTTTAAGGGCAAATTTTCAAATAAGATAATGTATAATCTTTCTACTCGCTCTTATTACTTCACCTAGTATAATTTCACCATGGAAATGGAAAATCCAACTACTTAATTGCGAAATGAAAAATCAAAACAAATTATTTTTAGAATTTGGAAAACAGTATTTTTCATACTTTGTTTTTGTATTTGTTGTTTGTTTTCAAACATTTTGGTATAAGTAAAGTTTTTACGTACGTACGTATGTATGTATGTATGTATGTTTACAAGCCAGAGGATTTTAAAGTTTTTCATTTGACAATTTGACGCACACTTTAAGCTTAGACAATTTTAAAACTATTCACTATTCAATAATTAAATGTATCAGTACATATTTCAATGTGTATTATTGTAATTTTTAGTATTTTTTAAACATATAGATACATAATGTAACAGTAATCATATTCAATATTTTTCTTTTCTTCTAAGCAGATATATACATATGTACTTATAAACACTTGTTCTCGTTCTGTTACGTAAATTTTTTGGAAACATACATATGTTATTCAATATGTACTTATTTTTTTATTTATTTTTTTTGATAATAATACAATACAATAAAATTGTACAAATAGAAACAGTTCAAAAAGCACCGATCTTCAGCTAAGTTTTGCTAACGTGTTCACGTCTGCATGCGCTACGTGACACATGGTTTTATATACATATATACGATTGTTTTGTTTTGTAAGTGATTTGGTGTAGAATAGTGTTTTCATATTTGTGATTGTATGTGTGTTTTTATGTTTTTATGTATATGTGTGTATGTATGTATGTATTGTTGAAATATTTCTGTTTGACTAAGACTAAAAATTGCAAGTAAATTTAAATTAACTTACTTCGTACTTTCTTTGCTTTACAATGTTTTATGTTGATGCGCATACATTTTGCTACACTTTCTACAGAGCCATGTAGATATATGTATGTATGCATGTATACGATTATTTATAGCAGAAGTAAAGCCTAAGTGTATGCAATGTACTTATCAACTAAACTTTCAAATATACACTAATTTTGCGCTGGTTGCAAAAGTTACAATAAAAATCTCAAACAAAAAGTGTTCTGCATTTTTTTCAAGTAATTTGTTTTTTTTTTTTTTAATTTTTATGCAATGTTGTTGTTCTTAAAATTTGTTATATAGCGATTTTAACGGCTGATCCTTGTGATGGCTTCATGGCTTGGCGTTATAGCTAGTTGAGCTTTAATTCGATAGTTAAAATCTGAAGTACTCTCAACGATTCAAAAGCACACATGTATTTAAGAAAAAACAAATACCAACGGAAAGTGCTAAATTTTTGAAAAGCGTAGCGCATTACTTTAAGCGCTGCAGCCAAAATTTTAGTTAAGCCACTTCATTTGGGCTAACGTACTGAAGCTTTCTTACCAGACAAATTTTCCAAAACTGCTCAAAAGTACGAACATTTGTTGGGCTAACTGCATGCCAAGCCTACTCACCACTCAAAAATGCTTAGACTTTCACTTTTTCTGCAGCTTTCACATTGAACTGTACTTTCGCTGCGCTCATTGCTTGATTACCACTCAATCATTTTCCATGGCATCGCCGACACCACTCGCTATTCTATGTTAATCTAAATAAGGCAACTTTACTCAACTCATTTGTGATTTTTTTCTGCTAAAATGCGTGTGTATGTATGTAAAATTTTCTTTTTATTTTTATTACAACGCTGATTTTAAATGCACTTTACAACAAAACTTAGCCAAAAAGTTAATGTAACAAATAGGGTATAAAGACTTAACAGGACTTAGTTTGCATATATTTACTATAACATATTTGTTTTCAAATTACAACTACATACATACAAAGATGCATAATTGCCGCGTATAAAACTCGCGGTTACTACGCCACACTCGGTACTCTTAATAGATTTTGTTTAACTTCTTAATTTTTTTTATCAAAAATAAATGTGCTGCGAAATAATTGGCTGCCAATTTTGAGATCTTTTCAAGAAATGAAAAATTTAGTTTCATCTTACTTTACAACTTACACACAGCCTAGCGGGCCTCCACACGAGCTGGTGAGTGTGTAGATTTGTGATTTCCTTGGTTTTGTATTAGAGTTTGCAGCATTAAATGTATATTTTAACTAGTTGCATGTATGTATGTGTGTGTGTGTGTGTTTGTATATAGATACCAATTATTAAATTCACTAATTATAAAATGAAGTTCGACTATTAATTTAGTAATACCATTATTTTTAACTCAGTAAGCTTGTAAATAACTCATTTTCGACAATTTCGTAATGAAAGCGCCATCACCAAAAGCTTTCGAAATGAGCTTTCACATTTTCATATTGCACTTTTCTCTTTCTGGGGTTTTGTGGAGCCATTCCAGCTACCCCAACTCGGGTAGCTCAGCATGTTGCGCGAAAAATGCGCGACTCAACTCAGCTCGGCTCTGTTACGAACTCGAAATCCGCTGTACACTTCAACCGCAACTTTCCAGTTTTATACAGGAAAAATTTCTCCTATCAATTTCTTTACGCCCACTATTCTACGTGCACTCGATTATCATCGGCTGGCTGGACTCGATCACCGACGGCCTGCTCTCCTGATTCTGCGCATGTTGGTGCGCAGCTGCTGCATGTGCCGCCGCCGCCGCTGCAGCCGCGTGTGCTGCTGCCGCCGCCGCATGTGCGTGCGAGACGCTCATGTAAGCGTCATTGGCGCCACTCATCACTGGCGCGGCCCCCGCAGCCGCACTATTATTGTTGCCTGTGCCGGGTGGCAGCAAATGCATTTGTTGTTTGCCTGCAACCTTCATAGGGAGTGGTTGTTGTTGTTGTTGGAGTAACTGCTGCGGGTGTAAATGCTGCTGCTGATGGCTATGATGATGCTGTTGGCTTCCGTTGGTGTTAAGCAATACATTCGACGGCGCTGCTGACAGGTGTTGCTGGGCCGCAACGTGTTGTTGTAACATGGCAGCGTGCTGCTGTTGGAGATGGGAATGCGTTTGCTGTTGATGTTGTTGCTGCTGGTGGTGGGGGTTGATAGAGATAAGGCGCGGTGGGGAGGGGTGACCACCGCCGTTGCTATTCGAGCCACCGCCGGTAGACATGTGTCGCAGGTGCGGATGCATTTGGTGTTGCAAGTGCTCGAAGGCTTCGCGTGAATCGGGCTCTGGCAGGTCTTTATCTGTAGTGCGCGAAGTAGAAGGGAAGAGAAAAAAGAGCGATAGGGTTAATTAGTTTTGGATCATACGGCGTGCTTCTATCGGCTCTAACACTTACCCAAACATTCTGAGGTCGCCGCCGCGGCCATCGCCAGTTCTTCCTCCAGGTCGTTTGGCTTGCAGCTTGTCGTCTTCCAATGCGTACGCAGACCAGATGCACTGATGTACTTCTTGTCGCAGCCTTGGCACACATATGGCCGATCGTTGGTGTGCAATCGCTTGTGCAACTTCAGATGAACGAACTGGGTGAACTTCTGTGGGCAGAGGTCGCAAGCGTATGGCTTTTGACCACTGTGCAGTCGCAGGTGGGTCTTCAAGTTCGACGTTGAGGAGAAGCGCTTCTTACAGATATCGCATTGATGTGGCTTCTCACCGGTGTGCACCAAGTGGTGCTTCTGTAAATGCGCCAGTTGCGTGAAACTCTTCGTGCAGACATTGCATTTGAATGGACGTTCACCGGAATGCGTGCGCAGATGCACCTTTAAATTGCTCAGCTGGCCAAAGGTTTTACAGCAGACATTACATTCGTAGTGCATTTTTCCATCCTTTTTCTTCAGTGGGTAGGGAAGTGAGCGATAGCCACGTGAACCCAGCGAATTCGGACTGAGCGGACTTCCACTCCGGGGACACGAATTCCCATCAGGGCTCATACTGTGTGGTGGGGAAATGCGCAGCGGTTGCATAAGCATTTGAGGGTTAGATTGCAACAAGTGGAGGTTGGGTGTGGATCCGCTGGATCCATTCGATTGTCGGTCGAAGGGCGAATGTGAGCTGTGTGGCGGTGAGTGGAAGGTGGATGTGGGTACATGGGAGAGTGGATGACCTGCACCCGGCGGACCGCCATTCACACTGCCGCTGGAGTAAGGTGAATACGCTGAGTATGGAGGCGTCTGATGGCCATCTGATACGAAAGCGCTGTGCGCGCCGTGTGCTGGAGAGAATATCACGTGATGGCCTGGTGGTGGTGGTGGTGAACAGTCGTCTTTGAGGCTACCGCGTGATGAAGCAATTAGCATTTCAGTCTCATGCATAGATGTGGCATGTATGTCAGGAGGCTGCACTAAATTGGAGCTGGAGTCGGGACTGACAGCATTGCCATACCGATGCGATTTCTTATACGAGTAGGCCATTTCGGTAGGCGATGAAGGTGGCGGTGTGGCTGCGTTTGCTTGACGACAAGCCGCTGCCGCAGCCGCTGCGGCCTCTAATCGATGCTGCCCCGTTAGTATTGTCTCCAGTATGCTCGAGGAGGGTGGCGTAAACCGCATGTACGCCACGGTCGCTGCGGCCGCTGCTGCAGATTGCGTGGTTGTTGATGGCGGTGGCGAACTCGTTTCGGCCTCATAGTATGCCTTGTTTAGTGGCATAATGTTGCGCGCCGAATGGCCACTGATTGCCGAATGACCATGGTCGACTACTATGACTGTGCTGGAGGCGTGCTGCTGTGTGGTTGAGCCTGGTCGGCGGTCCACTTCCATCGCCTCTTCATCTAGCTGTGTTGAGGAGGTGCAGGTTGCTCCAGCCTCGTTAGCAGAAAGCAGATCATCTTCGCTGGCGGTTGTGCTCGCTATTGGCGTCACTGTTTCGTCACTGCTTTTTTGATTAGTATTAGTTGCGTTGTTGAGGTGGCACATGGCCTCAGTCTTAATGGCGCATTTGCTATTTTTGAATTCATATTTGAGCGGCATTTTCACCTTGAACTTACGGTACTCATTCTTGTCGGCGCAATCTATGGCAACGGCCGTTGGCACAACCGCAGCTGGTGCTGCCGGAGCAGTCGCACAGTTGCTGTTTGCACTGTTGTTGTTACTAGCAGCGGCGGCTGCTGCAGCAACAGCCGCAGCTACAGCCGCCTTCTGTGGGTGCGATATGACAGTCTCTTTTGGGGCGATGGCTTTCTTCGAACAATCCAGTACATAGTTATGCTCACTCTCACTATCGCTGGAGTCCTCAGGTGGTGTCAAACCATCCTCATGATACTCGTTGCTGTGATAGCCCTCGTCCGAACGTACCGAACGCACGCTGCCATCGTTTGGTGTCAGCTGATGCTCGTACTGCGGATCTTTGTGCGGAATCGGGGAACCCACCACCTCCTTGCCGTCCTTAACGCCACACTCGCTACTCGCCGGCGAACGATCGCGCACAATCACCGAAGCGCCGGGCTCCTGTTTGAGATGCAAAACTGTTTGGTGCTGCTGGATGTGCTGATGTTGCGGCAGGTGTGAAGGCGGCTGGGCGTGTTGTGTATGCTGATGTGTGTTTTGCTGCCGCATCACGGGCTGGTGTTGCGCGGACTGGGCATGGTGGATGTGTGGTAGGCCAGTCAGGTGTTGTATATGGCCGGCTGAGTTGTCACGGCAGATGGGCGGTGATGGACTAGGAGTGACGGTACGTCGGTTGCCTGCGCTCGCCGAGTTGCTTGGCATTGCGGGCAGCGGCGGCATTGGCAGGCCCATAACGTAGGTGATGTGATTATACGCGACTTCTGGTGGTATTTCTGGCGCGGGCATGCAATACGGCGAATTCGATCTAATCTTCGCCTTGTTCCCCAGCAGCAATGCGGTGCCCGATGGAGCTGCTGCCGCTTCTTCCTCATCCCCGTCACCGTCCGCCTCAGCATCGTCATCCTCGTCGACAGCCTGCTTACAAGCGCCGAAAATCGTACGCTCTGGATCTACATCGTAGCCCAGCCGCCGCGCAAAGTCCTTGCAATACCACACCATTAACTCCTCGTTGGGCATAATGTCACGTGTTGTATAGAAGTAGATGTTTTCTTGGTGCTGGCACGCAACCAAATTCATCACGGACAAACTGTACGCAGAGGCGACGTAGCGCATCCAGTTTGCTTGCGCACGATCCGATCCATCCAGGTAGTAGAAATTATCATCTTTGAAGATCTGTTGGCGAAAGGCGTCAATGTTGAGGGGAAGAAAGGAAGAGAAAAGAAAAGAAATGGGGAGTTGGGTCAGTTTTCAGGGATAAAGCCAAAAAATACATATTTACAAACAAGTTGAGTTGAGTTAGTCGAGCAACAAAACGGTTCAAAACGCTCCACTCCTCCTCCTCCTCCTCCTTATTTTAGACGAGCGTTGTGAACCGTTTTATGGGTTATGAAAGAATTTTGACACAAAAGTTCATAGATCAGACTACAAAGTTGCGAAAGAGACCGCTTACACAGTTATATTATATACAAAAAAAGATGACAACAACAATATTTGGCAATAACGTTGGCGCTAAAAATAATATTTACTTAAGTTTATATGTATTCAAGGCAAAACACCAATTGGAAAAGTTACAATAACAAGCAATAAACAATACCAGTATAAGAATAAATTATAAGCGGTTTCATATTTGGCTGTCGCAAGTGGACTTCCTAAAGGTAAAAGACATATTTGATTTGGAGTTTGGAGTAGTTATCTATGTACATGTCTAGTAGGCTTTCGGGAAGCCCATTCTAAAACAGCTTTGAGTTTTAATTAACGGAAATTATATAAAATGAAATGATACGTTGGTTTCAAACAACAGTTAGAATAGAAAATAGTAATAGTGGGAAAAATTAGAATATAGCGTCAAAGTATTTATGTGTCAAAATGTAGAGAGTAAAGTTCGTAACGCTTAAGAAGGAGCAGTAAAAAGTTGTTAAAAAGCGTAAAATAGTACCTTAATGTTCCCGTAGGTTATGTGGCGTGTTTCCTGCACCTGATTGGAGTCGAATTTTAGTTTTTGGATTTTATAATTTATTAATTTTTTGAGGCGAATGCGATTTCAAATTGCGTTTTTTTTTTTTGTTTGATTATGCGAATTTTTAGATGGTTGGTTGATTGGTTATTTTGTTAAGTTGGTGGTGGTAGTTTTGGTGAAAGGAATACACATGAAATAAAATTGAAAAGTTTGGTTTGGTTTGCGGTTAGAAACAGTTACTGTATGTACATAAAATAACTTTGATATTGTAAGTAAATAAGTATGCTCGAAAAAAAAATGGCGAAAATGTATGCTGGTCAAAGGATGATGGATGGTTGAGTAGTTTTATGTTAAAAGCATGAATGGTTTATGGGATGTTTATGCATGGGTGATTAAAAACAGGTTTTTTTTTTTACGAAAATAATACGAAACATTTAATTTTTAAACAATGTAAGCTAAAAATATATAAATGTTTATCAGAGCTTCAAAATCGAAACTAAAGCTATCCACACACCTGTGCGATTCTGTCGGAGCGAATCCGCATCGTTTTCGATGCTACAGAATTTACTACTTCGAAAACGCAAGTACGCACACATCTATGCGATGTTAGCGCAGTGAAAAATTTCATCTTATAAACAAACCAAAAATAATTTTCATCAAATAATAAAATTCCTAGCTTTAGTACAATCAACATGTTATTTACGTACATTTTTGCTTAAATTTTACAAAACCCGTCTATTAATCTCTTCATTTCTATGAACGCGTCGGTCTCCGTGTTCGAATAAATCCTGCAGCAAAATCGCACAAGTGTGAGATTCCTTATTTAAAACTATGAACGGCACTATTGTAATTCTTGTCGGGACAGATTCGCACCGACAGTATCGCACAAGTATGTGGATACCTTAAGTCACATTTTCGTGAAACTTTACTAAGTACTATTCTTGCATATTTTTAGGCATTGCGCGTGAATCAGAGAGTCCTTCAAAGGGGTTATGTATGTAAATGGTCCTGCAGGCAAGGCTACTAATTGTGAACTAGAATACTACCAGTTTACCTTATGGCTCAACTAGTTCGTCTTTTGCGATGTCAAAACAGTCGACGTGGTAGTCTACCTACAACAAGTTTTCTTTCACTCGCTTTGGCAACAGTCACAATGGCCCAAAGCCGGTATTCAAAGCACTTCGTTCGAGAAGAGACCTTTGAATAACTCTGGCCAGCCACGGGTTATATGATCATATGACAACTTGGTGCGAAGCTTTATGAAATATAAGGTGTGTGGGCAGGGATTTAGGCGAGAGAGATGTGCAAGTATCTTTAGGGGATGAATCGCCGCTCGAATTAGCCAAACTATTGTTGCCACTTTGTTGTAATTGGGTGCCCACAACAGAGTATGGTAAAACCCAAACAACATATTGAGTAAGTACAGCCCGATCACCTCATTAGTGGCGTGTCTTTTTGTCTGCTTTCATATAATGCGCTTCAAATGCGTGTCAGTTTGAGCCGATACCAAACAGCGTCTTCAACTGCCTCCTTTTCTTAGCAAAGTTATTATAGTTATCATAGCAATTGTAGACCGGTCTTTCTTCTCTTGATATTTCTATTGTGTTCGTTTACGCCATTGCATTTAGTGTCACCCAAGGTTGCTGAGTTTATTTTCAACGAAGCTTCAGGGCCATACAGTTATTTCTTTACGTTTCCCACGTTTTATGACATACACAAAAAGGACGGGCAGCATGAGGGATTTATAGAGCGCGATTTGCCTGCCCTTCCCAAAATTTCGACAAATATCGATAACTTGAGAAAAAAACGATTGCACGAAATACTAAGTTTGGTGTCATCCGTCTACAGACTGTCGAAATGTTTTTACACCTAGCGTACTTTTTTGCACAGGTAAACTTGAAACATTGCTCGGAGTTGCCTAATTACCAACAACAAAAATGATGGGTGATTTAAAATCATTGTAAAAAAACCCGTTAGAGGGTTAATTTACTTTTTACGCTATTTTAAATATATTTTCTTTCAAATGCATTTCAATTCAAAAATGTGTAGCTCTTACTTATGTTGGCCACTAGGGTGGTCCAAAATAAGTAAATTCGGAATTTTAATGCTCTCATGCACTATGATTGTGCTAAATAAAAAAATACATATACATACATGATTTTTTAATTGAAATAAAAAAATATTTAGTGGTCTCTCAAACGCTCAAAGTTTCCCATGTATTTTATATTTTTTTCGTAGAAGTGGTATACAATTTTTTGGAAATCAATATGTATTGTTTACTCAACAATTTTTTAATAAAACTATTTATTATAGGTCCAAAAAAAGCAATGGGGCGACCCATAAAAAATCTTTAGTATTAGGAAATGGTAAAATAAATAATTTGGTATTATTATTGGAATTCTCCTGAAAATAAACAAAGCTTTCCGATAGCAAACTATTGCTTTTCATGAATTCTATACAATTTCCCCGAAACATTGTTCTTTCCCCATATTGATTTTTTGATCTCGAAAAAAGGGGTATTATAGATTTTCGATATAGAACAATCCTAAGAGCAATAAAATTCGGACTTTACTTTTTTCACATGGATTTTTGAATAACCCTAATATACACATGTATAAATTGAAATAAATTAACTAATCTAAACTAATCAGTTTTATTCAATTATGCTGGAAAATCTTTACCAAATCTTTAATCTAGAAGTTGATCTATTAAACCTTTCTCACTTAAATAGTATGGCTCGGAAGCGTTGATCAGCTTCGAGTGAAATCGACGAAAATTGCATTAAGGACAGTACATAGTTCCGGCTTATATAGACCGCCGATGAAATTGTTATGCCACTTTGGTATCAAAAATAAAAAACTTTTTTTACGAGGAAATCATATCAGGTACTTAAAATCGGGCGCTGATTTTTTTGTGCTATGTATATATCGAAAATTATTAAAACATATATAAAATATAGTTTAATTTTAGTAAAATTAGTTATAAATTGTTGGAAGCAATTGATAATAAAAATATTAAACAGTATTCTGGTTACTAAAAAATCGAGTTTTGTAATTCTTGGCGACGATTTGAAGGAGAAGATAGCACTGTTGTAATTGCCACACAAATTCTTTTAAATTTTTTAAATGTTTCTCAAAAAAAAGTAATAATATTGGATCAATATACTGATAGCGACTGCATGAATGATGATATATATGGCTTCAGTGCTTTTCAATGCTTCAATGTTACACGATCGTGTGTATGATCCATTTTCTCTTTACTACACAAACACCCTGTTTACATGCACACACTCTCACTTCAGTGTTTTCATTTGAATGCATTTGATTGGTGACGATGATTTAGTTGTATTTGTATTTTCAGTTGTAGTTTTTGTATATTTGTATGCTTACCCGCCAAAAATAGCGCGCCTTATTCTTATCGTTGGGATAATTTGGAGTTGGAACGCCTTCAAAGGGGCCAAAACGTGTGCCTCGTGGTATGACACCTGTGCTCCAAACTCCTTCAGTCTGCAGGAATGAAAAATACAAATTAGTTCGTGAATTTGAAATTTTTTCTTATTACCATTTGAATTATTTCTTTACATTTTTCCTCTAGTTCGCTTACCTTAACATTTGGCGTTGAGAAAACCATCGAAGGTTTTAGTGTTAGGCTGCGTGGCAGCGTGCGATCTGCCCGATTTGGCACGCCACGCTCGCACTGCACATCGGGCACTATGTAAACGGCCAGCCGCTCAAAGTCCTCCTCGCGCATGCGCGTCACATCGTAATCCTGTGTGCCGTCCGGCGAAGGACTGCGCGCGCCACTGGCTGTCTGCGTTGTCGCCGTCGTTGGCGAGGCGGTGGGCGGCAGTGACGTTGGACTCTGAATTCTATGCGCCAGCGTAGATGTTGGCGTCGCTGCTGTGGACATTGTGCGATTGCTGGCTGGCTGTTGTTGTTGTTGTGATTGTGTGTTGACGGTGGTGGTGTTCATATTGTTAGTGTTGTTGTGGCTTCGCCTTTGACTGCTGCTACTGCTACTGTGGCTATTGTTGTTGCTGCTGCAATGTTTCAGCGTGGCATTGGCTGATTGTTGCGTTAGTTGCACATTCATTATGCGTAGTTGATTGATTTAGTTTCCTTAATTTTGTAGTAGGATTTTGTTTTATTTAATGTGAAGAAGTTTGATGCATAGATATATTTTGTGTTTAGATTTTCGTGCGTCCTTGTAAGCCTGATGAAAAGTGTAGTACTTTGCTGTTGGTCAATTATTCAGGGGAATGCAATTCTCGATGGTCAACGAATAAATTTTAATTTTTTAGACAAATTTCTTAAGTAGATAGTTATTCTGAAAAATAAAGAAAACCTCAAATCAGAAATTGTATTTTTTTTTTAATAAAACTTAATAAAATATGTTTAAGGTATTGAATATTCTTATTCTTATATATAAAGTAAAGTTGCAAAAGTGGGGTAACACACTGGCAAAATTTGGATGAAATTTTCAAAGTTTTTTTAAAACATTTGTGGAGCATTTTTAAGTTTTAATTGTTTGCTATCCGATAAGTAGATCCATAGTTATGGTCTAAAATCTGAAGACTACTTTTTGCCCATATAATACACCATATAAGAAAAAACAACAACAAAAGAAGTTGCACATATAAGAAAAACAGTAAAAAATATAATAGTTATTTTCTCAATATTTTCGCTATAAACAATAAAAAAATGTAGAGTTGCCACCTGAAACATTAATTATTAATTAAATTGATAGAAAAATTAAATACAATATATTGCAATTTTGATATCGAGCTAATAAGATTTAAGAACGCTTATTGGAAAATTTTTTAAAGAGGTTGCCACATGTTTCAAAATTTTAATTCAATTAAATTGAGAAAGTAAATGAAGTGTACATTAGGGGTGTCAAAATAATTCAGAAGGCTTAGCTTGGAAAAAATATTTAAAGAGGATATTGCAATTTTAGTATCAAACGAAAGATATTTAATCTTTGATTTAAAAACATTTTCCACTAGCGTTATGACCAATCCAAAAAGTTAAGACTAAAAATTTAAAAATAAATGAAATATTACGAAATTGATTCCAAACGAAAGCTGTTTGAAAAAGCTTTAGTAGATTGAAAAAAAAACTTACACAATTTTTATACTGAGGCTTTGAGCCGTAGAGTTGAAATACAAATTTTGAAATATTTACGAAACTAAAAATATTGAAAAAAGTCACTCATACATAAAAAATATTGAAATACATATGAGGGGAAAGCTTTTCAAAAATTCCTTGATGGAAGGTTAATATTGTTCTCACTAATTTCTTGAATATGGTCGAATCAACTAAATTTTATACATAAATAATTTCGTTCTGACTTTCATACATATTTCCATTTTATTAGACTAAGCCGCAGCAAGGCGTGAATACTTCCCTCAAAGCGGAGAAGGTTTAAGTTGAAGGTCCCGCGCGCACACTCATACATATGTGCATACATATAAGTGCGCTCGATAACCTTAAACTTGAACTACAACAGCAAAGCTAACTGTGCACCAATGACGTTTGTGTGAAAAGAGCGCAATATTGCTATTCAAAAAGAAGCATTTGCTATGAACTTTTATTCAGTTTGCCTTTTCTTCGATGAAAAGTTGTTGTAGCTTCATCCAGCAAAAATAATAATAATTTAATTGTATTAAATGCCAAGGTTAGCGCGTTTCTTCGCATTTTCCTTTTGTTGAGCATTGCCCACTACACCCTGCCGGCAACTCTCAGCCGAACAATTGCCCTTTTTTCCTCTCCCACTCAGCGCTATTTTCGCATGCAAATTATAATTGACGCTGCCCACTTAAGAGCCAGTAGCCAAGTGACTGCATACCAATGCATGTGCACATATGCGTACATTCATACTTAGATATGTACTTATGTATGTATGTATGATATATGCTAGTAGGGTGGCGAGAGCACAAGAAAATGGAAATGGAAGCACTACGTCAAAGGGTTTTTGTGAGCAAAATAAAAAGCTAAATGCTGAACTTTCAGTTGATCCACTCATAGGTGTAAAATATAAATTCTCAATAAGTAGTAGTAGTGCTGACAGTTTGGCGGATTCTGTTGTTGTTGTAATTTTACTTTTACTTAGTTAAGCTGTCGTCATAGCTAATGCTTTGTTTGTTTCTATTCTGAGCAACTTCAAAGTATTTTTGGGGGGAACATATTGATTTCTGTTTGTACTTACACTTGATACTACAAAAGTATTTACTGAAAGCAAAGCAGGACCGTTTCGTATTCTCTTTAGTTTTTAGAAGGAGAAGTGAACAGAAGCGCCATAAAGAAATTGGTTTTAATGGCATCATATGCGATAGCAGGCCAGCCGTGGAGAAGCGGAAAAATAAATATTGCAATAATGGTGACCTTCAACGTCAGAAACGTATTCAGTTCTGTGTGTGAGTTGGCAGTGGTTTAGAATGCACCATAGAATAAAGACAAAACAAATTAGCAGTCACAGCAGGAATCTCATAGGTCTTATGTGAAGCATGTTCAAAAAAAAAACAGCATTTTTATTGCAATTTTTCACTAGATAATTTTAAATGCAGCTTTTGTGGAAACTTCAGTAACTCAACCACATCGTGATCGAATTTCTCGCCATTAATCGTTTTTCTTTAAAGAATTTAAGCTCAACAGTTGTTATTCGTGATACGGACACAGTTGGAAGTTTTTGGATAGTTCAGTTTTTATAAACAAAAACTTACTTTTCGAGGTTTTTGCCAATAAATGTCTTTAGCAAGAGGAAATATTGGGAGTGGATAGCTTCAAAATAGTGACGGTTTAAATTTATTTTTCGGCAACTTTTATTGCGTTTTATGAAAACTGAAATAAGTGCGTAATTTATTAACCGAATGCACACGAGGCATATTTCTCAAATGGGTAGGTATGTGGCGTGTAGATTTTTTGCGCTCAAAAATGCTCCCTTACGTCAGAATTTTTGGCAATTTTTGGTTAAAGTGTCAAAATTCGAAATTCTTGCCATTTTTATAATTTCTTTTCTTGTAATGTCTTTCTTGTCTTAAAGTTATAAATGTATAATGAAAGTATCAAAAAAGTCATTAAATTAATTTTCTAAAGGCATTTATTAAATGCCTCAATTTTTTTTTGTCATTTCAATGCCTAGTGAAAATTCGGCATGGAAATGTCTAAATTTTCTTTAACAGGGCAATTTCGTAAGACAAACGGAAGACATATGGCAAGATAGCACTAAAGACTTTTGCTATTCCAGCACAAAAGCTTTAGCAAAAAGCTCTCATTCACTACTCGTGGTGAAAATCTATTTTGGGAGAAGGTACTGGTTTATCATTTAGCTCGCATCGCTCCAACATTCGCAATGGCCGAGTACACATAGAACAGTCTCTGTCAGCTAAGTTTTTATACTTTTTTTTTGTGTATTAATATTTTTCTTTTTTTAATTTTTTTTGTGACTATTTTTTTATTTTTAGATTTTGTATATAGTATAAAAATATAGTTTTTATTTTAATTTAGTTTTTTGAAACTTATTTTATGCTTTTTTTTTAAATTAATTCTTTTTCTTAATTAAATTATATTTTAATTTTTAAAAGTTTAAAAGAGTAAAAAAAATTCATTTGCTTCTTAGCTCATTAAAGAAAATTAAATTTACTTATTTTTACTTTTATTTTTATGTATGTATGTACGAATGTATATATTTTTATCTCCCATATGTAGCTAATTCTACTTCGCCAAAGCCCCTAATAATTTACTCGTCCAATTGGTAACTATTAATAAAAAGAATACATATTTCCTAGTTGCACACATGCCACCAGTCTCAGATGCATGCGTTTATATACATATATGTATAATATATCTAAGCAATTTGATTGTGTTATAAATAAACTTGCATGTATGTATGTGCAATTGACGCATCTGCTTTGACTCACATACATACTCGACATACATACATACGTTGCCCTCGAAAAACACGTACATACGCACACATGGCCATAAAGCTTTTCCCCTTCCGCTTGCGCCTGAAGTTCTTTATCATGCCACCTTATCTTATCGCAGCTGTAAATTTTGCAATATTATGCATGTATAGAAGTGTATGCGTGAGTGCTCAAAAGGTTTTTAAGTGTGTTTGGAATCAATCGCATGTGTGCGTGTTTGTCCATGACCATGTGAGTGCAAATAATTTACCACTGTTGCACTTTTTCACGTTGCTTATTTTATTCGTATATTCGTAGAATGTGCATATCTATGTATTTTCGAAAATTATATGTATACGTATGTATGTATACGGATATTCACATTCATTTGCGAATATGAGGAAGAGACATGTCAGTCGGTAAAATAATGAAAAAGGCCTGCTAGGGGACCTTATTTTTTGATCTTTTGAAGCGCAGTAAAAGTTATATTGATTCTAGGTACAAACCGACACGGCTATCGAGATTGCTTTCCTTTACATAACATCTGTTCTGCGTGTAAATGGAAGCGCTATTCAAAGATCTTCTAAAATTGATTCGGAAGAGAAGATCTTATTGAAAAAGCCTTACCTGAAAGTATTTAAGTAGTTCATTTTACCGACTGGGATCGTTTGTTTTTGAGTCTACGAGTAATCTACTTAAACGATTCTTTGATTCGCTCTAAATGCCAAAGCGTCAGACTTTAATAGTCTATTTTTTGTTATTAAATAATAACTTTTCAAACTACTTTAGACTTTTTCTATTTATCTCCTCTCAAATTGAGACTTCCACCGACAAACGTTAGAACTGAGTTCTTTTGCATACATACACACACTTTACTCAAATATATATATTGCTCGCAACTCAGCGTTCCTTGACTTGTGCCATTTTCAATGTCGAAACGCTTGCATATCTGGTCACTTTCGAAACTCATGGAATTGCACTCCGACGACAGCGTTGGACGCTCTCAAGTGCTGCTGCACCATCGGCTGAAGAGAGGAGCTTGTGCAATATTTGGTAACCTCGTTAGAGGTTACGTACTTGATTTTGCTACAAACAATACCGTAACCTCGTACTTATGCATGTACGTATGTAGGTGTGTGTAGTCTATAGCTTAATTTATTCTTGCATGCGGTATGCCACCGGTGTCTGTCGATAGACAGGTTGTATTTAAAATTATTTGGAATAGGTATGGTTGTGTGTTTCTTCGGTGCAAAATGGTGACGGCGAAGGTAAAAATAAATGACGCACCGAATTTGTTAAATGCAACAGAATTCGATGAAAAGTGAAAGTAAGTAGGCAGAATGGTGTGGAGATAGAATTAGATCGATGTACACATGTAGGATAAAAACACTTTGTAATATTTTTAAAGGCACTCTAAAAATGTATTGTATTGATTTAATTGTATTTAAGTTATCGTTATAATGAAAAACGTAAACTCCTTCGCCCTTGTTGCTTACCAGTCTACTAAGAGTGTTGTGGCATGCTACACGTCGTATGAGTAACTTTTTGTTTCAGCGCATATTTGCCTACCAAGCTGTTGGTATTTGTTGTACAGTGGTTTTTTAGTTTTACGAAGCTCTTTGTTGCGTTCTACATGTCACTTGTTTTTTTGTGACAAAGAATGTAGTATATATGCACCTACATATGTATGTATGTATGTATGTAAATTAGTATTTTTTATTTTCACTTTTTCTTTGCACAAAGGCGATATTTTCACTTTCATGTGAATACGAGAAGGCGTGAAATTGACTTTCGTTAATTGCATGTGCCATTGCAGCCAAGCTGTTGATTAAGCTCTCAATTTTGTTCTATGACTTACCTACATGAAAATCATTGTTCTTCACTGTGCTCAATTTTCACTCAATTAAAAGTTTTCAATTTGCTTTTCTCATTTGTTCGTTCGAACAAACATATATATGAATAGTTTTTGCCGTTTTTGGCATTCTATGATTTTTCAGTTTTTGTTTGATTTGCATTCGCCGTCTTTGCCGCCTGCGCTTAATCTCATTCGGTTTGCTTCAAGGCTGCGATGGAAATTAATTTCACTTTTACCTTAAACGTAATATTTTTGTGCTTAAAATTCGCTCATAATTTTCGCTACTTTATGTCAGTGTGAATACTTAGAGTTTATTTATTTTCTTAACGCTTTTGGCTTATATTTTTGGACATTTTGTACTCGACGTATGCATGTTTCCGTTTGCTGTGAACTTTAAAATTTTCATAAATTTTAGTTGTACATAAAATTTTCTTGCACTTTGGGTTGCTTGCTTTCACATACGAAATAACTCTTATCCCCAATGAATACTTTTCTTTTCTGCATTTGCACTTTGTACTTTTTCAGCCTTATTGCATTTTATCCTGCTTAATTTAGCCTGTATGCACTTTTACTTTTTACAACGGCACAATGCTTATAGAGGCATAAATGGTTTATGAAAATTTCTTTTGTAAAAAAAATTTTTTCATAAGTATATACTCTTGATATTTTGCTTAATAAAATAATTAAAATTTCTTATTAACGTTCCCTTAAAATAAAATTCTTGATTATGCGCTTCTGCAGCTCGACGTTGACATGCGAGTCTGCATTCTAAAAATGCACTAAAGTGTGTGTGTAGCCGATGAGCAGCAGCACCCAGCCGCGCCGCAGAGCGGTTGTTTGGTCGAGCGTTTGTCTGCGAGCAGTTGCCGAGCGGTCAAATTGAGTAAAATATTTGCTGAGTTGCGGAACGGCCACCGTAGGGAAGAGCCTAATTTCTAGAACAACAAAAATTCAAGGATAATCGGCGGCTAAAAATTTCAGCATAGCTTTGGTTTATAAACTATTTGCTTGTTGTTGTCAATGGCAATTTTCTCATCTAAGTACTCCATGCCTACGTTACTCACGCAAAGTTGAGTATAAATGCATGCCAATGCGGAAACTCAAAATGTTCTTGTTGTTGCTGTTTTTTTTTTTGTTATAAGCGCAAGTGCAATTACAAGTGCAATTACAATTGCAATTTCCATGCACATCCACTACTGACCCATTTTTTTAGCACCCCTCACGCATATACTAACACAATTACACAAAAAACTGCTCAACACTCTTGCACTCGCATAATTTAACTCAAACAACAAGGAAGTAACTCAAATGCATTGATGGCGCCTCATGAGTGAGTGAGTGAGTGAGTGCAGCGCATTTATTCTTATCATTTGCCTGGTGGGGTGGTGACTGGTACGAGGTGGCTGACATCCGCAACAGCTGCATTGGGGTGCCAAAAAGCTTTAGTGAGACTACCAAAAGCTCTGGAAGCTATTTGCCAATTGTTGCAGTATGCTGCTCGGTTGCGGCTGGGCCGACTTGGGCAACTAGTATGCACACAATTTCGAATCTGTTGCGGAAGGTAGTGTCGTAGATTTCATGCATTTGGCAAGCAGTCTGCCACTTTATAAAAACCACTCTACCTACATACACATGTACATATACTTATAAATATACATATATGCCGGTACTAGATGCCTCGCACCTCTCTCACCTTAGTCATTTCATTTGCTCCCAACACTTGCACTTAATGTGTTTATAAGCTGTAAGGATTTTCTTATTATTTTTTTTTTGCACTTTCGCTCTCACCCTCCTGCATTGAATTTGTTCTAGAGAAAGAGAGGAGGCGCAAGTAAGGTGACTTTAAGCTATTAATTCGTTTGCTGCTATTTCTGCATATTGTGCTCTATCGCTGTTGTTGTTGCTGCTATTGCTAATTTTAGCCAAGCGCCGTCTATGTGTTACATACCGGCTGGCCCAAACCCTTAACCGACAAAGGGGAGCAGCTATAATTGGTTGTTGTTTATGGTATTTTTAATTTAGCTCGGGTATGCTATATATTTTTTCTTGCAATGTATTTACATATATTATAAAAATATAAGTATGTATATTTGTGAATTGGTGACCACAGCACGCCACATTTTCATGATCATTTAAGGCATTTGTACTTAAACATATATACATATGTTTACATATGTATTTGTGCTTATTCATATTTGTTCGAGTTGCGCTTTTATGACCATCTTGATGGCAATTTTCTACGCCACAGTAATTTTGCAATGTTTTATTTTGCTTTTTTCTTTGGCAAACTGTTAGGTGAGTTTTACTAAAATATATATACATGTAAATATGCTCATTATTGTTTGCATATTGCACTTATTTCCATTTTATTTTTGAATACGCGTTGGTTTTGCATCACGTTGGCGCTTAAAAAGTGAAAATTATGACTTTCATTCTATATGCTTTTACTTGTTAGCAACATGTTGCCGGCAATTTGTGTTCTTATTTTTTGTATGGTATGGTATGGCGAAATCTTATGCCAAACGATGTTAATAATTTAGAAAAAAAGAACGTCGTTGGAAGAGTATATCATACAGCAGGTAGCAAAATGTAGCTAGCGTAGGTTTGAAAAATAAATGTATCTTATAATTTCTGTCAACCGACAATCCAGTCGGATACTGGCTAAGATCCGACCGGAATTCTCTGCTACTATGTTTCCACCAAATTAGAAGATATTCTTATCTGGGTATAAGGGGTTGCTGTAAATATTTCTCTACTTCTAAATTACCGCCTTTTTTCTTGTACGGTCGCTGCCTTGTCTACCCATTGTTTGGCTATCCACATCACTACAAGAACTTGCTTTCGGAATTGCCTTTTTTTGTATGTAAAAGAATGTTTCTGTTCCAGTTTGTGGTTGGTTCATCCCTGAGTTTAAAGATATGGGTGTCTATTTTGACAACATACTAATTTTTACGACGCACGTCAATTATTTTGTTCCTAATCGTACGCTATGTAAGCCTTTTTCCGACGTAACTATTTAGCTTTCTAAGATCCGCATAATCCCAAGTAGTGCAGCCTTCAATTGGAGAACATATGATGCTACTTATATTATCAACCATATGGTGCGAACAATATTTACTAAGTTTGCGCTCCTATACTTCCTTGCGAATTCCGTGGTCATAACATAACTCGAAAAACTTTAAAATCCATATCTCCCTTTCTTTCATGCAGTTTTGTGGTAAATCTGCTAAATGGGTCCATTGACTGAATAATTTAAACATCTTTATACTCGCGCGGAGTCTCCGACATATTCTCTTGTGTTACACCGAGGTTCCCAAATTTGATCAGTCCCATGTCCAGAATCTTATCTGAATTTAATAATGTTCCTAAGCAATTTTTTCCTCTAGTCATTAAGAAATTAATGTTTTATTTAACTTGAATAAATAAATAAATAAATAGATAAATAAATAACTAAATAAATAAATAGATAAATTAAAAAAATAATAATCAAATAAATAAATAAATAAATAAATAAATGTTAAAAATTCTTTATATGTATGTACATAAGTATATACATACAATAGTTGTGCATACATACGTAAGTAGTGTATTATATTGTCTCACGATTCATATTGGTTACTCTTTCACATTTGCTACATATTCATCGCAACATGTTGCTAGTAACATAACCAACATGCTGCCTAGAGGCGAGAGCATAAAGTTGCTTAACTGAGTAAAACTAAAGATTTTGCAATAGAGTGAATGAAGTACATCTTTGTAATGGACAAATAAAATAAAATAAAATGAAATAAAATAAAATAAAATGGAATAAAATAAAATAAAATAAAATGAAATAAAATACAATAAAATAAAATAAAATAAAATAAAATAAAATAAAATAAAATAAAATAAAATAAAATAAAATAAAATAAAATAAAATAAAATAAAATAAAATAAAATAAAATAAAATAAAATAAAATAAAATAAAATAAAATAAAATAAAATAAAATAAAATAAAATAAAATAAAATAAAATAAAATAAAATAAAATAAAATAAAATAAAATAAAATAAAATAAAATAAAATAAAAT